>NW_019392828.1:0-453318 GCF_000648675.2 Cimex lectularius | reverse complement strand
AGCGATGGAAAGAGAGAGAGAGAGAGAGAGAGAGAGAGAGAGAGAGAGAGAGAAAGAAGAGTGAAAGTTGTTTTATTAAGGTGACCTATCTACAAGAATATGAACAATAATGAGTGGAGTTTTTCATTACCCCTAACTCCTGGTACAAAAATGACTCGGAAAGTGTAAAATGTATTTTATTTTATGTGGTAAATGTAACGTAAATGTTTTAGTATAAAAAAAAGAAAATTGTAAAATTAGAAAATTCTCTACTTTCTTCCACAACCCTTTCCTAAAGCCTTCTTCCAGTTTTCTATGTGTGATAAACCTACGAAACGATTATTATACAACACAGTGTCGTATTAGAAATATACATGTTAATTCTCCAATATGAAAAGCGGGATAAAAACTGGTTTGCAATTCGTACACTGAAATTCAAGTATAATAAACCAAGTTGGTAGGATTTTCTAAAAAAACTATGCTCCACCAAACCGTTTTACAGTTATTCTCAAAAACAGGTTGGAGTCGCAGAATACAATTTCAACATTTGATAAATAACATAAGTCATATGTGTAATGCATTTTTGATTTACAACCAGTGCAACATCAAAAAAGTACCTCAGTGGAAAATCTTCTTACTTTATTCCATATTGAAATACAATACAATGTCAATTCCCGTTTCTTTATTTGTTCTTTTAATTTTTAGATCATTCCAGTCTCTCGAATTATCTTCATTTCAGAAACCTGCTAGGCATTTATCCTAGTTGGTAGGCAAATTAATGAGATGAGTATTTTTAATGCCAAACTTACAAAATAATTTAGTTTGCACTTCATTTATTTCGAATTATATTGCTGATGTATAAGAAAATATAAAACTAAATTAGTATTTTTATGAGCCAATCAAGGGCTATGATAATTATATCAATGGTTTTTTAATTACATTAGATTACAAGGGATAAATAAGCGATGTAACAATGCTCGATTTATATCAGGACCGAAACTGTATAATTGTCTTCCTATATTAACGGTAAAATACAAATTGGTACCTGGTACATTTATCGGGATGGTTTGGTATCCAAATAGAAATATAAAAGAGGGATACATCTAATAGCGAAACATGGATATCAACATTAATTGGGATCAACATTTAAAGAGAAACGGATTCTTGTTAAATAGACGATACATTTAAAGGAGAGACATGCAAAATTATCACTTACCGTCAGATTTCGGTATAGGCGGTTTACGCGTCGCCCAATTTGTACGAATACTTCTACTTCCAAGCCACTGTCCGTTCATAGCTGCTATCGCACTCTCAGCCTCCTGGAAAATACAAAAAGAAATTATTTACTAAAGTGTCCAAAATAAACGACCGCACGAGAGAGAAAGAGAGAGAGAGAGAGAGAGAGAGAGAGAGAGAGAGAGAGAGAGAGAGAGAGATAGGGTGAGAGAGGGGAGAGAAAGATAGCGACAGGCTGAGAGAGGGGAGGGAACGGGTGAGAGAAAGAGGGGAGAACGGTAGAGGGTGAGAAAGAGACAAAAAGATAGGCAGATAATACATATATAAATAAATAGAATGTGAGAAAGAGGCAAAGAAAGGGAAAAAGAAGGTATGTACAAAACAAAAAGATAGATAAATAGAAAAACAGACCGTGAAAGAGAGGGATGGAGAGAGCGAGAGAGAACGAATGAGTGAGATAGAGATTGAGAGAATGAACAAATGAGGATAAGAAAGTGTGAAGTAAAAAGGCAGGGAGCCATAGAGATAAAATGAATGAGTAATACTGAAGTTAAAAATAAATAAGGGCGAGAGAAAGATAAATAGGGGAGAGAGAGAGAGAGAGAGAGAGAGAGAGAGAGAGAGAGAGAGAGAGAGAGAGAGAGAAAGAGAGAGAGAGTGAGAGAGAGAGAGAGTGACATATAAAGAAAGAGAGTGAGGGGAGGGGGAGGGGAGAGAGAGAAACAGAAAGAGAGAGGAAAATTAAAGTAGAGAGATAAGAGAAAAAAAGGTGAGAGTGGAAGAGTGAGGAGACAGAGAAATAAAATAGATAGGAGATAGGTAGACAACAGAATGAGAGAGAAACAGACTGCGAGAGGGTGTCTGTGGGGTGATGAAGCTGTAATTTAATCCTTACCGATCATCTGGGTATACTTCGGTGGCTTACATTTTCAGACTTTCATCTCACCATCTTCAGTGTTTCGCCACATTACAGACCAAACCAGGAAATGGAGGCAGATCATATGATCGGTAAGGATCAAATTAAAGATTTTGTGTTAAAATAACAAAACCCAAAACAGATTTCTTCTACATGGGTTGAACGAATAAATTGACGTTAATGGTATAGCAGTATTCTAATATTTTTAAAATATTATGAACCTTGTAGAAACATAATTTTAAGAGGTAACAAGAATATAAATATATATGTTTCATTTTGTTCTGTGGGAAGATAACCCAGGGCAAATGACAAGATCCACTCCAATATGCACTTTTTAAAGCAACCCTTTTTCTTAAAGGGCAAAGGCTGGCGGCTTTTAAGTTATCAGGTGTCTTTCGCCCGGGTCTCCTCTCTTCCACCCCAGTATGTAGAAAGTGAGAGGGGTTATGAAATACAGATGGGCACATTTTTCCCACTAAAAGGCAGGTTGGCGGAGTATGTTGGAGAAAAAAAGAAGAGCCGCCGAGGGGGGGGGTTGACTGAGGAGTAGGTCATATTATTATATGGTCTAACTCCCCATACCACTCACTACGCGGCCTCTCTATAACCCCGGCGGTGATGGGCCCACTAAAATAACCCATCAGTTCCTTCGCCCATCAGGCCGATATCACCCTTCCCTTTCAATCTACACCCTCCAATTCCAACGCTGTGCCGCCCTAAATACAAAGTGACACTTATCTCTGACCTAATGCACAGTCATCTATGTATTTGCTTAACTAGATTTGTCCGAAATTCGGTGGAGATGAATTAAATGTGATTAATTAACAAATATAGTAGTTGGTTTTCAGTTAATAGTAGAATAAAGAGATCATTACCCACTTTTTTGTTTAAGTAATCAAAATTTCAAAAAATAAAGAAATAAGTGAAAAATGCATATTTTATCTGAACAAATAATACAGGATTCTGCACACATGCTCTATATACAATTTTTTATTACATTTATTTGACATTTACAAGTACAAATATTGTATCGAGTAAATATGTTCATATATGTTGAATTTGTCATTTGAGACTCTTGTAGAAAAGCGGCAACACTCCTTTGTACTGAAATCTTTTTCAATCTTCACTCAATGAGAAGGTCTGGGGGCCACTTTCGCTTCAATCGCCTTGGAGAATTTTCAGAAAGGATTGGGAATGATAAATGTCGTATTAATAGGTTATTGTTTATGTTCAGTGATTGATGAAATGTCTTATAGCTGGTTTTGATGAGTTCATGTGCAAACGGGATGTCAAGGTCGATATGAGTAGTATAATTTGAAATGTAAAAAGGAGCATTTATAATTTGACAGAGAATTTTTGATTTGGTTGCTTGGAGACGTTGGGAATTGGAATCGTTGGTTGAGCCCCACATTGCACCCAGTGAGGACTAATCATTGTCTTGCTAATGAAAATTTTGTTTAAAATGTTTAATTTTGATCGTGAGCCAAGTAGTCTTTTTAATAATTTATAACGTCTTTTCAGTCTTGTGCGGGGATTCCAAGTCCGTTATCCATGAAAAGTCCAAGATATCGCACAAGGACAGTGATAGGCGGTGGGATTCCATTTATACTCACTGCAGCTCATTTATTTTTACGTAAGGTAAAATTTATTTGTAAGCTTTTCGTTAGGTTTTTCTTCATTCTCCACTTTGTGAACTATAGTGTTCACATGATGTTGAAAGTGTTGAGTGTTAATTACGGGGTCCAAATTGCGTGTAAGAATCGCGGTGTCATAATCAAATGTTTGTATTGAAATGTTAATGTGTCTACGAATATCTGTAGTGTATATTAAAAATATAAATGGGCCAAGTATGCTTCCCTGAGGAACACCCGTCCGAATGCGTATGTTAGGTGAGAATTCAGTTCCCTGATAGACTCGGCAAAATTTGTTCCTCAGACAAGAACTGAGTAAGAGTGAGGATGTACTTCAGTTTTCAAAGCAAGCCAGACTCAATCGAAGCCTGTTCTAAATGAAGACACCCAAACAATGCCGTTTTTGTTCTAGGGTAGAGGCGATATTAATATTTAAGATTTTTTTAAAGCGGATCTTATTGAGGAGTGAATTGGAAAACTTACGTTTGCAGCATTCTACGACAATTACAATTTACTATCACCGATTTTATTTGTTTTTACATTTTACTGATAACCACTCTGATCCAAGATCCAAGTTTTATCTGTTGATGTCTGCTATATTGTCATGTGTGCCCGTGGACCTGGGTGATCCTCCTGGGCCGGGGACTACAGTCCCATCCTCTTCCTCCAAGACAGAGGAGAACGACACCCCGGATAAAAACGGACCGTCCGGTACCGATATTATTGATTACACATTTTAATAAATTTTGGAAAAATATTTGGTTTACTTAATTGCGTTGGTTTGGGGTGATTAATATTGGGGGTGGGATTATTTTAATTTTACATAGAGATAAAATTATTTTCTTAATGGTTCTTGTTTGTTATTTTTTAAATTTGGCCTTCACTACTTACTTGTCAATTAGTGTATACATATATGTGTGTATANATATAATATCCAAGCACATTCATTATTTTTATTTAATTAATCTAAAATTAAATTATCTTTGGAAGAATTATCTTTAATTTTATAGTTTTGTTTTTCACTCAACCTTACAATCTGGCATGACTGGCTCTTACAATAGTAAGAGCTTTTCCTTTAGGTAAGGAAAGAAGCTCACAATATGGGTTATTAAATAATAGTAATCATTTTATTGCTCGTTCGCATAGTCTCGTATATTTCCATCAGACGAGATTCCATGTTTATGTAAATTTATTTTTAAAATAACAAGAATGCTACAGCAACTCCTAGATTTACTGTTTGTTTTTATTACATCTTTGTACCAATTTATGTATTCTTTGTTTTCAGGGTTACAAAGATACACTTGGCCGACATGGCCTTTGATTTTATTTAAAAAAACCAAACAAACCCTCTACTGTAATCACATAAATATAAACCCAACACGATTTACTATCGTACGTAAAACATAAAATATATTTTAGATGAAATACTGTGTAATATAAGTTGTAATTTTATTTTTTTCTAGTAAGCTGCACTTATATGAGAGCATCTTGTCAGCCGTTTCATCATCACTCATCATTTGAGATCAAGCTAAAACCGTTGAAGAAGCGTAAATTGTATTTTTTCTATTAAGAACGATATTTCTATGTCAAACGTTTTAAAAACAATTATCACATACAATTATATGGATAAGAATTCATTAAAAAGAATTAATATTTCCTCGTGATATTTTTTCATTTCTTCTATTAAATCATTATTTCTGTCAGGCAGAATGTCTGGCCAATTTGTCTAAGACGACAATTGCTTTAGATAGCCTCTTTCTTCACAAAGCATGCATAAAATTGTATGTAATCGTAATAGTGGACCGTCCGGATCGGAAGCGGGTCTGATAGTCCTCAACTTTGGTGAAAGCCCCCCGCCGCATGATAGGAAAGGGCCATTAGCGAAGTCTCAATTAAGGAAATTAAGTCTGTTTGAGATACAATCAGCAACGAACACGTCCGAGTGACTAATTGAAGATTCCCTATCGCGAGATATTAGTGGGATTGTGTTCAATTTGTAGAGGTGCCATCAGCAGTGTCTCGTGCTATGCCTGGCACAGGTGGGAGCCGGTTAATGGACGTTTAAACACTCATTGCAGAACCATTTCTTTTCATTATGTAATATTAATTAAACAGATTTTTATAATCTATGTTACAATTTTTCTAATTAAGACGGCAAAAGAGAAGTCAATTGCAAAATATAAACTTCTTTGCTGTAAAATGTATGACAATGTATTTATTAGTTCATTTCTTACTGTTAGAGATAATTTTATAATTTATTACTGTAAGACATTTAGAATAATAACGTGGGAAGTTTATGGGCCGAAAACAGCTGAGGTCATCGCCGCCTCTTTCCTTCTTTTTCTCTTTTTTTGCGCGCAATGTGTTTAAACTGCAGCCATTTGAGCGTCTCGAACTGGTTACTGACTCTGATTTCAAATATATACTACGTTGATATCCTAGAATGCTGGCCTCTCGTTTGTACTTCAGGTTGTCAAATACAGAATAGAAACAGATCATACAATACATGCACATATATGCCATCATTACGTCTTACAGCGGAAGAAGCTGCACAATATAATTTTTTGAAATGCCTATATTATAAAGATTTAACATTTTGCTATCACAATTATCTTTTCAGTTTAAACCTTCCAAACCAGTACTATTAAAACGATAACACAGTGGAACTCCTCACCTACAAAACCGATGAAATTATGTACAACGGTTGGGAGGCCGGCGAGGTCCTTTACTTCCTGGAAGTCGTCATAATTCACGCCAATAAATACACTCATGCAGAGTACCAAATTACGCATTACCGTCCTAATTCAACAGTCTGCCAATGCTCGATATTCCATTCCACCATAAATCGTCTTCTTACATACTTAATCACTCATGCAAATAAATCGGTTAAAACAATAGATACCCTGAGTTTCGATATTGCACCAGTGACTACTCACCTCCCCTCGATTTTATTTCGTTTATTTTGAACGCTCACATTTCATTCTACTACTTCTTGTGTGCGTCTTCTCAGATCTAGTACATTAAATTGTATTATTTTTCTAACGCCTTATTTCTTATTATAAATAAGTGGGAAGTTTATGGGCCGACAAACAGCTTAGGTCATCACCGGCCCTCTGCGTGTTTTCCTTCTTTTTCTTTTCTTTCACGCGTATTTTGTTTTAAACTGCAGCCATTTGAGCGTCTCGATTTGGTTACTGACTCTCTGATTTCAGATATATACTACGTTGATATTCTAGAATGCTAGCCTCTCGTTTGTACCTCAGGTTGTCAAATACAGAATAGAAACAAAACATACAATACATATATATACATCACCACAAACATAGATGTGTGGTCACACTCACTCTATATAAGTTATACGCAACCGCTTCCTTTCACGCTAATAAATTAATATTACATTCATTACAATAAATTAATACAAACACAACACTCGATAGAAACATAGAGGTCTGGTCACATTCACTCCCCCAGAGTACTCGATATTCCTCGGGGCGGGGTTATTTATTATTATTATTATTATTTTTTTTTTGTAAGGGAACTTGTTGTAGAGCACAATTTTGCGGTAGACAAATTTAAACAACAGGATTATTATTCACAATGTCATTTATTCATTTCTGAGATTTAACACAAATAAGTTCAAAATAAGAAAAATGGAAGAAAACAATTTTTTGCACTACAACAGGACTTTTTACACTCAGATAGCCTTCACCCAATTAGTGCACGTTTATAATGTAACCTTTGTGAATGTTAAAAGCTTTAAACTAACTTTTTTCTTTTAGTCAAATAAAGGAGCATTAAAAACATAAATAAAATAAAAGGACAAATAAATTCAATGTCTAAAAGAATATCAAACAACACGCAAATAAAGTCACTTTTCAGTCAGGACCAAGTCCCATTCAGTCGTGAAGAATAACACAATCCTTTTTCACTCTCACACTCCTTCCTTATCAAAGCCCCTCTGACCCTTTCTCTCCCTTGAAGGAGTTGTTGGTAGCAAGATATTCAATGCCACCGCGTCTTCATTATCTCACCCTTTCTTCCTGGCTATTCCTTCGCAGCAATTTCATAGAGGCGCCGGGGAAGGGGAGAAATTCCACAACGAGCTTGGTTGAAGGAAGTTAACAAGGGCATTAGGTGGAGTTGAAAGATCACCCCTTCCAGACAACCACCCCGTCTCCCTTTTGCTCATATTAATTTGTGTTGCAGGGGAACAGAGGAGGGTTTTGGGTTTCAAGGGATGACGAAAACGAGTAGGTGTATCCTCCAGTTCAGATCAGTTTAGTTTGCCTTTTCATCAAAAGAGTAAAGAAACAACATGTGTTAACCCCGAACTAGCCTAATAATTTACCTAATTAATAACGTTATGTATTATAGTGCTAAAACATCAATACCCTTGATAAATACTTTCCTTCTCATTAATACCAGATAAAGAAACTGAGAACTGAATTTTACAATTAGGCTATAACTGATAAACGATTTCTTCTTCATTTTGCATTAAATTTAATAATAAATTGGGCGAAAAGTCTATATCTTGTATGAATACATGGGGTTTTTCGTGACAGTAGTTTGGCAAAATTTCAGCCCCAGGCATATTATTGATTCAAATGCCCTACATGAGCTTTTAGTAGGTAGCCAGTTTTCAAATGCTATATAAACGTGAACTATTTTATAATATATATCAATTTATTGGAAATATCACCATAAATCTCTTCTCGATTTTTTATAAAAAAGAAAGTTATTTTTCTTCGTTTAAATTTCCTTGATTTAACCACAATAAAATGCTTTTGAAGATTTATATTATGAAGTACAATATTTTTTTTTAAATTCAAAAATCATCCTTCAATTAAATTCAAAACTCATTTCAAATTAAATAAAAAGAACAATATTCCTAAATCCTGGACGTTAGGTCCAAGACGTTGAGTACATATCTAATAATTATTGTTATACTATGTAAATTTTAAACAAATAGTTAAAAAATTATTTTTAATATTGCTTAACATTTATTAACCGGCTATTATGTAAAATAAAATAAATGAGGTTTACTAAATAAAAATTACGATAGTTAGGTCAGTATGCCTTTTAATTTTACTGCCTTTCTTAACGTGGTTAAAAGGAAGTTATGATGCTTTTTTTAATTGTAACGTTCAACAGAAAGTTGAATTGGGAAAGCACTTCATATTTTATGATCATACATGTTTTAAAATTATTTTAGCAATATTCATAAAAATATCTTATTATTGTTAGTACTTAGGTCATTTTGGAACCAGGTAATATGAAAATGAAACTTCAAATTGATTTTTTGACATAAAAGATGGATAGATATTTGACTCTATTGACCATACAATTATAACTACAATTTTATTTAAAGTAGCATCTCTGAAACTGCTCGGTTCACTACCATCTTTCAGACAGGTTCAGACAACTCGAATATGATCTGCTATTAACAATTACATATGGGGGTACCGCAGGGTTCAATTTAGGTATCTTTTTATATTTACATTAAGGGTAAAATGGAAGATTTGGGGGGGAACTTTACTTATGCTGATGACACTATTTCAATTCTAAGCAAAAACTTTAAATAAAATCACTAATTATATTAATGAAGGCGTCTTAACATTTGTATGTTTACGTATCCCTAGAATCTTAAGAAATTTTTGACATGGAACTGAAATTTATTTTGCTTTTTTATATATTTCTTTATCTATAGTAACGACCTTCGGTATTCATCAATTATTCTTAAAACAACAACTAAAACTCACAAAAATAAACTAACTGCTATTCAGATAAAAATAATAGTAAAGGGTTTTACATATTTCGAATTCTTATTATAATCATTTGTGTGCTTTAAAAGTTGTCTAAAGTCAGCTGGCAGGCTACAACTTATTCTGTGCGGCCATAATTCCTCCTACTGTGTCAGTACATGTTCCATCGTTATCCACGTGTTAGCCTGGTGTGGCCTACTGGTCCTTTCTTTTTTTCTACCAATTCCCTTTACATTTTAAATTGTTCTTGCAAGCCTTTTCCTTTTGTAACTAAAGCAAAATACTCAGGTGTATTTCTGGACCAAAATTTAAAATTTAATTTTGTTAGGTGGAGTCCAACTGATCGTTACTGATAGGTTTTTTCATTTCACACTGGTTAATTAAGTTTACATTGCACTAATCACGATTGAATGCCAGTGTGGTTATAGAATTTTGAATAATCCAAAACGATCCAGGAGGGCCAATTTTCCATATCAGTTTAACTGAACCACGTGGCGTGTGTGGTTATCGGTAGTGCAGCGCGAAACGTTCTATCTCTCTTCCATTCAACAAACAAAACAAAATGTCCAGCAAATCAACTGAAATGATAAAATTGTCAACTCGGAGTAAAAAACCTCGAATTCAGTTTCCACAATTGCAACCGAAGCCAAAAATAAGAGCAACAATAAATCAAGAAAAACACAATCAACTCAAAGGTACTATCTTCATCACATCACCTGGCATTTATCTCCCACTCCTTTCTCACTACTTCCAACGATTTGGAAGAAACAGAAGATTCTATTCCAAGTCTTTTCCAAAACCACCATCAATATATATAAACAAAGTTCAGAACTATGTTCAATTATGTAAAGAACTTCCAGAAAAAATAGGTCCACAACACTGTAACTGTAAATCAATAATATCCGATGTATTAATTAACTGGCTGAATCCTGAAACATATCGAGCAATAGTGTACACACACACACACACACACACACACACACACACACACACACACACACACACACACACACACACACACACACACACACACACACACACACAAAATACTTCAAGAGTATTTTCACTCTTACCAGCTCAAACTGGATAAGACATTTAGAATAGTCATTACGAAACGTATCACTATCCAACAGCCATTATTTAAAAACGCCTTAAGTCGGGAACACACTTACCCGAGGCTACGCCATGCGACGTCACCCGATGCTACCCGACGCCTTCCCACGTTTTGGTAGGGCAAGCACACGTCGCGTACAGTCCACATTATCACAATCGCAACGCATCTTTTGTTCTTAATGCACTATTTTGAGCAAAACCTTGTAATAATTTGTTAGTTAAAGTTTATGAGAACAACCATCTAATAAATTGTTTGTTAAACTTAACTGTTTTAAATAAAGTTACTACTAACCATCATAATTAAACAATGTATAGAAACTTATGCATTTTTGATCTCGTTTAATTTGGTTTACATTAAAATAACATGTAATTAATATAACGACAAAATTACATGAACTTAGTTTGAAATAAACTACAAAAAATATGAGTGTCCCGTTCTGATGCTACCTGACATTACAAAATGGTGTAATTTTACGAGCAAAACTATGAAATAAATAGTTATTTAAATTTTCTTTTCTTTTGTGATTGATCAGCCTTCTCAGTTTAAATATACTTTCCTAAAGGTAGATTGGGGATGAGGCCAGGAAGACAGAAACAACAGACTGTTTCTGTCTTCCTGGCCTCATCCCCAATCTACCTTTAGGAAAGTATATTAAATTTTATGAGCAAAACCGTGTAATAAATTGTTCCAATTTTAGTATATGTACCGCCGAAGCAAGTACAATAAATTGTTAGTTAAATTTATTATATCAAAAAATCGTATTCCGGTGTTTTGATTAATTTTCTACCAAACCATTAAAATTAATTTTTTAAATAAAAACTAATTAATTTTTAATCGCAGTTAATTTGGTTTATATTAAAATAGGTATGTTGTAATTAATATAAGGGCAATAATACATGTAGTTTGAATAAAAATATGAGTGTCCGGTTCTTTTGTCTTCGACTGTACTCGATGCGACCCGACGAAAAGCTGGACAGTGGGGATCGCAGAGCGTCGGGTAGGTTAGCGTGGCATGGCATCGGGTAGATGTGCACGGGGGTAATGCAACCTTATGGAAAATCGGAGTTTGGATTTGCGTAGCATCGGGTGTGTTCCTGGATTTACCCTCATGTTTTATAGAGTTAGAAGGATAAACCAATAAATCTGTCATTTTTAAAACAGAAAAATTATTGTGCACAAAAATCCTGATAGAAGCGCACACCCTTTAATCTAATAAATGGAGATATAGAAAAATTTATTCTCATTAAGAAATGTATCACCGTCCAACAGTCATTATCTAAAAACCCGTTACCCTTATGCTTTGTAGAGTTAGGCCTTATAAAGCAATAAATCTGACATTTTTAAAACAGAAAAATTATTGAACACAAAAATCCAGATAGAAGAGCACACCCTCTAATCTAATAAAAGAAGAGAAAGAAAAATCTATTCTTATTAAGAATCGTATTAACGTCCACCACCATCTAAAAATACGTATTCCTGTCTTATTTTAGAATTAGACCCCAAAAGCACTAACTTTTGACATTTTTAAAACAGAAAAATTATTGCCCTCAAAAAATCCAGATAGAAGAGCCCGACAAAAGAAAATCACGGGTTTATTGTAAACATTGCCAACTGTACGGTCATAAAAAATCGTACTATCAACACAAGCCTAATTGTATTAAGCGTGCTTGCTTCCACCCGACGAAAACCTGTGCTAAAGATCGGACCACTCCACCAACGTGTCCTCTGCCGCTAACTACAAAGGCTGCTCAGGGCACAAAGAACTTCAGCGACCGCCCCTCCGCTCATAGAAACAAATCTACAGCCGGTTTCCGATGCGAACGAGTTTCGAGTTAATGGAAATCTGGGTCGCATAATACGTTCACGTACGCACAACGTTCTCCGAGGTCACTAGGCAGCAGTAACAATTCTTACCCACACCAACTCGCCCAACACTCAATTTCATTCTGTAGGGCCTGACATGTCCTCAACTCTCAACTTTTATCAATGAGTTCTAATCGCTTCTCACAACACTAGTTACTCTTCGATCAACCTTAGTTAATCAACTCCTGCCCAAACTCTCCCCATAATTTCTCAACTCGGAATTCACTCCTTATCCTCCAATGTAATGCAAACGGTTTTAGCTTCCACAGAAATGAACGAACTTGACCTACTATTACGAGAGCGACATAGTCTTTATTACAGAAACCGACAACACTACTAGATCCAATTCCCAAATCAGAGGTTACACAATTTACCGGACCGATCATCCTGACAACACTTCGCACTGTGAAACTGCAATCCTCATTCAAAATTTATAGTACAACACTTTATTCATTACTACCATAACCCTCTTCCCATTCCCCTTTAACCTTACATTGTCAGATGTATAATGACCTCTCAATAAAACCATCATCCAACAAGGCCTTACTTCCTTCTTTAGAACCCTTGGACCAAATTTCCTAGTAGAAGGCGACTATAATGCGAAGCACCAACAATTCTGTCACGCAGCAAATCCTCGAGGGAGGCGTCGCTGGTCGCAACGGTTTACGCGTTGACACGGCGCTCATCACTGTAAGTTAAAGGGCCCGGGTTCGAATCCAGCGGCCCCGCATTCAAACCCGACATACTTACAAATGGGCTTTTTGTTTAAAAACACCGGCTCCCCGAGGGTTGATATAACCTCTGCTATTGCGAACCCTCGTAAAAAAAATCCTCTTGGAAACGTTCTCCTTAACACACACTCCATAACTCCATAAGTAAACACACTAACCCACTTGTCCAACCAATATGCTCCCTATATCTCCCTGCATCTCTACATTTAGGTTCAAGAAAAGTCCCAATAGTTGTAAGTAAAAGACCATAGTCAGATCAAGGGTATAAGTAGAAAGACGCGTAGTCTTGAAACATCAATGCTTTTAAATAACTTTACAACTATGACAGATTGTGTAGCATATCGTGAAAATAAATAAATAAAACATCAGTAAATAAGTAAAGAGAATGAGAAAACTGTATTACAAATTAGAATTGTAAGCGTTTTTACAATACTTAATTTAAGATCAGATTATTTCGCCTTAACTCAATTGATATTATGTTACGACAATACTGTCTGAAGAGGAACAAATAAGAATGATTTGACATTGCACTATAAAATTTTTGTTAATAAGCCACAAGTAGGCAATACAAACTAAAAAATTTGTGTCTTCATGTGGTTAAAAATAAATTATTTTAGAAATCTTTGAAATTATAACACGCCGAATAAACTATTCTAACACCTATCTAAAAGCAATACATCTAAACACTATATTTAGTACATTTACATGTATGAAATATTAATAATTTCAGAAATTTAGGCAGTTCCAAAGATTTGTATATTTATACATTTTTTACTCAGCGTAACCAGTTTAAAAAAAATTATTATTAATGTTTATTGACCTTAATTTTTTATCCATTTTGTTGTAATATAAAAGATTTGACAATTCATGCTTTCCGGTACAATTATTTATATTTGTGGAAAGCAGCATTAATGTAAAGATAAAGTATGTTTTAATTTTTCTGTACTAATTTTGCGTTTTTCTTCTCACTCACTCTCTCTCTCTCTCTCCCCACCTCACCCTCTCTCTCGCTGTCACCACCTCTCTCTCTCTCTCTCTCTCTCTCTCTCTCTCTCTCTCTCTCTCTCTCTCTCTCTCTCCAACTCGCCCCCCTCTCTCTTTCAACCACAAAACTATTGCTTTTTGTATTTACCGTTATTTATTATAATTATTATCATATTATTTTAAGTATATTTGTTTGTGAATTGTATATCAACAAATTTAGACTAAAATCTGTTTGAAGTTTTTATTTAATAGTTTCGAAAGGGCTAAACAATTTTCAATAGAGGCATTTAGACGCATTATGTAATAAAACAATTTAAAAACAACTTTTATTATATTTTATCAAGTTATTCTTACTTATACGTATACTTAATTAATTATGCACAAAAATTTGAGTGACAAGCGGGATTCGAACGCTTATCTTCGCCTTTCGAAATTTCGAAAAAATTGTGTATATTCATTGAGTTCACACGCACACACACAATTAAGAATAACTTGATAAAAAATTATTATTAACCTACAATCACATTTGCTGATTCAACCCAGACCCCCTACTGTAGTACAATCGTCATTAAAATGTGTTTCTCTATGAAGCCGCGATTGGCTTACAGTTGGAATAAACGGAGAGTCGAAATGAGGTGTGTATGTTTTTTAAGAAGCTCAAGTGGTACTCGAGCTGCATATTTAGCCGAATGTCGCGGGTTCTAATAATTGAGTATATGTATAAAAACATTTTAAGGTTGCGGTAAATAAAGACTTGAAGTTTTATTTTATGTCAAGGTTAATTCAGCAGATAGTTTTGGAATCCGAGGAAAATTACTTGTAACGGGGTTCCGATTAGAAATCAGAAGAGAAACAGGGGACCGAGAGTTGCCGGGGATGGTTTGAGGCGAGCAAAGTGGAAAGTTGAATGAATCAGGTTAAGGTGGACTCCGTGGGACGCACCTGATAAAACTTACAATTAGCTTTTCCCTTTGCCCCTTTTCCTTCTCCCCACAAATCTCAAGTCGAACAGGGTGAGGGTGGTTGAGTTTGGGGGGTCTCTTACCCGCTTAACTAACCAGATAATATGATGAATCGTCTCGATACGTGCCGAGACGGTTTTAATGCTTTAATCAGGGTTAGAACCGAGAGAAAAGGGATAGGGGTTGGCCAACCCCTACAGCAAAACTGCTGTGGCAAGGTCGGGGTAATTTCATTTTGAATCTTTTAGTTTTGAAAGTAAAGCATCAATAAATAATCAATCACTATATTTTTATATAAATTTACGTAGTGGACTAAAATTGCAAGTTGAATGTTTATCCTATAACCAATGTCCATTTCATAGGAACCAGCCATTTTTACTGTAACAAGGGAAGATAACAAGAAAATTCTACTCCCGTAATTTTTTAATGCATTATGTTTAAAGAAAAGCTTTTTTTTCTTCTTCTACAGCTACTGGTATCACAGACAATTTTAGCTTTTAGATTTTTGTTTTTCAAAAAGTTATTTTTTGCGAAAAATGGATTTTATTTAATTGAAATTGATCAACGAATTCTCGATATTACTTGTTTAATGATAGTTCAGAGGTTAAGTCTTTCTAGCTTTTATTTTCACTGCCAAACTTTAAGTGCGGGTTAATATGAGGTTCGTGGCATTTTTGAGAGACATCTCCTCGAATATTTTGACGACATGCGTGGCTCCAGGTCGATGGATATCCTGCTCAAAATTCCAACGTAGTAAAGTGTTTCTTGGATCGCTGGTTGCCTAAACGGTGGGTAGCGAACGGAGATCATGTTCTTTGGCTACCACGTTCACCTGATTTACTCCCATTCGATTCCTTTATCTAATAAAATTTATGGAACCTTACAACCCATAGATTATCTACAGAAGGAATTACGAGAAAGGATACAAAAAACATGTTGTGAAATAGACAAAGTCAATAGCTCGAGCCTTCAGAATTATGGACACGAGCTGGGCTGCGTGCACATAAAAGCAGAAAACAGTCTGACTTTAAATTTAACTTATATTTTCTACTTTATAAGCTTATTCTTTTTCACTTATAGTTATAGTCCATCGTTTTTTATATTTCTGATTGTTTGTTTCTGTTAATTACTAAAAAAAATTTTTTTCAACTCCACCAACGCCAGTCCCAAGCCTGATTGAGAAAACAGGAGTGTTAAAGCCAAAAATACTGAATTCCTGTTACGAGGATATGAGCCATTATCTCTATCAGACGCGTTTCTGCTTCTCATCATCTTCCATAGTGGACTCAGTGTGTTGGTGAAAAAACTGATCGGAAAGAACAAAACAGCTTAAATTACAAGATAGGCCTGAAATAAATTGTTAAATCTTCATTTTTTATGTTCAATTTTGTACATTCTTATGATAACTAGTACTAGAACAAAAGTATAAATGCTATGAAAAAGTGTATTATAATAGTGAAATGAATGAATTTGAATGAAAATGGATAATGTTTGGGGGGGAAAACGAATAAAGCTGGGAACACACTTTCCCGATGCAACGCTAAGCGACGCAAATCCGAAGTCCAATTTTCCGTAAGATTGTACTACCCAAGTGCACATCTGCCCGCTGCTATGCAACGCTACCCCACTCTACGCTCTGCGATCCCCACTGCCTGATTTTCGTCGGGTAGCATGGAGCACAGTCGAAGACAAAAGAACCAGACGCTCACATTTTTATTCAAACTACATGCACTATTGTCGTTATATTAATTACAACATACTTTACTTACTTATTTTAGTGTAAACCAATTTAACCGAAATCAAAAACTGATGAAAAATTTGGTAAAAAATTGGCGAAATCAAAAATTCATTTGTTTTTATTTAAAAGAATTAATTTTAATAGTTTGGTAGAAAATTGATCAAAACACCGGAATACTAAACACGCAGTTAAAAATATGATAAAAGAAAGATGGCAGCGTCAGTGAGCGGGGTCGTCGGAGAGACTCTTGGGAGTCAAGAGCACGACCTGTAGATGGCCCTCAGAGAATCTGAGCAGGAGACGAGGGATCGTCCTCACCCGACTGAGGCCATACTCGGTTGACACATGGGCACCTGCTTTTGGGCCAAAGCCCGGGCAGGTGCCACTTATGCAGAGAAAGGTTGCTCGATGTGTCCCACATAATAGAAGCGTGTCATGCCTTGGCTCCATACAGAGAGCGTGTAGGCATGCCGCCGGATTTAAGAAGAGTCCTCGAGCACGGTAGCGAGTTTCAGAGTCCCCTGTTACGCTTTTTAGGGGAAATTGTTTTTTTTTTATTGTATATAGTATGTCTTATGTGTTATGTGTCTATATGTTTTGTCTGTGTGCATGTATTTATTAGCGTGAATGGCGAGGGGTGAGGGTGAATATAACGTCATCATCGCCCCTCGAACGATGAAAGCGGGTGAGTGTGTGTTCGGGGTCGATGGCGGAATATTTATAAAAGTACCCCATCGACCCCAATCTAGTTTATTTTAAGTGTAGGTCGGTGGAGGAATATCAAGTACTCCACCGACCAAACGGAATGAGTGTACTGTATGGATGTATTTAAGTGTATAAACGTATTTATTTGTATGGACGTGTATAGAATATAGACTTAGTGGGGGCTGAAATGACCTAGATGTCGGAAGCCCCAGCAAAACAAACAAAAAAAAAAAAAATCACCGGAATACCATTTTGTTGATATAATAAATTTAACTAACAATTTATTACACGGTTTTGTTCATAAAATTTAACTTACAATTTATTTCATGGTTTTACTCATACAATTACACCATTTTCGTCGAATAGCTTCAGACAGAACACTCATATTTTTTTTGCAGTTTATTTCAAACTAAGTATATGTAATTTTGTCGTTATATCAATTACAACATTCTTATTTTATTTAAATTAAACGAGATCAAAAATTCATAAGTCTTTATAAAAATTATTTAATTATGATGGTTAGGAAGAAAAATATCAACATATCGGAATAACTTTATTTAAAACAATTAAGTTTAACAAACAATTTATTACATGGTTGTGCTCATAAAATTTAACTAACAATTTATTACAAGGTTTTCCTCAAAATAGTGCATTAAGAACAAAAAAGGCGTTGCTATTGTGATAGTGATTATTGTGTTACAAGCTGTGTGACAACGTGGCGTGCGCTTGACGTCGCATGGATGTGCACACCCTACCAAAACGAGACAAGGCGTCGGTAGCATTGGATAGCGTTGCATCAGGGTAAGTGTGTTCCCGGCTTAAAAGCTATTTCATACAAATTTAAAATAATATAGGATGATCAAACCATAATCATCTATTGTAAGATACTGTAAATCTTATTTTTTAACATTGGTAAGCACTTTGTAGATTTATCATTCAATTGTCTTTCAATTGTGAAACTACACTGCATTTAATGTGTATAGTATCATATAGAAATTGGGAATAAAGTAGTGAATATTACTTACAGCTTTTTTGACGAATGAAACAAAACCATATCCTTTCGATTTGGACGTCTGGAGGTCCCTGACGACTCTGCAATCCCTGTAACATGGCATACAAACTTTAGCCAATTTTTAATCAGGCTGATATACAAAGAGTATATTATTTTCATGCTACCACAACACGACCAGATCCCATACCGTTGGGTTGGTAATACGTCCAGTCGGGTTTATAACGGTTCCGTCTCCCTAATGGCCATGGAGAAACTCACTAGGGGGAGATCAAAGCTAGCTGAATTTGTTATCGTAATTTGGAAGTTCGGACAAGTGTCAGCTTTGATTTTCGTTTCGTCTCATCAACTCCACTCGTATTTAATGGGGATATTCAGACTGTCGAGATCTGATCAGTACGTAAACGAATTACAAGGGATACGTTGGACGTGGGAGGGATTTTTCACGCCGGCAGCATTTGGACCTGATAAAAAGAGATTGAAAACGTGGTCGCACGCAATTTTTTTTCACACTTCAAACCTCAATGAAATACGTTAGTAAGTGTTTTCCTGATGAGTACATTGCTTTCTCTGGTGGAAAATAAAATAAATTTTTAAGTTTTTAATCTTTAACAATAAATTCAAGCAATGATTATCTCTCTATCAGGATTTAAACATTAATATTAAACTTATCAAATTTAATGTATTTTCGATGTACTAACAGTTTGTTCACTAAGCCCATCTACCCTCATTTACTATGAATTCGTTTTGGAATTCTCAAAAAAGTAAAAATGCTTTATACGTAAGTCGTTTATCAAGAAATAGTTGAGGAAATGATGTAGTAATTGTTTAAAGCGTGATTTGCAACAGCAGAAGTCACAGGGGTTCCATTTTCATTGACAAATAAGCTTGTTTGTACTCAGGAGCGCTAAGATTTGATACCTGAACCCTTACAATGATGAACTCTGTCAACGCTCTGACCTTTGCTTTGTTAATTGGCGTATAACAAAAATCTTTTGTTGTGACAGTGCAATTTCATCCATTGCGTAAAATATATCTACTTATTAAGACGTGTAAACTTCAATATACTTAGTTTTGGCTATAATGTTCTTTTGAGTCAAACTTTTGTACCACACAATTTTAATTTTTGACTATATTTTCCCTAATATTTATTATAGTTTTTTTTCTCCGCTCGGACAATACTGTCGTCTTGGAAAGATTAATGGTTTATTAGCTGTAATAAAGAAAGTGAGCCCGATATATATATACCAAAAAAGCAAGAGCTGGCTTTGGAAAGGGAAGTGGACTCGGTCCAAAACACCACTTTCCCCTCCCACGTACTACCCCTAGGACGGAATAGTTGGATAAACAATACCATAATACGCGCGAACGATCCACATATCATATCTAACGGAGACGCATTTTCCTTTATTTTATTACTGGGAAATATTTACCTCCCAGGAATGGGAACGGTCGAGTGAACCTCCTCTACCATTCCTACTCGTTTGTTTTCAGATTCGTTATTAATCGACCCTTGTTTAAACGTAAATCTTTTCATATTTCCATTTTCTAACTGTACATTTTTATTTTGTTTTGTTGGCCATGGTACTGAAAATATATTTTTTTAAAAGAGAAGAAGTCCGATCGATAGGACTGAAAGAGCTTGTTGGACATTTCACAAGATCACGTAAGGTCACTAAATTAAAAATACCATAACATAAATTATTCTACAGCGACAATTTTAAACGAACGTCAACAAAAAATAAATAATTAAATAAATAAAGAATTATAACTAAAACTATTTATTTAAAAAACGAGTTATTAAATTTTGGAATGTATGACTGTGGAGTAGTAAGGCTAAGTAAACAGCAATTTTTTTGTTTGATGTATATCATTTAATTAAATAAACAATAGGTTTGATTTAAATCGGCTAGTTGTCACAGTTCTAACATGGGCAAAATCCGCAAGATTTGTCATTATTGCGTAAGTGCTTGACTTGTCGGCATTAGAGCTGCCTCAAAGATACTTGATTTTGAATTTATTACGTGATGTTGTTTGGTTTGAACCATTAAATTAATACCGTTAATAATGTAAAATGTTTTGTTTTTAAACACATAAAGGTGGCAAATGTAAAGAAATACTAAGCCTGCAAAATTTCTGAGTGTTGCGTAACTGTCGGTCATTAGCGCCTATTCGAGCAGACACTATTAATCATTTCTAAACGAACAAATTAATTATTCAACCTAGTAATTAGCGGGTTAATTGTTTTCCAATTAATACAATGCTAAGTTTTCGTTCTACAACCATGTTCTTTCTAAGAAAGAATAACGATAGTTATGTTTTATTGGTTGGTGATAAATTGAATCTAGTTTATTACAATTAATTAAGGTTTTTAGAGCTTTAGTTCTAACTCCTAAGTTTATCTCAGCTAAAAAACCTTAACTAAGTGTAATATATTAATTGGTCAAGTGGACCACGAAATTAGTGAATTTAATGAATGTACATGAAGTATACTTCACTAAAGCTCTCCGTGGCCATTTCATTTGTCGTCGAGAATCCAATCCGATTACACGACATTTGAAAAATGGCAAAAAAGAGGAAATATATAAAAGGTGGGGTTGAGATGGGAAGTTGGTGTCCGAGTGGATCGAGGTCACGATAGCTCAAGTGGTAGAGCAGCAGCGTATCAAGACGAAGATCGTGGGTTCGAATCCCGCTCGTGCCATTAACTTTTTTATCTCAACTAAAAACCTTAATTAATTGTAATATATAAATTGGTCAAGCGGACCACAAAATTAGTGAATCTAGTTTATTACCTTAGGCTGATGTAAAGAAATCAAGCATTTTTTCCAAGTTGTTTTTACCAAACTTTTTACTTATCAATCAAATCCATTTTTGACAGTAGCAGGTAATCAGGAGTTATTCTGACTGTGTCGTTCTAACGTTACAAACCGAACCTCACGTCAGTTCTCTTCTTTACAGCTATTTTGATGAATTTATCCACAAAAAATAAAGAAAGAAAGAAATAAGTAAAATGAATTGAGAAGTATATGGTTAACGACGGGTGTGCTCGATCCGACGGCTGAATTTCGTTTCAATCTTCCTCGCTTTTTTCACCTCTTTATTCGAATAAAAGGAGCAACCTTATTTTATTCCGGCTTTGATAACCTAGCGGCTTTCATAATATTGGGTTGTCCGGAAAATAATGCAGGATTTTGGTATTAAACAAAAAAAAAGAAACTAGTTACTTTAAAGCAATGTTCTTTAATCANCAAACAATATCATTTGGAAGAGGATTAATAAGTGTTGACATTCATACAAATGAGTAATCCTGTAAACGTAAACAGAATATTTTATATAGATTTTTTTAAATGAAAACTTAAAATCCTGCATTATTTTCCGGACAACCCAATAGATCGGACTCTCCAACATGTACAACACGCATGCTAAATACACTGTAGTGTTTTAAACGATACACGTTTTTTCCGAGAAATTAGTTAGCAATAGTAAAAAAAAATCATAGTGTAAATATTTCTTAAATTACAAGCACAGACACTTTTTGATAATGTAGGTACAGATGTTATAAAAAGTGATATGAAAAACCGTCTGCCAAGTTTATAGCTTCGACATAGTTGTTCCGTTTGGAATAAAATTCATATAATTTCATCTAGAAAGCAACCCGCATAATCCCTGAAAATTACATAATAATCCGAGGAATGATTTTAGAGATACAGCTGTGTACAGGATTTTACGTTTACGGGTGTCCGTTGAACCTATTGTGATGAAATTCATAGTAGACTCTCTCGAAACCAACCTGCACAAATCTCTGAAAATATCATAAAAATTGATCTCATGTTTTCGGAATTTTGCAGACTACAATGAATTGACAAGAGACCGATAGACACGGAACCAAATATATTCAGAAAGGTCTGAAACGCAAAAAACATGTTCCCCTATTTTCGGTAGTTCAGAAGCAATACTGAAATTTTATGATGATAAAGCGCAGAAGCTTATATCTGCTTTAAAAATTATTCAACACATTACCAATTAGCTAGTTTTAATGCCCTTAGACAAAGTACTATTTACGATATTCAAAAAAGAAAAAACTGGTCATTCTAGGAATAAACATAAAACACAATTAAACAAAGATTAAACAAAACCATTATTTATTGAAACTGTCGCAAAGGCCCGGACGTTCGACGGTTTTTAATAAAATCCTTCTATTTGCCTGAAATGCATAGAGGTATAGGCCAGCCGTGCAAATTAATAATAGAGCCATTAAAACGAGGCTAGATGGACATTTAATTAAACTGCGATTAACGTTTCAATGGTCTAGAAAGAGGGAAAATTATCAGAATGAAATACATTGGAAAACATATCCCAAAGGAAAACTAAAAGCAGTCAATCACTCGGAGCGACAAATGCAATTATTGTTTTATCTTTCGAAACCTACCTTTGAGTCCAAATAAATCACTTGGATGTACAGCAAATATCCCATAGAAATATATTAATCAATTTATACACTTTTATGAAAACTACACATAAAATAATAAGAGTATAACAAAATAACAATTTTACACACACCCACAAAACATATTTTATGTGTTTACTATGTGTTCGTCAAGAATATTGTGTTAGTTGGTAGTTAACTATCATTCTGGTCTTGAAATCCTGACAAGGTTGGCCTGTCAGACGGGTTTTGACATTTTACTATCATTAGTGTGACAGCGATTTTAGTGAAGTCCAGTTTGAGGAGTTAATCCACCATACGCACCCTCATGACCGTATGAAGTAGAACTTAAAAACTCCACAGAAATCACACAGACATACTGAATATGACGAAAAATAGAAACGCATCGGACAGACAAACTCGGCGATGATAGACAAAATGATCGATTACGATCAAATTACTTATTTTCCTGATGAATACATAGATAATTATTAATATTTTATATGTTAAGAGAGCATTTAATGTCTAGTTTTCATGAAATAGTATAAATTGACAAATATGTTTTTCAGTAATTTGACGTTCATATATCCAAGTAAATTATTTAGACTCAAATGGCTCACAGGTTTCGAGAGATATAAAAACAATTGCAATTATCTAGAAACTTACAGGTTTTTCACCCCACAGACCATATAGTAATCCGAAGTTTAACCTACCATAATTGATTGTACTACATTCTTTTTTTTTAATGTTTTGTAAATTAGAACGAAACCACCGTAATGAACAACTCACGACACAAATTTAATCGATCTGCTCAATAAGTAATTATTATTTTATTTAACCTTTTATTGTTAAATAAAAAAGAACACTAGAGTGAGGCAAAAACACTAACTAAATACATAAATTCTTAATTTTAAAGGACAACACCAATTGCAGACAACACAAGTCAATTACTGTGGATCCTCATTCCCACTGGTGTATGTGAATTCCCTACGGCATCCGGGACGACTACCATTCAAGATAATCAGATTGTTACTTCGAGAAAGTTCGAGAAATTTCCAGTGGAGAATGTGAGACCGAGTCGGCTTCTCATTTCCTAGCTACAGCAAACACCAAAACATAGGTCTAAATCCGCAAGGAATGCTTGAAAAAGCACAATATAATTAAAAAATAGAAATTTTTTCACTGATAATTGGTTCATATATAAAACACAGAGTAATGTGTAGAAAAATTGAAGACATGCTTAGAAAAGAACTTATATATGTAGGTTCGGTATCAAATTTTCATTATATTGTCCGAATTAACATATTGAATAATCAGTTTCAAAGTAAACTTTATTATAGAGTTTAAATCTAGCAATGGCACTTTATTTGGTGATACTTGGAGAAAATTGTTCTCACGATGGGCCTTACCAAACTCTTGAACTATATTCGAAACTCCTCGACGTTCCCGAAAGCTTATTACGTGTGTTGACATCCGGGCCGTTCGAGTAGACAAGACAGCCAATGTTGTCACAAGTAAAACGTACATCTTCATTCCGCACTTGACATGGGCTTATTTTACAAATTTTACCCCCTCCACATGCCAAGAAGAAGAGCTTTGACGACTTTGCCAGCCGGGATCGACGTTTTAGATAAAAGACAAGTTTCGAATGGAGTATGTTGGAAAATAACTGAAACCGGAAGACAAAAAGACGTAAATATTCATGTTAACCAAAATCACAAACAGTCTTAGCCATATATCACTAAATTTATTGTTAATAATATTATACGATTTGAAGTTTTCCTCTCTAATTTTTCATTGCACCTTCATCATCTAATCCCTTTTATGATTTTTTTGTTCTTTTAAATGCTTTATATAACGATGAAAAAAATCGCGTTCGGCTAACAGACTGACATCATCAACATGTTTTGGGGCGTTCCAGTCCAAAACGTCCTTCAGCATTCAGAAAGTTTGTGAGCAATTTTTAAATTATATTTAGTCCTGAATCATTTTTACTGTCTATGTTATCTGTACTTGATAAAGCTAAGGGTTTTACAAATCATTTATTTACGGTTTATATTTTTCAATTATAAAAAAAAATCATGTCACGTCTTTCAACTTTAATTGACAGTCAATATCGAGAGATATCAAAAACACAAAAAGGTTAAAAAATCTACCAAACCATTCGACCAAATCAGTGAAATATTTACTGTATTTATTAAGAATAAACAACTTATGTAGTCCATTCGTATATAAAATGATCTAGTTTGTTCATAAGCCGGGCTGGCCAATTTTAATTCTTTGTTTTAAAATGACGCATTTGACCGTCTTCAATGCAACAAGTCTTTTAGTCAGTTTTAATAAAAAATGATTTTTGCGATGTCCGATTTTTAAAATCAATATTGAACAAATCACTACTTGGCCTGTCTGCTTTCGAAGGTCATGATTTGCTCAAACGCATTTCGACTTCATACGATCATCAGTGAGGATTATTTTCTATATGGGTCGTTCATTTGATTTTTTTTTTAAACTGGAGCATTAAACTAGGACAGACGTATTTTTAATTAGACATGAGACTACAAGGTAATAACATAAAAATAATACTTTTCTAAGTTTATTTTTCAAAATTATAGTTTTTTGCAAAATAAGTTTCTTTTAGAAAGTCTGATATTCCATATGGCCTCATTACTTCATCAACAACTTATAAAGTATATGGAGTTTCTGGATCTATGTTTTACACTGGTAACAAAATTTGGAGGAGATAACGATACCCTGCTTATAGCGCCTACATCGTGCAATCTGCTTTGTATTTTCTGCTGTTAAGCCTTTTTTTTCTTTAGTCTATTTTTCTAAAAAATTGTTGTGAAGATAGTTTCTTATTCGATATTTTTTAGCAAGAGTATTTCTCATTGATATTGATTGATTTATATTAGACACTCCAGTCATTTAACAACATGTCTCAGTTTTTACAAAATTATCTGTTAATAAAGGTAAAGTTCTTGACATAAAGTTCAACCCTTAATTTTTGAATGTATTGTCATATATAATTAGTAATGTATATATAATTTAGTTCTACCCAGGAATTCATATCTAGAACGGGTAGCGTGGCAAATAGAGTAATCAGTCTTTCTAATGACATCTATGAACTGAAAGTTAAACTTTATTCTGGGGCGTAAAGTAGTCATAAGACATGAATAATTAAGTAATAGAACATATTAACATGAATTCAAGCCTGATAAGGTATATATAATGTAAGCATTTATAAAAAGTATGTACAAAAAAATGAAAATAATCCAACGGGAAAACTAACAAGGGCCAATTGAAAATTTTCGCTGCCAAGTTTTAGAAAAGTTAAAGATACGAGACTTGGTTTGGAGATAGAATAGGATGTGGGTTGACACACGAGCACCTGCTTTTGGGCTAAAGCCCGCGCTGGTCCTTATGCAGAGAAAGGTTGTTCGATATGTCCCACATACTGGAAACATGTCATGCCTTGGCCCCCTACAGGGAGTCTGTAGGAATGCCATCCAATCGGAAAATGGTACTCGAGCACGGCAGCGGGTTTCTGGGTCCCCTGTTCCGCTTTTTAGGGGAAATTGGGTTTTTTTTATGTCTTATGTGTTGTGTGTCTATATGTTTTGTCTGAGTGCATGTATTTATTAGCGTGAATACCGAGGGGTGAGGGTGAAATATAACGTCATCATCGCGCCTCGAACTTTGAGAGCGGATGAGTGTGGGTTCGGGATCGATGGCGGAATATTTATAAAAGTACTCCATCGACCCCAATCTAGATTAGTTTGAGTACAGGTCGGTGGAGGAATATCAAGTACTCCATCGACCAAACGGAATGAGAGTACTGTATGAATGTATTTATTTGTATGAATGTAGTGTTTGAAAGGGTAAATAGAATATAGACTTAGTTGGGGGCTAAATGACCTAGAAGAGGGAAGCCCTAGGAAAAAAAAGATGGGTTTTCGTCGAATGAGGAAGGGATAGGTTGTAGGCTTGGATAAAGAATTAAGTCTAAACGCAGTATTTGGTTCTGTCTAGGGGAAAAGAGGTCGACTTTGATACTGCGCAAATGATCTGAAGGTAGAGAAAGCATATATGTAGGGAAGGGAACAAGTAGATGTCATCTGATAGAGGTAGGTGTCAAGGAAGTATTACTTTTCTAGGTAAGAAGGGGTATCACCACGATCAGCGACTTGGGACTTCCTAGTGGAGGCGAAGGTAAAAAGTATAGAACAATTCATTATCTTAAATCTAATCTTATATTGCCTAATATTTTAATGTAAAAATTTATAGCGCACATAAAAAATGAAACGTTTTTTCTAAAGTGCAATATATATTTGTGTATTGAGGTTTTTTTAAAATAGAAATTTAGCATGGTTTGTAGTTTGGTTTGTTCCTTTGTGTTTTTGAGCGGCAATCAAAAGGCTAAAGCGAGGTTTGGTAGTTTTGGGCCAATTTCGCTTCAGTGTAGGACGAGCTTTGGATATGCAGACCATCAATTATCAACGATCGGTTCTGTTTGTTAGCCCGTCTCCCCGGCATTTAGTATTCAGTCGGATGGGTCAACTCGTCCTATTTGAAATAATCACGTCGTTAGAATTCGGCCGGACTCCACGGACCTCGCCGCGGAAAGCGCTCCCCTCATATCTCTCTCCGTTCTTCTTGCTGGGGCATAAATCAGAAAACGTGCCGCGCTCCGTCGCATGGATCGAGGCTCGGGGAACGTTGTAAACCCCACAACCCATAGTCTCACAGGAAATTACGGACCTTGAGTGTCCCAATACCCGGATACCCATGTACCACAGTAGAGCCTTCACTATTCAAATTCAACAGAATTAGATCCAGATTTATTATTTTTAAAAACATTTTTCAATATCCTTGCTAGGTTTTGTAATTTGCGGAAGTTGCACCGGTGTAGTTCGACATAGTATGTACCACTATTTATTTGTCTATCCGAGTAAAAATGAGCGTAAGGTAAGATTATTGGTTTATTTATATCTGGATACCGTAAGTTTCAAACAGTTATTTGAACAGTATCAAATGGTTGCACTGACCATTTTTGTAAATCCCTATTATGATAGTAGATAGTGCCATTCTAATTGAGATGAGATTGTATAGTATTTATTTGGTTATGATAATCGAATCCACCAAAGGTCTACTGAGACCACGGCAGTGCCTGATCTACCCCCCAGCCAGAGCTACCCACCATTTGATCCAAATTACAAAATTTATTTCTAACATTTAGAACATACGACTATGTTAACGAGATGGGGATCAATTATTTTGTTTATCTTTAGTTATTCTCCATGTGTGAGAAGTGATATTTCAATCATTAATAAAACACATGACACCTGACACAATAAACTATTTTAGGTGGTCGACTTGAAAATTGTGAAAATCTTTTACAATTGTTAAAGTAACATTTATCATTTAATTTATTTCTAATAATGATTGGTGTACCTCATGGCACCGTATTGTTTCCCACACTGTACAATTAATGTCTATTTGTGTGTCAATTTGTTATATTATCGCTATTAAATTGCAACAGATTTTATTATTATTTATTTTAATTTCTCTTCGATATTATTTCTTCATGTAGCATATGTGTAGCTCTGTAGATAAAAATTAAAACAATAGGATCAGATATAATATGCTGAAAGGGCAAAGTCACTTATTGAGTACATGTTGTTTCCCGGATTTGATAGATTCCTCACTGAAGATGGCGCAACGCCGAAACCCGTTTGAGCTATCCAACAACCCGCGAGTGATGGACCGATAAGTGAGCCTATGCCGATTCAGCAGGAATTCATCGACTCGCTGACCAGCAACCATTATCAATTTTAATTATAATAGTTACAATATTCGTCGTTTATTTATGTATAATTATTTTCAACGTACGACTCTGCATTCATATTTCACCTGTCCCCTTGCTATTTATTTTAACGATTATTTTGTTTAACCTTATTTATTCATGATAGTTCTTTGTTCCCCATACTGACCCGACCGCAAGTTAACCTCACCCAAAGAAGTCCAATTATTTATATAACAGTCCTAAGATCTGACACAATCAGATAGCACGACTCGAAAATTATGAAAATATTTTAACATCGTTGCCATGGCTTCATTTTTTCTGAAATATACTGAAACATAAAATACCGAACACCAGGCATATTTTGTTGTAATTAAAATAATGATAAAAATATATATAGTTTAAAATGAATAACAAAGTACGTTTATACGGTTTTTTTGTCTTTGAATATATTAAAAAATTATGATTGAGGGGGTTGATATTTTCATTTTAAGAAGCCGAGAAGTATTAGCAATGTTTAAATAAGGACTATCTACGTGTTTCATAATAGAAATCCTTTGACAGGCTTTATTAATAATGTTCCTGGGTAATTCCGTTGGTACGGTTTGTTTCGCTATTCCATCTTGTTCGCGTTATTTTCTCAGGGAACAATTTCACTTCCCCCCAAATTAAGTTTGCTGCATAATCAGGGAATTTCCACATTTACCCTTATGCCCGTTAAATAGCTTGATTTATGTCGCTGTTTTAATTCGGCAAGCATGTTGGAATTTCGATGACGGGTTTAAACGTGATGTTAGCTTGCCTGTGCCAAGCCGAGGAAAAGGGCTCCGGCTTAATTAGCCTAGGCATGCTATTCTGTTACGTCGCACTCCTCCTTTCGCCGTTACCTTCTCCTTCTGACGTCGTTCCAGGCGACATGGACGTGAAAGGGCCAATTGCGAAAAAGATTCGGTGGACGTTGCTGGTTGTTTTGTCCCAAGACGCAAACAAAACTCAATTCCGCAAATCTCCACACTCATTTGTAACCGGCCGGGAGGAAATATGTTCGTAATTCATTTTATTTATGAAAAAGAAAATATACATAAAGAGAAATGAGGAGGAAAACAAGATTTATTCAAAAACCCTCATTAATATAAACCGGGATGTTGGTGTCCTTTATTCTTTGTCAGGCCGAATCAGGGCGTAATGGCCTCTTCCCCGCTCTCCACCCGTGTCATCTCATCACCATGAGCTTTCTGTCACAATTACCACCTTCTTTTCCATTATTCGCAGAGGGGACATTTTTCAAAGCTTAACCGCTCTTATTCCTCCCGACACCGCCTTCTACTCTTTCCAACCAGTCCTGGTAATTATATATGGTAATCCTTGTTGGCGTGGGATGGGTTGTCATTACCGAAAGTTGCCCATTATGAAATTAAGTCACGAACACCATAGGGGACACCCCCGCTTTCGGTGAAACCCAATGATATATAGGTTTCGCTTGTGCGAGACGATGTATCTTGCAAAATATTAACCATCCGTTCGTCAAAAAAAGAAAGCCGTCAATTAATTTTAAACAAATAAACGATATTGATGACGCAAAACAAGTTCGTTTCATATCGATTTATCCAGAGATGAGCTTCAATTATGCTTGTATGATATCACAACTCTAATAAAGTCATGTTATGTTATTATCTGTGTGTTTTCCCCAGAATACCAGTTACACGCTCATTACATTATAAAGGGTAGTGCATTCTTCGACGCACCGTTGGATAAACAATGCATAATCTCCTTAAATGGACGTATAGGAATGTCAAAAATCTCTGGTTATCCTGCTCACTGCCGTTTTGCATAAATCATTCTTTTTTTACTGTTTAAAATATTAATTTGCGTGAACGAATCGAGAGAACTGATTTCTACCCTAACTTAAATCAGTTATATGATTACTTCTAGTGCCGGAGACATCACATCAAGCATAAAGATAACCGTGACCTAAATGCACTGTCCGATATATATGTAATGTAAGTAATGGGGACTGAAATAACCAAGATGTCAATAGCCCCTGACCCCGAGACAGTACAAATAGAGTACCAGATTTCAACAGAAATATAACTTTGGCTTTAAATAGATCCTTTATGAAAAGGAATAAGCTAAATAAACTATATCGGTTTTTCATTTGGTCGTTACGAATTTATTGGTTCGCCTATCCTCGCTGGCTTGTTGTCAGACGCGTTTCGGCATTTCGCCATCTGTCAATGTGTATTTATGTGATAGATAGACCAAAATGACCTGTAGCAACCAACTTATATGTTCATCAATTCTTCCTCAGGGAGAAATTTCACAGTCCCGGCTTAGGGAAAAATTTACACCAAACCATTACGGACGGACAGTCATCGTAGTTCTGTTGACTTTTTTCAACGTGGCGATATAGTGTAAAATCAAAACAAACCAACTGCAGCTTGCTTTACTAACATGGTTGAATATTATGCCAGTAAAAATGAGAAATTTTATTTACATGATTAGTAAAAAAGAGAAACGCGGAGGGTTCCATGGCATATGTTTTCTTTTATTATTTACACCTGCGCCAATTGTTGCGCATAAGTAAATATTTAACTATCTTAAAACAAGGCAAAATCAACACAAAAATATTCTTACTCGGATGTCTAAAAACTCTTCCTCCATTTCATTTTCCAAAATCGGGTTAGTTTAATTTTTACTTTTACCACTTTGCTGTATGTAGAACTTCCTTAGGCAAATCAATTTCATGAAATACAATTTTAAAATGTACGTCAACATCAAATTTAAAAAATGAGTACTTTTCAGCACGTTTTTTTCACATTAACTTTTACCGGATTTACTTTTTTAACGAAACGAAAAACTGGTCCCCAATTATTAGCAAGAAAATAGTGTATACTCTAAACAGTACATATAAACTATATACCCAATAAAACAATTACTGTTTATCACATCATAGATTTGTTTTACAGAATCCTCCTGATAATTTTATTTTTACTGTGACAACAATGCGCAGAATTTTTTAAACCAACGCAAAACTGAATATAAGCTTAAGTTTGTCTTAAACTGAACAACAGAGTCCATGAATAGTTTACTAACAGCAAAACACTTTGAAGCGCTTCATTTGTGTTGAGTACTGTTTGCAAAAGTTTGCATGTAGGTAATCGTTTATCAAAGTGTACAGTTGAAGTTTTAACTTTTTTTTATCTGTTCAGTTTCTTTATTTAGAAATTTTGCTATTTCGTAAAAGAAAAAAAAAATGGGCCAAATGCCAATAAATCTTATTTCTTGTTAACAGTATTTATACAATATCAGTTTTATTTTGCCGAAAAATGTCTTCTTTTTTTTTTAAGAAAATTGAATTATCGATCGGTGCATATACAAAACCCTTCTTCTCAAATCATAATTTGAATATAAAAAAACATACAACCAACAATACATAGTTATTAAGTTATAAACATTTTTTTATTGGTATGTTTATGCTTCAAATAGCCAACAGTCGAAAAGATGAGTTACATTTAGCATACATTAATTGGAAATATTTATTGTTATAAATTAATATGTCAATAAATTACATATTATCTACAGGGAGGCTTAAACTTGTAGGAAGGCTTAACGTTGTACTGTAGACGAAGGTGAGACCAATTCAAAAATGAATTTCAAGTTATTTCCAGGTAAAATTTCAATGGCTATGCCAAGAATCGAACCCAGAAACGCTAGTGTAAGTCAGGCGCCAAGAAATTATGAAACAAGTACAGTCTTCTACGCTATGATAATAGATTATAATTAAAATATACGCCTAGTAGGATTTTAGTATCGAAATTTTTTACAGTTCATTTCGATGTTTTCTATGAAATTATATTTGGTATAAATTTCTTTTGGGATAATTAAATGTCTGAGAGGTGAGAAGGGATTGGATTTTGTATACGCAATAAATATATTTTCTTGGTTGACTTTGCCAGTTCGTAGGCAATATATTAAACTCGTTCGGTTCGGCCGTTGGTAGCATGTAGTATGTTATGCTATCTATGCTCTTCTCCGCTCTAGATGAAGTGTGGGTGTCTAGGGAATAGGGCCGTGGAAAAAGCCAGCCGACGGTTTGATAACGGAGCCAACCGACCGTTCAGTTCTAGGCCAGGATCGAGTTATGAGATGGCGACGAGGCCCGTCATGGCCTCGGATTACGCTCGAAAGTACCGTTTTAAGCCTAGAACTTAATTTCGCAGGCTGTCGGAGAAGTAGGCGAGGGAGCCAAGCCCTTTGATATTTTAATATGGCAGCTCTTTACCCTAGCTAAACCATGGCCGATCGCATTTCTCATAAACGCATTCATTTACTTTTGCTTCGTATAACAATTATCTACGTCATATGAACATGGCATACTATTTCAATATGCATCCTACGATATAAACTACATAAAAATGACAACATGCAAGAATCGATAAGCTTCTCACAGGACCCTCCTAGGTAAAGGTTTTAATTTTCAGATAAACACTACAATCTAAATCAAATCGTATAAATTATTTATAAATAAAAAAATAACGCTTTAAAAGTTTCGTTTAATTTATTAAACTGTAAAATGCAAAATGGGCAGCAGGGTTGGTCGATAAACATTTAACAGCACGCTGTCTAAACTTTTAAATTATTTAGATAATTACTACTTTAAACTATTCAAACGTTTCGTTGCTTATAAATAAATTAATTTTCTTTCTTTAAAAAAATTAATTAAAAAAATAAAATAAACAACCAATGTACTTTTCATTAGAACCATTAAAAATACGTACATTCAGTTTTGTACAACCTTGTAATTTATATGACCATCTTTATAAATATTGTAAGAATTAAACGAAATAGGCGTATTATTCTCTGGCCATTGGGTTTGCTTGTTATCTTTCTAATCTTATCCCGCTGTTGTTAAAATAAGCATAAATCTCTGGTTTCGTGGGTTTATTTTAAAAACAAGGCTAATTGGCCCAAAATAAATTATACACAGGGTGTTTACGTTAATGCTGCTAATGCTAATAAATTGGCGGAGAAATATTCAACGAACTTTAAAAAAAAAGAGAAAAATAGAATTGAGAATTCTGAGATCCTCATGTTTGTGAATATGTTCGCTTATAAATGTGATATTTAATTTAACATGATTGAAAATCGGATCGAATTACGATTTAAAATTGTTTTATGATACATTTAGGATTATTTTTATAATAAAACAGTAATTTAATTAGGAGTGCAAAGCGATGATCTCAATAAAGATTGAAACGTTGGCACGATAAAGAAAATGTTTTTCTAAAACAAACCTACTTCACACCAGACAGCATTTCACGATCTCCGAATAATCATATTTAACAAAATTGATGATGGTTTAAAAAAATCAATAACTGACATAAAGGGAAAAGGGGCTGTCGCCCATAATAAACCACGAAATGATCCTTAATACCGTCAAAGGACACCGGCAAAGATAACCGACGATGACAAACGCTCAATCCGTCTCCAATTTTCCTTTCATCATGGAACTACGTCAAAGGTACAACGACCTACAGACTTCCAAGATACAGATTATTGTTAAATGAGTTGAATGTACGACTGGGGGATAATCAGTGGTGCAAACACGGGAATTAAGGTTTGATTCAATTAAAAAATTAGGCTGTCACTGTTATTTTTAGTTTTAGTTATATTTATCAAAAACCCATTGTCCTACATTATAACATCATTATAATTTTTTCGAAGCTTGGACCAACTTTGAAACTTTTTGGCATATTAAAAATTGAAAGGAAACGTTCTGACAGCGAGTTAATCCACCCCAAAAGTAAATATTTACGGTTTTGAATTAGCAGGAATATATTTGAAGAATATTTTGTTTGTCATTTGAACCACAATTATTTTATTTCTCCTATTTTTATCTCCTTTATTTTTATCCCCTGATCTACTGGATTGTTTTGTTTGTAAGGGAATAAATAATATTTCTTTTCAAACAAACACCTCCACCGACTTATCATCTGACCATGTACCTGTCTTTTTATCACTTCAATTAATACCTTTTGTTAAAAACAATCGTCCTACTCTAACTCCTGGACCAATGAATTGGAAAAAATTTCGTTCCTTGCTTCATGAAAAACTTTCCAATTAGCTTAAAAACATCAGGAGAACTACAAAACGCGGTTTATTGCGCGGTATATTTACAAAAACAGTACAAAATGCAGCGTGGGAATCTTCATTGCCTCACACTCAAAAAGAAAATTCTCTAAATTATCCTTTTTATATAAGGCAATTAATATCCGAAAAAAGAAGAGCTCGAAACCTTTGGCAACGTACTAGATTAGTCATTGACAAACAAAATTACAACATACTTCTAAATACATTGAAAACAGAAATAAAACAATTTAAACAACAATCATACGAAACACACATAAAAAGGTTGTCAACAGAGGATGGGAGCCTGTTTACTAAACGTATCCTGCGTCATAGTGTTGTCTCAGCTCTTCTCAGGAATGATAATGGAACGTGGATCGTTTCCGATAAAGAAAAGTCCAAAACATTTGCGAAACATCTCTCCAAGGTATTCAAACCTCATAACTTAATGAATACTGAACACGATAAATTTATATCAGATTCACTTGTGACACCTATACCTCTAGATCTGCCACCTAAACCAATAACTGCAAAACAAGTATCACAAGAAATACAACACCTTCCTAAAAAAAAAATCACCTGATCATGATTTGATAACAGCTGAAGTTCTTCAAGAACTTCGCTAAAAAGCAGTCGTCTTTCTGATTTCTTTATTTAACGCAATTTTGAGGACTACAGACTTTCCCACACAATGGAAACTTTCTTACATTAAAATTATCCCAAAGCCCCATCATCTTATCGTCCTATTAGATTGTTACCCGTTCCTTCTAAATTGTTCGAAAAATTAATTTACAAAAGAATTATCTCTATTGCTACTTCGAACAACATCTTACCAAACCATCAATTTGGCTTTCGAACCCATCATTCCACCTCTCATCAACTTCACAGAGTGACAGATTTTATTACTTCGTGTCTCGAGCAGAATCTGTACGCGACTGGAGTGTTTCTAGAGTTTCTCAGACCTCCATGAAAGTATGGCATGAGGGATTATTATACAAATTAAAATTATTTTTACCTCAGGCATATTATTTGATTATACAACCATACCTTACAGAAAGATTTTTCGCAGTAAACCAGGATACGGAGACCTCTGGGATGGAAGAAGTGCTTGCAAGTGTGCCACAAGGGGCAATACTCGCTCCACTGTTGTACACAAATTTTACTTCCGATATGTCCACAAATGAGAATAAACTCACCGCCACATACGCAGATAACACCGTCATATTTACAAGTCATCTCTCTTATACACAAGCTTCACTCATGTTACAAAACCACAAGTCAACAATTGAAAAATGGAGCAATCTTTGGAAAATAAAGTTTAATCCCTCAAAGTCACAACATATCACCTTTACACTCCGTCGTGAGACTAGTCCTACTTACAGTGAACAGGTTCCTCAATCCGATAAGTTAACTATTTATGACTTACATTTCAGAGAAGACTAACTTGCAATCCACACACATAATTAAAAAAACCAGACACTGAACAAAAGATTTAAAATGTTTTATTACCTACTCAACCGACAATCAAAATTGCCATTAAAATCAAAACTTTCGACGTACACATACCTACTGAAACCTATTTGGATGTACGGGTGCCAAGTTTATGGATCTGCCAAACATTCGAATATTCAAAGATTACGAAGTTTTCACCCAAAATTTTAAGAATAATTGTTTCTGCCCTTTTTACGTAAACAATAACACACTTCACAGAGATCTTCAAATCCCAATAGTTTTTTCATCCATCAAAACATATTAGAGACATTTTCATAGTAAATTACAAAATCACACTAACACACAAATCCGATTACTCCATTCCCCACAATTACCACGTAAACGTCTGAAAAGAATATGGATAAGAGACCTCTTAAATGATTAATATAATTTTATTAATCCAGAGCGGCTGCCAATGGGTAGCTTTTTCTATAACGCCCGTAATGCCACAAACACAAATTACCCAATCTGGTGGTTGTATATAATACATGTACAGTTGTAGATACAAATAAATGAAGTAAAAAATTTTTTTTTACCTTTCTTTGTAACTCCTATTCGCCATACGATGGGACGGAGACTGACAGAGAAAAGCCAGTAGGGAATACACTTCCGTTTGGTCTGTGTCGGCAAATTTAAAATTCGACTTCTCTTAATTCCAGTCGAACGGCACCCCAGAGGGATGCGGAGGGATAGTCAAGGGGGTTAATTCGTTGAAGCGACACTTCAAGTGTATTACAGCTTAACCGGGGACACGGGCCAAGGATCAAAAGGCAGTCTAATCACGTGACACGTTCGCAACGACATGAATATTTTAGTTTTTCATTAGGGCCCCTCAGAGAGGAACACACAAAAACACAATTCATGATGTAATTATTTCATAAAAGGGTCACAGCGTGAATAGTCTCGCCCTTCTGACAGTTAAACACACATTTCAATCATCTTTCTCCTATCTCGGTCTAAAATTTTGGACAGATTGTTATATATTACAAGCCATTGCGTCATCATCACAATAATTTTTTTTATTATATTAATTAAGTCCACTAAGACGCAATACGTCAAAATAATGAGACAGGGTAAATGATAAACGCGTTTTGACAAGTAAACAGTCCCATTGGGAAATAGGTTGATTCGTAAAAAAATCGTATGTCCCTCCCGTCCACAAAAGTTTATTGATAGGCTGTCAGTTTAGACAGATATTTCGTCGGAATCACCTCCACAGGTGCCGCTAACTACCACCGTTCCAAAACAGACTTTTTTACTGCCACCTAAGAAAATCATCTGTTAAATCACCCCACCCCATCGTGCGCTTCAGATAGTTAATTTTTTTCTCTCTCGGCATTTTTTTTTTACAGTAGCAGTATAAATCCGGAGGGGATATGAATAGAAATAGGCTCTTTATATCTTGGCCTGAGCGTAAATGTATGCAGATCGATAAAATAAGTTATTTTTCAAATTAGCCGATAGAACGAACGGAAAAAGGTCAACGCGATAAGAAGTTTGGAGGGTTGACAAGGAGTAAGGAAATAAATTCCGCCCACAGGAGAGACGTCTTTATATTTTTTTTATCACACATGTTGCTTAGTCCGCTTTATTTCGCTTTTACCTATTTACAACGCTACAATAACCAATGCCTAAACGGTAAACTTCTAACAAAACTCCCAAAAGGTCTAAAACAAAATAAAATCATACGAGATAATTTTTATTCAAATCTTTTCTTATTGGTAGAAAGTCTATGAATATTTTAAACTATTGTTACGTGTGAATTTAAATTTCGCCTGCATCACATAGAATAATGTTATTATACATTATTGTAATTTTTAGTCTAAGGAATATTCATAAATACACAGTCATAAATTTTAAAAAATCAACAACGTTACTTAACTTACGAAAAACCTATCTTTACTTGTATCCAAAGAAGCTTAAAAGTGGAAGACTCTTATCTGCATGAAATTTTCTGTATCGCAAAAATTATGACAGGTTTTTACAGTGTTTAAAAACATAAACGTGTCAGTTTTATTTTAATTTTATAAGTCATCTAAAGCATATTAACAAGAATTAAATAATAGCTAGGCCCCATGCTGCCTTAATTTTCATTTTATAGAAGTTTTTGATTTTTTTCTAACCAATATCGTACCAAATTCAAGGGAAATTAATGCGTTATAAAAAGATATTCCCAACTTTCATTCAATGACAATTTAGAGCAACAGTATCAGTCTATTATACAGGGTGAATTGCTACTCGTGCTACAAACTTCTCCAGTAGATTCTTCACCCTAAAATGAACAAAAAAGTTCATATTGTCCATGGTCCGNGAGAATCGGACCATGGACAATATGAACTTTTTTGTTCATTTTAGGGTGAAGAATCTACTGGAGAAGTTTGTAGCACGAGTAGCAATTCACCCTGTATACATACACAAATATAATTATTTATGTTTAACATTTAAGTTCCCGTCTGCAAAAATTCGTCCGTAATAAAAACATTTTCGATTGATCCAAAAACTATGGAAAAGTGCAAGGCGCGAAAGACAACTTGCAGACCTTTACTGATGTATACAATACGGCGTCCTGTGAACATCCAGACGTCAATACTGTAAGTCGTAATATATATACACACTTTGCTTATTATTTGTATTTTCTTTACTTGTATAAATCGATTTCGGGGTGCTCCATAAAATAGGACACTATTTAAGTTTACAGGGGCACTGGCAGAACATCGGAATGGATCCATATAAATAAAGAATTATTTTATGCAAATTGTGTGTTGATTGTCATCATTTATCGAACTGTAAAATAAAAATGCGACACACATGTAATGTTTATATGATCATTCATTTTAGCAAGATTTATCTTGCTCTCATATACTTTTGGTAATTCTAAATGAGAAGAGTATGTTTTTGAATAAATCGTAATAATAATATTTTTTCATATTGGTTGAACAACCTAACCGGGTGTATCCTTCATTCCACGAAGTTCGCTGGTAAATCAATATTGATGGTTCAACTCGGAATCGGCATTACTGGTATTATATCCGTCTTGTCAAGATGATAATCTAAATTAAATATTTAACTAGGATATAATCAATTTACAGGTTGTCAGTTGTGACGTTGCTAATTTTTACATCTAACTATAACGATAATATGCAACAATGATATGTAATGTTTAGGAAATTTGCATTGGCACAAGTATAAAACGTGTTAAAATGTATGTGGAACAATTATAGACAGATTCTTATTTTTAAGGTAAAGACTCGTTTGTTATGAATTTGATCTGTCCAGAAAGGTAAAAACACTAAAATGATAAATTCATGACAAGTGGGAATTTGGAACTGCCAATTTCTAACTCAATTAAAATTAATTTCTTCAACTTACACCCACCTTTCGAATTTTCTCTCCTTTTTGCCATTTTTTCGCTCAAGTGGTAGACCAGCGGCGTAATTAGCCGAAGGTCATGGGTTAGAATCCCGCTCGTGACACTGACTTTTCATTTCAACCAATACCTTACATAAAGGTTAATTAATTGAATTAAATATAACTTAAGCTGATGATTTAATCGTAGGATTCGACAAAACCTTGAATAAACCCAGTAGATGTGAACGTAGAAAGTTAATTCGAATATTTGTTGAAATGAATGAAAATTTGTTCACTTTTTATTTTTTAATAAAACTATACTTCGTCCTCCAATAATTCTACTAGAGTCAATTCAAAAACACGACTTTTAAAAATTTCACGGGTAATTCGTGTCCGCGGACGCTTGCCCCGTAATTAAACCTTATCTCGATTTTACGTTCCATTAGGTCGTACTTAACATGCATGGCAGAACTTGCGAAACACCAAAAAATAATAAAACCAATTCAGTACTTTCTCAACATGATTATGATTTTACCCCTATTTACTCTTCAACTGACAGAAATATCTAGATGATAAACGTGTGTAAATGTTCGAAAATAAACCAAACGGCATTTGGAAGACCACAAGGAATTCCACGGTAGTCGAGTAGTCAAATCATATTATTATTATATTTTTTTTTTAAGCGCAAATGCGCTGTCCGAGTTTATTATGGGAACCTGATATGTACGAAGGGTGGTAAAACAAAGAGGAATCTCATTACAATAAAGGGGCAAGAACGCCACGTGTCCTTCATTCACAATTTGCATAAAAGTCTTCTCGTTTATCACTTACTCCTAAGCCGGTTTGCGTGTACGTTTCTGGACTACGGGAGAATTTGATCTCCTTGCATTTCTTTTATTAAAGAACGGCCGTATAAAATGTTTAAATATTAGAATAGTATGCGAAAAAATAGTGGTGAATAAATTGAGTACTACGAAACAGGAGAACTTACTCATATAGTATTGCCTTAGGTATTACCATTTCATTATCATTCACTAGTATGTATTAAATTTACTCCCAAATATGTATATTTTCTTGGCTATATCGCCATTCTTACGTTATTTGCTGTGTTTTTGTTTTCATGAAACAGCTAAAACTCCCTAAAAAACCCTAAACCCCCTTCAATCTGGCTTCCGCCAAGGTTATTCCACCCGGTCAACACTAATAAAAATTACCAGTGAACTCCACTTAGCAATGGACCAACGGAAAGTTACTATAATTGTCCTTCTTGTTTTTCTAAAGCCTTCGATTCTGTTCCACACTCTTCTCTCCTCTCTAAACTCTTATCTTTTTCCTTCTCCGCCAGCATCATCCGTTGGTTCCACTCCTACCTTACCTATCGCCATCAAGCTGTCTTCCTTCCCAATAGCCTTACCTCCTCTTTCCTCCCTCTAAAATCTTAGGTGTCTCAAGGCTCTAGCATCTCTCCTATCCTTTTTTCCATTTATATCAATGATCTGCACGACTCCATCCAGTCCTATAACTATATGCCGATGACTCCCAAATATACATATCCTTCCACCCTTCCGATCTTCACTCCGCCACTCTCAAGATCCAAAAAGACCTAAACTCTATCAACGAATGGGCCCATAAAAATTCCCTAGTCCTCAATCCGTCCAAATCGACCGCCATAAATATCGGGTCCAGGCAACTCCTCAATTCCCTCCCCAGCATCCCACCTCTCATGCTAAATAACATCCCATCCCCTTCTGTTCTTCGGTTAAAACCCTAGGAGTAGTCTTTGACCAAAACCTTTCCTGGCATTCTCACATTTCCCAAATTTCCCGCCATTCCATTGCCTCCCTCAGCCTGTTTCGTCGGTCCTGGCTTCTCTTACCTTTCTCCACCCGCAAACTCCTTGTATCTTCCCTTATACTTCTCATCTTCGATTATAGCTGTTTGGCATACGGTGGTCTCTCGGATGGGGAGAACGCGCGATTGAAGCGTATTATGAATTGTAGCGTAAGATTTGTGTACGGCACCCCACGGGGATTCCGGGTGTCGGGGTTGTATTCCCAACTTTCCTGGCTATTCCCCTCCTTCCGTGCACAGAATTTCCTAGGTTGCTTTCTTTTCCAGTCCATACACACTCGTCGCCCTCCTTACTTCATCCAATCCCTCCAATTCAACTCCTCACATCTCACTCGTAAGACCCGCTCATCCCAAATCGATCTTATCCTTCCGCAACATACAACCCATACCTTCGAAAGATCTTTTCTGATCCGAGCCCCCAAACTCTGGAACTACCTTCCCCTTTCTATTCGTCACGCTGCCTCCTTTTCCTCCTTTAAATCCCACCTGTATAATCACCTCCTCTCCCTCCAAGCAGAGACCTCACGTTAACATTTGTTATTTTTGTTTAATTTTCTCGTAATTTTTTCTTCTGTCCTGCCTTATTGGTATACATTGTGCCAAGATTTCTATCTTTTTTTGTTTTGCTTTCAACTTCATAGAAGGAACTTGCTTTATTTATTTCATGTAAATTATTCTTAGGGGACACCAGTCCCAGAATAAAGTTATTTTTCTTCTTCTTCTTCATCTTCCAAACATTTTTTTAAAAGATTTATAGTTGAACTTAACAATTTTTTCTTGTAGTACAATAGATCAACCCCAAAATGATCTCACGTCCCAAGGGAAGAGAGGAATCCACAGTTAAATAAACCTAATAAATATTAATAAATATCAAGTGTCTTCCAAAATATTTATATAATTTTTTAGCGTTCACTGGATATTCCGACTTAACAAAAATATTGACGAACTGAAACAAACACGCGCTTTCAGACACAAAAAAATTCCGTTGAACAAAATTTTTGACAACAATACTGAAAGAAATGGTCAGAAAAATTTAAATTTTGATATATTCTTTATATTATTCTTTATATATTCTTTGATATATTTTTTCTTTGCACAATTGCATTTAAAAATTCAAATATCTTGATAAATGAGTAATCTAACTTATAAAAATCAAAACTGGTTTCTCTTTATTGGCGCTAAGTATGCTAATTTTTTTCCAAACAATATAAGAATATAACTATTCATTAAAGGTAATTTCAATATACATTTTGCATGTATGTTTATTGACAATTTTAGAAGGTTTGGTGTATCAATTGTCCCCAATGTCAAAAAACTCTTGGGATTTTTCCTTAGTTTTCGAGGTATAGTTATCAAAACGGGATTGCCGACTCGTCGGTTTAAATCAAACCGTTATAAAACCAATAATCTACTAATAATTCATCCCGGAAAGGCAAGGACATGCAGGGACAAAATAAAATAAAAAATTCTAAGAGGAAAGGAACAATCGACGATCCTATGAGGGTAGCATTGTATTCTACTGTATATATACAGCTTTATAAGGGGTGGAGCAGGTAGGCAGTGTTGGCGGTGCAGTAAAGGAAAGGGTGCGGCGGGGAAACGTGCCACGTGATCCAGAATAATGGCTCTTTTGTTCTACACTTTATGAATTTCGCTCGGCCGCAGAGGCTATTGTGCTCATCTTCCTTTGTCGAAGGCAGCAGGACCTTGCCGCCCTCCCGCCGGGCCGTGTCTGTCCCTTTCGGTTTGTCCACCCGAGTCAACACTCAATTAACAGGGATCACGATAAAAGAATAGATTTTAATCAATCAATTTGTCACCGTTCATTGTTCAAATGTAACATTAATATCACTGCCGTCAATGAGCGGATGACCTGAACGTTTAATTTTAATATTTACTTCTATTACAACGGTATCTATGGCGTTATGCCAATGTGCAAATAAAATCAATATGAATCTGTAAATTTAATATAATTATAATTAGCAACGTTATACAATTTGAACAAGAGAAAAGAACAAAAATTTGGAAAATACTAAACCCGCAGGACAGATGAGCCTTGCCACGTAGAGTATAACTATAAGAGTAGTACATTACCAATAATATAACAAACTTTATAATTTGGGAATTAGCCGACAATTACTACTGAACATTTGTATCACAGTGCTGTTATTTTCATACAGAGTTACATTCCTCTGAATGGGTGGTACAGGGTGAAGTTTTTGTCCTTTATAATTTTCTCTATTCTTGGCCGACATAGCTCAACTTTTCACTTACTCTATTAAATTACCATTATAGGGGTAACATTTACATTTATTGATATTCGCTGACGACCTTGTGTTACTATCACCTTCTTGGAATGAAACACAAGAAAAATTAAATTTACTTATTAAATACTTTGCAGATAACTTTTTGACTGTTGTTAATACCAACAAACCTGTGTCATTCACTGGACATTTGTTGAAAAAATATTATGTATCATATGTTAAAAAAAAAATGCTTCGCGCGCGGACGCAACCTCTCGGAATTCGCTTCAGTAAGGACTTCGTGACAGACGCTAGGAACGGTTCTTGGACTGGGCGACCGATCGACACCTCCTGGACCTTTCCGGCGTACTCGTCTGCGACGATCTGGTCAACTTGCCTAAGTCGTGAACGATGCCATGCCTCTACAAGGCTACAAGGCCTTGAACCTAGAAATAAATACGCCGATTTTCGTCTTTTTTTTTTACAGACGGGTCCAAGACCGATGGTGTGCCGCATATAGCGATGGAGTAGCTACCTTCTGGGTTTTCCCCTCATTGCAGAGTTTACACGGCAGAGGTTATGCGATCTGGCACGCTCTCGGGCCGATGAAGGCTCAGCGGCTCTCTGAGCTCTGTTTGGGCTATACGAACAGGTTCTCAGACAGCTAGACCCTCTCGTCGTGCACTTGTTAGAGGAATACGCCGAGCTGGGGCCCTCAGAAAAACGATGGTTGTTGTCGCGGTTCCCGGATTCGTCAGCCTTAGAGGGTAACGAACATGAGAACGAGGCGGCCAAAACAGGGACGTTCCACCCTCCAGATAGGATCATCGCGATCAGACCCTCTGACGCAAGCACATAGTGAAAAACGGGTCGTCCGAGAGGGTCTGGTGAGTCATGAGCACGATCGGTAGATGGCTCTCAGTGAATCAGAGGAGCAGACGACGGTTCGTCCTTACCCAATTGAGGGTTGTGTAAAGTTATATTCTATGTTTTCTTTCGTGCATGTATTTATTAGCGTGAGGGTGAGGGATGATTGTGATGTATAGCGTTACCATCGCCTCCAGCAGAGAGTGTGCTTTGTGTCGATGGCAGAATATTTATAAAATTTCTTCATAGACCCTAATTTAGATTGGATTATTAATACCGTGTCTAGGTCGATGGAGGAATACCCAGTACTTCACTGACTAATCACAATGAGTGCAATGCATGAATTTGTATGACTAACCTATTGAATTTAATTAGCATTTGGCTAGATTATAGTTTGCATCGTTTGGGGCTGAAGTGACCTTGCTGTCGACAACCCCCGTCGGAGCCTAACCCGTTGGTTGAGAAGCGACGAACTCCTGGACATCTGACTTCAGGGGGATACTGACAGCCACACAACGGGGTGGGTGAACTCCCTGATGTATAAGCCCAGGGTCAGCACCTCGGGGAGTGACAATCTTTCGGGTCGAGGTGCAAGTCCAATAAATTAAGACTCGATGCCCAACTTCGTTTAACTAATAAAAAGGTACGCAATATTTACTTCAACAGAAAGAAATTTTACTTCAATGCCGATAAAATATGTACTTTATGTACTTCTCAGGCTCCTAATGATTTAATACACTTTTAATTAACTGCCCTGTCTTCTTTTCGTTCAATTCAAATTACTGATCAAAATATTTCTTGCATTAGAGACTTAGTAAATGTGTAATTATTACTACACTTAAATTCTGCTGACATGAAAAACAAAATAAATTACATTTTCATGTTATATATAGAAAGTTTCAGATTAATGAGCCTCCTCAAAAGTTAAATGTTCTTTCATTTATTATTATATTTTTTCTTTTGCTACTTATTGTATACATATACACATGTAATATAATTTCAATGTAATGTTACTCTTATTTGTAAGTTTATATTTTTTATTTATATATTATGTTGTATTAAATTAACATCCTCTGAAAGCCTTATTTCGATATAACAGAGTAACAATAATTAAATAAAATAGATATTATCAATAATTTAGTAATAATTAATTATACATATATGTTTATACTGTTTCTAGGTAACTATTTATGTTTATTCTACTTACTTCTCACCAAAGTTTGAGTAGTTTTATGGTTTGCCTAATTTTCACAATTGTGCTTTTAGAAACATTCAGCCCTCCCACGAGAAACCCAATGCGAAATAAAACTAATAAACTTTACTTCCAGTTCGCTTTTATTTCTCTTTTTATGACATCATCCCGATTTGAGCAAGCTTAAAGGCGACCGGCCCCGTTAAGTTTGGTTTCCGAACGTGAAAGAACGAAAGTTTAGCCGAGTGCTTAAGATCTTGGAAGGGGCGTCGGCTATCCCCCCTGGATCTGTCCTCCGAGGAGAGACTATCAGTCGGATCTCCTCACTAAGCCACCTTTCTTACTTTCCGACTTATCTAGATCAAGGACGAGGCGAACGGGATTTGCCGACCGGCTATTACCGTCTTCTTCCTACTCAGATCCATGGAGGGGTCGACTCATCGCTAAAGTCGAAATTTCAAGAAAACCTTTCATTACCGCAACTTTCTATAATCGTCTTTAAATGTTTTCTATAATATTCCACGCTTGTTTCTTTTTATTTTAAAATGAATTAATGGATCTTTTGAAGGAATTTGATTTTTTGTATTTTTCCCATTGCTATAGGAAACAATAAAACATAGAAGCTAAAGATAAAATATGAATTGCAATCTGGAACAAGAAATAAATAAGAAAATAACAAATAAATTTTATATGAATCAAATAAATCTTCAGTCTTAATTGGTCGTTTCAAAAGAAGTCTTAAATCTAAATCTTCCTGCCAACACAAGTTAGACTAAGAAACTACCTTTAGGCAAACTAGATTATTTCAACCCTCAATGCAAGAATATTTTTATGAATAAAAATAATAAAAAAGGTCAAAACATTTCTTTAATAAAACTGGATGATCAAAGAAAATTAAGCAACGAGTTTGGTCAAGTCATAAAAGCAAATATTTAATTTAACAACCATAAAGTAAAGCTTGGCAGACGGCATTATACATGAAATTATACTTTATGTGCCATTCAAAATGTAATTTGTATGTGTTTTCTTTTTAAAATAAAAAGTATTCCAATCAATCATAAAGTAAAGAACATGAACGTGAGCAAGTTCAAACATCCTCTTATTCCAAAGAAAGGCAACTCGACAAGCCGAACAATTTACATTATATTCGAACATTATGAATAAGCATAAAACCCAAGAGCAAATATGATAAATGATTGTAAATGAATAATTCATATTAGATATTGAAGTACCAGAATTGTGTCTGTGGGAATAATACTTTCAATGCAAATAGACTTTCTTCTTGGTTATGAGAATGGAAGGGGCAGCGGTTAAAAACCAAGAAATACGACGCTGTCAGCTCGTCTAGACACATGGCATATAATGCTGGATTATGATAATCATAAGAACAAAAATGATGGTGTCGAATTGTATGATTTTCCAGTGACACGGTTCGACAGCATCAAACATCACCGGTATTACAATTCTAACATTTATACAAGACATTTACATGCAAGCTAAAAATCAGTCCAATATAAATAAATTATTAATAATACAGGAAAGCACTGATAAAAAGTACAGAAAACATGGGGTTATTATAAAAAAATATATTTTTTCACACAAACACTCAAGAAACAGTATGATTTTAAATATTCATAATTTACCATACTTGTCGAGAAATTAATTTAGCATTGAAAAAATTATAGACAATTTGCAAAGACTGATATTTGAATTTCTCTGTACAAAGCCACGTATTAATTGTATTGGGTTGTCCGGAAAATAATGCAGGATTTTNTGGGAAATTATTTTGATTAAAGAACATTGCTTTAAAGTAACTAGTTTCTTTTTTTTTGTTTAATACCAAAATCCTGCATTATTTTCCGGACAACCCAATTATTAATATTAATGATTATTTGAAGGTCGTGAGATGCGATCTGGTGTGACGTAGGTTATAAAAAAATATTTTCTTCATCACGCCAACGTTTCGATCTTTAGAGATCATCTTCAGGGCTCAAAGTGTTTTGTTGCAATTCTTGTGTGTCGTGTTGAGATTGTTGGGCACTCTCAACACGACACAGAAGCATGACACAATTACGCAGAAAACAAATAAAAAAATGAATTCAATAAAGATCGAAACGTTGGCACGATAAAGAAAATGTTTTCTACAACTTACATCACACCAGACCGCATCTCATGATCTTCAAATAACCATTAACTTACGGCCACTGAATACCACACATTATATTAATAATAGCATCTATAAACATTAATTAACCCATTATTAAAGTTAAACTTGTCATTGATTGGAGGAAAAACAGAATAAATAAGGATCAGAAAACATTTTGACATCGTTGCACGAAGCATAAACCCGAAAAAATATTACAATTGCTTTTTAATAAGAAGTAGGTAGAGCATGTTTTTTCTTCAGTAATTGTCCTTCGCCTTGTGACAAAAGTAGTTTTAGACAAAAGCCCTTTTGTGCGATTTAAATTTGAAATGATGCACTCCGCGATTCGCCCGAAACCGGTCGTGAGAAGGTGCTGTTCAAACATGTCGGATGAAAGACGGAAAGGAGAGGAAAGAAGAAAAAAAACTTTGTTGGAGTTGCGACCGAGGAGATATAAAACTTCTTTCCCGGCCTGCGGGGAATTGACTTGCAGATCCGATGGGAATTAGACGAACCCGTCGTTGGCTTATCCCTTCTTTCTAGAACTCCTTAATTACAAAAGGATCTGTGGGCAAATATGAATTCTTAATCAGCAATCGAAGCCGAATCCTGGTGATTCTCTATTAACGGAAACCCATAATGATTCATTGTTGGAACATTTAAATGTAAATCTAAAGTAATTCGAACGAGAAAAGTTTCCAAATAATGACATTTAACCTACGAAAATTATGTTAAAATTATATTAGAAAAACTAATTCTTTCACACATACAAAAACACTTGCACTCAATTTTTTTAATCCTAGGGGAACCACCATGTTCGAATTAAGACTATTCCATCAAAATAGATTTACAGAACGTTGAATTAATTGTTGAAACGTTTAAAAGCTATACTAGACAATTTAAAAAATAAGTAAAATAAAATTTGTGGATTGAGAGAAAAATAGAATAAATGATAATGAATCGTTTTTATTGGCCAAAAGACAATCTTCTTGGGTGGTTTTATGAAGTAGCATTAATCTTAAATATTATAATTTATTTAAACATGGCAGGCGAATAAACTGCGACCCAGTTCCTCTTCTTAGCACTTAACGCCAAGCGCTTACCGAAAAGTCCGAAGCTCATTCCGGAGGTGGACCAAGCCTGGTCAAAAAAGATGTTCTGCGTGAGCTCGGTTTTCACATTTTAATTTTGTCATATTTTTATTAATTTAAAGTTTATTAAAAACTTTGTTTTAAAATATGGTCTTGTCAGAGTGGATAATAATTTATGTTAAATATATGTTGTTATTGTTAAGAATAATACAAGAATTTTGTATAAATAAATCTCTACTGTTATCGTAAAAATAGATTTTGGGTAGTTGTGGGCATCAATACTACACAATGAACAATCATTCATAATTTTTTAGTGTTCAACTGACGTATCTTTATAACAACATATATATAGAACTTCCTGATCAGGCCTGCGTCGGTCTTAAAGGAAAGTTTTGGTCGGCTGTAAAAACTTAAATATGTCAACCTGAAGACATATTTGAGATGGTTTTGTCCTGATGGTGACCTTAAAATATGTCGAAACCTTGGAAGAAACAACATAAACTGTTTTTTTTTTTTTTTTAAATCAAGATTAACATAATTCAATATGTAATGCACTTTACAGAAATGTAAACTTATTTACTAGTAATTATAAAAAATTATTAACAGTAAGATTTGTTAAAAACGTGATGTATTGACTGCCATTTAATTGCCCCTGTTCTGTCAGTCAACCAATCATCAGTTTGGGTTTTAGTTATATTCACAGTGAGTTTAGAACACGACAATCAAGTGCGTTAAAACTTCAGGAAACACGCAATAAAAATATGTTGGGAAGACAACTCTCATAACCGACAAAATTTCACAGGTGGATTTATCACTTGTTACGCCCTGTGTTCGTCAAAATTGTATCATTCAAGCATAGGATACATATTTTTCTCTGAATATAAATAAGGCTGTGTTGCTTCTTCCAAACCGCCATAGTGTTGACTCGGTGATGACTAATAGCAGGTCACTGTCCGAATGAATCATTTATTTCTTTCTCATTCGCCGTCTTACAGCGCAGTAATTTGTTCAGAAGAGACAGAGAAAGAGGGTGAGAGGGTGAGAGGGTGAGAGAGAGAGAGAGAGAGAGAGAGAGAGAGAGAGAGTGAGAAGGACGAATTTTGAGGAAAACTGCACGCATAAAAATATAAAATCACAGGATTTTTCCCCTATCGATAACTAGTTAAACTTCGCAAGTTGGCTTCCGTCCAAAGATCTCCAAAATTATTTCCCAAATAAATCTTTTTATTTTACTTTAAAAAAAAGTTTTAACACTTTAGGTCATAAAAGCTTATCCATTTTAAAAGTTTTAGTATAACAAGAAGTTTAATAACCTTGGGATGTGTTTTTATTTAAGACTCACATAAATAAAATGAAATATTTAAACATTAATGAACTGGATCTCTTTTCATTTTATATACTCGTAGAATTAATTTTAAAGCGACTGAGCTTATTAACGTGATAACTTTTCTAGATAATTGGAGATAAATCTGTTTAAATGATGCAAGGATACAATACACAAAAATTTTATTGTATAAATCACATAAATTTTATAATTCTAAAGGGTAATATTGTTGTTTTGTTTAAATTTTATAAATAATCCATTTTTAGCAGTGTGTATGTTTTTTTTTGTAATTTTTTATATCCTATATAGCACCTTAGAATTTGTTTGGGTTCGTTACTGATTTACTAGCTGGAGATTGTTTACAACAAACGTAGTCATTATTCACCATTTTATTATATATATTTCTGGCAAATAATAATTTTATTTTAATTATGATAAATAATTTGCTCTTACAGTTATCATATGCGTTGTTTTTCATATTGTGAAAATATTTGGTCTTTTTACTTGACCATGTCACTCATAAAGGAACAAACTGAAAGAATTTGTTTTAAAAAACAGTAAGTAATAGGCGTTTTATAATTTTTTACAGCCTGAATTAGTTTAAATTTCTTTAAACATGGCCTTGAAGCGGTTTGGAGCTTTTTTTCCCTTCCATCTTGGATGAGTTTCAAAAGCCAGGATTTTGAGCAAGCCATTCCAATAATTTATACAGATTTATAAAGGCGAAGTCTCCGAGTTTTGGCAAATGTGTTGGGTCATTTCCTCTCTCGCTTGAAAATGAAATGTAAGCACTGACGATGTAGTGAGTATGCGAAATAAATGTATTGTTAAGTTTGTTCGTTTGCTCAAAATAAGGAAGCTGTTTATTTTGGAAAATTAATATATTCAACTACCAAGACTAGAAAATAATTGTGCCTGAGAGAGAATCCCGGAGAATTTTTAGCATTCCCCGTATGTTTATTTTGTTGATGGTTTTTAAAGAGCTGGGGTTTCTTTTCTCCAAACAAAATGCACTAATGCATTTAGCCGTATAGTTAAATTGATTAAACACTAAAGCCCAGGCATATCGCAAATGAATTGATCGTAGATAGGTTGACATTTTTTCAAATAATTCAGTCGAATTTAATCAAAATATAATTGCAAAGCGGATTTTAATTAAGTTCAATTAAAGGAAACAACTAAAATTGAATGTAGAGAACCTAAGCTAAATTCTGAATCCAGCTGAAAGGGGACCTACGCCGAACGATTAGCACGAAAGACTTCAAAAATTAATTAAACCCCCGACCCAGAAGGCTCCTCCGTGTCATCCTTCTGTATACAATTAACATCCACGGCTAGAATTTCAACTGCAACAATAATTCACCGGTGCCAGCGTTGTTTTCCGAAAAGAGGTCCTTGCCATCTCTCTTGTAATTTTGAGTAATGTTCTTCGGTAGGCCTCGAGAGCAAGTTAATACCAGGACAATTTAAGGGGTACTCCATCCCCTTCTTTAATGCAAGCCGGACTTCCCTGGTCCTAATCAGTACCGGAACAAAACATACTCATCCAATTACAGAAGCCCAGGGCCGAGGGGTGCCCGTTTTTTGTTCGTATTGGACTAATTTCAAAGCTCAACTGAACAACTAATTAAAAATTTAACAACGTTCTTTACAATTCCATAAAACATACTTCCTAAGTGTGGCAACGATCACTATTCAGGAAAACGAAATGTATATATATAATTAATTAAGGTTTTTAGTTGAGATGAAAAAAAGTTAATGGCACGAGCGGGATTCGAACCCACAATCTTCGGCTAGATACGCCGCTGCTCTACCACCTGAGCTATCGTGACCTCGATCCACTCGGACATCAACTTCCTATCTCAACCCCACCTTATGAGTTTTCCCTCCTTTTTGCCATTTTTCAAAACTTTTTTTCATCTCAACTAAAAACCTTAATTAATTGTAATGATTTAATTGGTCAAGCGGACTACGAAATTAGTGAATTTAAAGAATTAATATGAAGTACACTTCACTAAAGCTCTCCGTGGCCATTTCAATTGTCGTCGAGAATCCAAACCGATTACACGACATTTGAAAAATGGCAAAAAAGAGGGAAAATTTGAAAGGTTGTAGGTTGAGATAGGAAGTTGATGTCCGAGTAGATCGAGGTCGCGATAGCTCAAGTGGTAGAGCAGCGGCGTATCAAGCCGAAGATCGTGGTTCGAATCCCGCTCGTGCCATTTCTCAATAACATATCTCAACTAAAAACCTTAATTAATTGTAATGATTTAATTGGTCAAGCGGACCACGAAATTAGTGAATGTATATATATATTTTGATCGGTTTGTTAAGTTTAAGGGTACACGGTCCACACCACATTCGAGAAATTTTATATGCCAATTCAAAAAATTATCGCAAACTAAGGAAAATTCATTTTCCTGGTTTCAGTTAATGATTCTGGCACATCGTTCCATATTTAATGTCCTGTCTTCAAACTCATCACAAAGTTTGTGCCATTGGGTATGTGAAAACGTAATGATTTAGGCTTTTAAGCTTTAGTTACTTTTTTATATTGTGGGTATTTTAGGCGATAGGCATTTCTAAAAAGTAAGGCCGTTGTTATCTAACCTTACGGTACGAAGCGGAAACCAAACTCGTGCTAAATCATTTAACAAAGCTAACTTTGTCTAGCACTGTACCTGAAAGGTCAATACTATTACCGAATGTAGGAAGAAAATAGAACATTTAAAAATTAATAATTAATTGTTCGTCCCATGGTGAACATAAAATTGTGATCATTTAAACTTTTAACCAACAAGCGCTATTTTACTCTTACGATAAGGCAAACCACAATCTTACATCACTTAACACTGACTTTTGTCTTGTGCTGATGAAATTTTATTACAATTTTCATACAAAACGTCATTTTTATTTAAACCAATATCATTGTGGTTAAAAAATCAGGGAATAGGCGAATGTGTAGTTAAGAAAAATATACAGTTACTTCGTTAAAATTTCAAGGAATATATCCCCTTCACCAGGACTTTGAACTATTTCCATTGATTCAAACATTACCAAATGAATACCTCTACTTAAAATATGAAAAATTACGGTTCACCCATAACGAATAAATTTTTTAGCTTAGTCGAGTGAAAGAGGTGTACTATCCATCCCATTCTGCATTATTTGTAACATCCATCGGGTAATCAAGTGATAGTTAAGTATTAATTATTATTATTATTTTATTCATTAATTTAAACTATTTGCCTAGTTGCATACTACTAATCAGTTTACTCAACCCTTCTTTTAAGAAGTAGTATGTCATGATACCCTAGATTATGTCTCCATTGAGCGGATGCTTCACATTCGAAGATGATTTGGGTGGCATTTTCTTCCTCCTCATTGCAGAACCTGCAAATAGTGTCATCACTGAATATCGAAATGGGCGTTTTCTTCTTCTTGATATGAGTTTATTGTGTTTGTCACCACTGGAGATAGTCTGTTTTTTTTGTTTTTTTTACAGATTTTCAGTTAGAAGTTTAGAGATTTTGCCTCTAATGTGGTCTTGCAGATCCGTGTCTGGCAAGTTTGTCAACTTGTGTACTGTCCAGAATTCCATTGTGCCAGGACAATCCCAGGTTATGAAGATTTGAATGCATTTTGGTTATGACCATTTTAAGAAGAGAAAAAATCTTTATTCTGGGGCATAAAGACCCCTTGAATAACACAATTATATAATAGAGCCCTATATTATATAATACTAGTGCTCAACACAAAACAAAAGGGCAATTAAAAAGTTACAAAATATATTTACATTGTAAAGATAAACTAAAGATTTTGTGTAATAAAATTGAAAGGTACAATGAAATTTAACAATACAGATGATTCCATAGTAAGTTAATAATTAGGGCAACTGGTGTTAATTTGCAATGACAAGAGACGGGACTTAAAGGTAGAAGGGAAGGGGCGTGGCGGATGGAGTTAGGAAAGGAATTTCAGGGGATGGATGAACGGTACCAATTCCAGATCTAGAAACGACTAAAATGAGCAGTTTTCTGTTTAGGAGGTTAAAAATCAGATGGGTGAGAATGAGTATGGCGATAGTGTAACGAAGACCTAAAGGTTTTCAATTATATTTTGGGACGGAAGTGGGTAGATCTGTTTGGTAAAGAGGAGCCGAAGATGTATTCCTGCTGTGGGAAGGTCCACTGCAAGGCAGACTACACATCAGTCCCGTGGGTCCTCCTTGGAAGAGTCGAAAATAAACCATACAAAACAATTCGTTACGAGCTTAAAGCCAGGAACACACCCGATGTTAATCCCATGCGACGCTACCGCTAACGACGCCTTGCCAAGTTTTGGTGGGGTGTGCACATCTATCCGACGCAAGCACACGTCGCGTACATTCCACAGCGTTTATCACAATAATCACTATCACAATCGCAACGCATCTTTTGTTCTTAATGCACTATTTTGAGCAAAACCTTGTAATAAATTGTTAGTTAAATTTTATGAGCACAACCATCTAATAAATTGTTTGTTAAACTTAATTGTTTTAAATAAAGTTACTCCTAACCATCATAATTAAACAATGTTTATAAAAACTTATGCATTTTTGATCTCGTTTAATTTGGTTTACATTAAAATAACATGTTGTAATTAATATAACGACAAAATTACATGTACTTAGTTTGAAATAAACTACAAAAAATATGAGTGTCCTGTTCTGATGCTACCCGACATTACAAAATGGTGTAATTTTACGAGCAAAACTATGAAATAAATTGTTAATTAAATTTTATGAGCAAAACCGTGTAATAAATTGTTCCAATTTTAGTATATGTACCGCCGAAGCGAGTACAATAAATTGTTAGTTAAATTCATTATATCAAAAAATCGTATTCCGGTGTTTTGATTAATTTTCTACCAAACCATTAAAATTAATTTTTTAAATAAAAACTAATTAATTTTTAATCACAGTTAATTTGGTTTATATTAAAATAAGTATGTTGTAATTAATATAACGACAATAATACATGTAGTTTGAATAAAAATATGAGTGTCCGGTTCTTTTGTCTTCGACTGTACTCGATGCGACCCGACGAAAATCTGGACAGTGGGGATCGCAGAGCGTCGGGTAGGTTAGCGTGGCATGGCATCGGGTAGATGTGCACGGGGGTAATGCAACCTTATGGAAAATCGGAGTTTGGATTTGCGTCGGGTAGCATGGGGTAGCGTAGCATGGCGTAGCAACGGGTAAGTGTGTTTCTGGCTTAAAGCCGGGAACACTTACCCGATGCAACGCTATGCGACGCTACCTGATGCTACCCGACGCCTTGCCACGTTTTGGTAGGGTATGCACATCTATGCGACGTCAATAGCACTCCACGTACAGTCACACAGCGTGTAACACAATAATCACTGTCACAATCGCAACGCCTCTTTTGTTCTTAATGCATTATTTTGAGTACAACCATGTAATAAATTGTTAGTTAAATTTAATTGTTTTACATAAAGTTATTCCGGTGTTTTGATAAATTTTCTTCCTAACCATCATAAATAAATAATTTTTATAAAGACATGAATTTTTGATCTCGTTTAATTTAAATAAAATAAGAATGTTGTAATTAATATAACGACAAAATTACATATACAAAGTTTGAAATAAACTACAAAAAATATGAGAGTCCTTTTCTGACACTACTCGACGAAAATGGTGTAATTGAATGAGCAAAACCATAAAATAAATTGATAGTTAATTTTTATGAGAAAAACCGCGTAATAAATGGTTAGTTAAATTCATTATATTAAAAAATGGTATTCCGGTGTTTCTGATCAATTTTCTACCAAACCATTAAAATTAATTTTTTAAAAATAAAATCTAATGAATTGTTGATCCCGGTTAATTTGGTTTATATTAAAATAAGCTTGTTGCAATTAATATAACGACAATAATACATGTAGTTGGAATAAAAATATGAGTGTCCGGTTCTCTTGTCTTCGAATATACTCGGTGCGACCCGGATGAAAATCTGGACAGTGAGGATCGCATAGCGTAGAGTAGGGTACCGTTGCATAGCATCGGGCAGATGTGCACGGGGGTAGTACAAAATTATGGAAAATTGGACTTCGGATTTGCGTCGAGTAGCGTTGTATCGCTAAGTGTGTTCCCCGCTTAAGTCCATCATTCATTTTTACGTGGTAATGCTTTCAGGGCTGCTTAGCTGTCTGAGCTAAAGACGATTCTTTTGACAATTCAACCTGATTTCCAGATTTTCTATCAAGATGTAAAGATTTAAGATTTTATACTTTCGTTATATTTTACATTTTGAGAAACTTAAGCAATAAGAATTGGCAAAAGGGATAGCAGTGATGATTTATTCTTACGTTACCAAAACACGCACAAAAATCGATATAAATCATTTAACAAGCCTGAGAGATCAATACCATTATCAAATACAGCAACAAGTAAATTGACCCTTTACAAATCAATATCATAACTGTGCATAATTCATTCGGAATATTCAGACGGGAAATCTTTATACAAAGAATATTAATTTATCTAAAATATTACTCATTAAATGATATCTAAATGTAGTTTGGACATTTACATATTAACTATCTAATTATTATATTAATATCTAACGTAATAAAGTGTTGTCATAAATCATTAAATTCTAAAATGAATTCTAAAATACTACGTTAGATATTAAAATATTCGATATCTTTTTTTTTTTGCCTGTTAGTTTATAAAAATTATAATAGTAATCAATTTTTGAACCGTAATGAAAACCCGACGTTGTTTCACGGTTGGTCCAAGGGCGCCTCGGCAAACTGCCAACTTCCAGCAACACATATTGATTGCCCTATAATGTTTAATAATTTTTAGCTTAAAAGTTCATCTGTAAAGTTCTCCCGAGAGTGTTTAGTCGTTCATATTTCTAGAATGACAAACCTAAACAAACGAGTCGTGTATTTACGGTGTAAGCGGTTGATATACGACTGTTGAATATTGTGTTGTGCCGTTATAAAAGTCCATTCCCGCATAGGTTTTGCGTGTTGGAAAAATATTAAATTACCCGAGGTCGGAATAGCCCTGGGTTAAAGACGAGCTATTCACAGTAATGTTTATAATGAGTCTTGACAATCAAAGGCTATTCAGCCTTTTAAAAATGTCCCCCGCAGTGCGGAAGAAAAAATTAAGGAAAAAACTTCGCGTTCGGCGTTCGTTGAAAACTATATTCAATTATCGATCCGGAACGTCATTGTTAGATTCGTGTGACTCGGTCGTAATTTTGCACGTAATCCGAGACTTCGCAAACCGAACCTCAAACCATTCAGCAAAAAAATCAAAACTGTATATGATTGACTTATATTTATAGTATGATATACGAGGAAAAAGGAAAAATTTATCGGTAATAAAAAAAAATCGTTTCCTCTCCCTGACTCAGAATGATGTTTCCTGATGAAGATGTCCCGAATGGAAGTGGGGTCAATCGGTCGTGAAACGTATCTTTTTGCCAACATCTGATAGAAATAAGAAGGAAGATAGAAGGACACAAAACGAATCCCATATATCTTCCTTTTATTACAGGAGGTTTTTCTGGTACCAATCTAGAAATTAACCCACCTAGGAGAAGCCGATGGTGATCTCGGTCTTGTTCTTATCTCATGACCTTTTCTACACGGATGGGGATCAACCAATTTTCCAATTTTCTTCTCACCCACTATCAGATTGGAAATATTATCTTGGAAAATTTTGGAAAGCAATTAATTAAGTTTTTTACTTGAGATAAAAAAGTCAATGGCACGAGCGGGATTCGAACCCACGATCTTCGGCTAGATACGCCGCTGCTCTACCACTTGAGCTATCGTGACCTCGTTCCACTCAGACACTAACTTCTCATCTCGACCCCACCTTATGAAAAATGGCAAAAAGGAGGGAAAATTCAAAATCGTAGCTACCCGAAGATCGTGGGTTCGAATCCCGCTTATGCACTGACTTTTTTATCTCAACTAAAAAACCTTAATTAATTGTAATATATTAATTGATCAAGCAGACCACGAAATTTGTGAATTTTGGAAAACTTTCTCACGTCACCTTGTTTGATTTTTATTGCCTCGCACTTGTGGTCTTTCCATACCCTAACCACATCGGACTTTAAGCTTAATTATTGTATCCTACTTAAAAAATAAATTTGACATTTATATGAACAAACATTTCTTCATTAATTTTCTCTCTTTATTATATTTCATATAGCTTGGAAAAGGGTTTGATTATTATTAAACAATTGCACCTGAGCGCCCGTGAGGACATTCTTTATTAGAAAACAGTCGCGAGTAAAAACGGTATATTTTTTCTGGAACTCAGGACAGCCACGCTTCTAAACATATTTACATAAAACAAAATTTATGACTGAGGATTGCATATAAAGTATGAACGTATTGAATTAACATGAATGGGGGGGGGGCATTCATGTAAATGTGATTTACTGCAAAAAGAGAACAAGACAAATACTGTGAGCGATTGGTAGGCTACAATGACCAAAAAGGCCGGATACACAGGGAAAAGTATAAAAACAAATTGGTTATTTCTGTATATCCTGTGCTGAATTCAAAATATGTCGATGAGTAGTCAAACTCCCGTGGAACGGCAAACGATCGTAGATAGGAGGTTCAAGAGATGATCAGGAATATTTTTCAAACTTCTTTTGAAAAAAGAAACAAAATAATGAAAAGAAATGAAGATTGTAAACTTTATGTGTTAATTACAATTAATTAAGGTTTTTAGTTCAGATAAAAAGTCAATGGCACGAGCGGGATTCGATTGGTCAAGCGGACCACGAAATTAGTGAATTTATGTGTTAAATGTGATTTTTATTAAGTAACAAAAAAGTATGTTAAACGCAAAAAAGACGATATTCTATAAGCATAATAATTATGATTAAATAAAAATTTGTTACCCATGTAAATCACTTAAACGCGCTTGCAGAAGAATTAAACTACAATTTAAAGTTTTCCAGCACGTCATGTCTGTCAATATTTAAATAATGTATTTAATTTGGATAGGATGTGTGGAAAAACCTTTTTATTGTTGGTATCAATGAGAAACAGTATATTTCCATGTCACCATAAAATGTATTGTTTCAATTGTTTTAAAAGTTTTATTGTTTAAAAGTTGGTATAAATTTGTTGAGAAGGGGCAACGGTAAAACCCGAAACCCGATCAAGAATAAAAATGTAAATGACTCAGAGTTCAGCAAGGATGCTATTTTAATAAATCAAATAAAAAACGGCTGGAAAACGTAAAAAAAATACACAACAACACACATTATTGATAATTAAACCAGTTAAAATTTAAAACAAAATATAAGTCTATTTAAGTATTTTTCCATGTCGCATGTTTACCTAGGTTAGTATGATGATCTTCCAAATCTAGACTAAAAATCTAACCTAGAGAACCAATTTTAATGTCTTGATGCGACAGAAAGAAAACACAATAAGTTCTTTCGTAAAGCTTTCAAGGACTACATCATCAGGACTTTAAAACTAGCTGTAATAATTCAACCATAATAAATTTATAGGATTAACTGACTAGACGACGAAATGTATCATCCGTTCATTCTACACTACAACTGTATCCTCCATCAGGTTATCTATTATAAAATGCCCGCACATCTGTCAATTTATCGTAGATTGGGTAAAATAATAAAGCGATTAGTAATTTTCACATATTCAATCTAAATTAAAACTATTATATATACACTTTTTAGTAAATATATATATATATATACTAGCTTTTACCTGCGACTTCGTCCACGAGGGACACTTTATTAATGTACCGTTCTAATGCGATGCAGAGTGCTAGTATGGCTTTTTAATGTAATGTCTCGTTTCTCAAATTCTTCTCTTCTTCAGTTCACTATGGTCTATACATGGTAAAAAATTGTCCATGTGATCCCCTTAGGGTTGGAATTTCAACAAATCCTTTCTTAGCGGTTGTCCAGGTCATTATAGAAATGCACTTTCGAAATGTCAGTCCTTTAGATCCGGCGGTTGGTTCTGTAGGTTATCGGTCTGTCAGTCACGGAACTGTTTTATATATAGAGATAGAGATGCAATTTTCAAAAAAATTCTTTCTTAGCGGCTATCCATATGATTATAGGAATTCTCTGTCGAAATTTCAGCACTTTGGATCCAGCGGTTTGGTCTGGCAATCAGTCACGGAAATGTTTTATGTACACAGAAGAACATTAATCGTTCAAAATAGAAATAAGCTAATGAACGAGTAACTGACTAATAACACAAAACTACAATAATTTTAATTACGTTATTTGATATTAGATTAGAATTGCTTTTATTGCCTATACATATTAGTACATACTACAAATCCGATTACATTATGTTTTTTCCCATGGTCACAGCACTGACAGAGGTGGACCCTGTGGACGTACGCCATAAGAAACGAGCCAATGCTGGCACTCAGTGGGCGAGATTAAGGGACAAGGAGACCTTGAGGCCATCGACTTTCAAGGCGAAGTGGCATGTTCTTAAGAATGGAAAGAGTAGAGAGGGCTCGAGCAGTAGGGTAGGGATGGATAGGTTGATGTGAAAATTTTGGAACAGGAAGCGGATCTGTCTGTTGACAACTGGAATGTTAACGTCGACGTGGATAGCGAGGTTAGTGCCGTAATAAGGAGCTTTGACAATTTGTCTGATTTCTTTTGCTTGGAAGGATTGGATGCGCTGGATGTTCGATGGCTTGGCAGAACCTCCCACAGTTGCACTCTACATGTCCAACGTGGTCTCTATAGTTAGATCTTTCATCTCTGCGTAGACAAAAATTTCATTAATGAACCTTCTGCTAAAATATTTGTCTTTATCCTGCTCTTACATTAACCCAATAAAACTGCGAACTAGGTTGTGGACATGGTTCGGAATTCTGGAGTTTGATTTGTGGGCAGATATTCTATTTTTGAATTAACTGCTTGGTTTGGCCATAATATGTGGAATCAAGGATTGGAAAGTCGTATTTCATTACTTTTATAGAATTCAGGTACTATTACGTTTAGGTTTGAAAGCAAGTTTTTTTTATTATAGTACCTGGGAGACCAACAATGGTTGGCCACTCCCCTCAAGACGATACAGTGTATAATGTAAATATGTAAATAACCGCAAATTACAAGATGTATTAGTACAGGTAGTAATAAAAAAATAAAAAATAAAAATTATCATAGTACATCTAAATAATTGTCTGATATATTATGTACGGACATATACCCTTTAAATATTTTATCATTATTAGCAGCTATACTTATCGTAATTAAGATATCATTATCTTTGCTGGTACTATGTCGTATTGCTCGTTTGTTGATGTAGTATGTTTTTGACTATATGCTTTATTTTGTCCTATTCTGTAGTGGTAAATTTTATGTTGCTGAAGGGGATATATTCCTTGAAAACGTGACGAAGGGATAAAATAAAGTAAAGTATTATATATAAAACGTCATTACAGTTTTGTATGATAATATATATAATATAAATATAATTTATGCTTGAAATTAAATAGTAAATTGTTTCCTTTATAATTCAAATTATCGTTTTAGTTTGTTGGATTACGATTGCCGAGTTGTTTTAGCAAAAGGAAAGGGAAGCCGAGGGAGCCGTGGCGTTCTTTAACTTCAGAAATTAGAGCGTCTGAACGCGCCCTATAAGTTTTTCTCATCCCTTAGAGCGGAAAATTTGCCCCACCCCCGCTTTCATCCAAAACCATTGCCAGGATCCAACCGGCGGCCGCCCCTGACTAAAAGCCAAGGGGCTGAGGCTCACTTTTCTGTTGGACAAATGAGAGCCTAACGACGAAAGTTTTCTGTATTTATCCCCACGCCATTTATCGTGCGGCTAGGGAGAAGGCGCTCCCAGCTTGAATATTGTCACAGTGAAATGTGGCTTTTCTGACCACAATTCTGCGGCAGTCATAATCACCCGTGGCTCCTCTCATAAGTCCGCTGATGATAATTCTTTCCCCCCCTGTAATGACTGAACGCTCCTTCTGATTCCCTTCCCACCTTTCATTCCAGTGCTCTGACACTTTCTTTTTTTAACTACTGTCCTGGATTTATACTCAAAAGTGACTCCCCGTTTTGTGGCCGCTCTCTGGAGGGGAGTCGGTCTGGTGTTTTATGGATCTGCAGAATAACTCCGCCTTCTCACTTCTCACATTATGATTTATGAAACTTGTGGTTATTCCGTTTTTTCTTGCACTTTCTTCAAGTCACCTAGAGGAAGGTGTGAAGACTTTTTCACAAGTTCAAAATAACATAAATAAACAATTTACTAAGCAAACGTATATCTACTATCTTACAAATTAAAGTTCCCACAAATAAAACTTCGTACCAGGTTATGCAGATATATAACGCGTTCGTTTTTTAATTTGATATTTATTAAACTAGAAAAGAACAACAAGCGAAACCTTACTTGGCAAAAAGTTTGATCATTTGGCTTTCTAATCAATTTGGCCCACTTATCCTGATTGTTTTGGTTTGTCAGAACCGCTTCTCGCCATCTTCAGTGCTAGGCGTGTGACCCACCTTCTACATCACGACTTATAAAAGGTCCAAACTAAACAGTAATCGTAAAAATCAAGTAAGGTGAGAAACCGAATGGCGCCTGAAAAACGAAAACACCGAAGAGAAACAGACAAAAATGACCTTGATGAGGCCTTCTAATTTCGTAAAGAATAAGAATTTTGGACAGTAGCAATAACTTTGATTTTTTTGCTAAAAACCTGGGTGCTCAGTTGATGTGTTGTTGTCAGTCTGAGAGATGTCAAGTCCTTTTGTTTGTAAATAACTAATACTTTTTGTTAAACTTTCACAAGTTATAAAATAAGTCCACATTTTAAATAAAAGCTATATAAATCAATATTAAATGTATTCTGTAACAATGGTTTAATGTTACTTTTAATTTATGTATAGTGTGTTAGTCGAATCCATAATATAATCATATCGACTCATATACTATTGCTTCAGCGTTAATTGAGCAGGAAAAAATACAGGCGAAATTTCGAATATTCGTTATATTTTTTTCGTGCAATATTCTGTATACTAGCAATATCTTCACCCAGAATTTAAAAAAATTGACAAACCAGCATTTTCAATTATGAGAATGTCGTACCTTTCGTCGGTATGAATAAATAATGGCTGTATTGCTTTGGGCAAAAGGGGCCGGCCCGTTGAAATGGAAAGATGTCGTGTGGCAAAAACCTGTCCTAACTAATGACTGCACGGCTTGTCTCCAACCCCACTGATCACTGTATAGGGATAAATATTCATGCGGTCGGGGGAGAGCAACGATAACCCGGCTAATCAGGAGGAACCGAGGGTACTACGACTAGCCATATGCAAATTGTCTGGAACAGCGTCAATTTGCCGAGGCAAACAACCGGGATAGGATTGAACAGCGAATGCTGGACGTCTTTATCACGGCCTCCACCCTCGTCTGCCATGGAGAGAATTTGGTCCTAAACGATCGAAACTCTGTACCAAAGCCTTTAAAAAGATTCGTAATCGGATAAAAAGCTGATAATGGTGATATTTTATTCAGTAGACGTGCGGAAGCTTAACGGCTAGACATGCTTTATTCGGTGTCGGAAAGAAAAAAACATGGACGCAGGAAATTGTAACTGTCTGTTGTAAAGTATCCTCTATTTAAAACGAAATGTAGAAATAGAAACAAAACTACACCAACCAGATAACTAGAAATAAAAATCACATTCAGATATAAGTATGCAAATTGTTTTAAAATGAATTCTATTCCAAAATATACATTCAGATAACAGCAGAAAAACACGAATTAATATTTTGTATATAAATAAAATCAAAATCCAACGAAAATAGGAACACCATTCATCAGGTATAACATTTATGAAAAATGAATTTTCACATTTGAAAAAATATCGTCACAAGGTTGGCATCACGTTCAGAGCGGAATTTGAAACTTGAAAAACAAATTTATACAAAAATGAGCATTAATTATGACAATAATAAGTGAGTGAGTGAGTGAGGGAGCGAGAGAGAGAGAGAGAGAGAGAGAAAAAGAGAAGAGAGAGAGAGAGAGAGAGAGTGAGCGAGCTATGTTGTTTAAAAAATATCGCAAATTTTGGGCGCCGAACGTCCTATCATGATAAATTTACTGAAATTGTAAATACAGTTTAGGGGAAAATTGTTCAAGTATATTTCATTAAATTAGTTTAGTTGACAAAGAAATAGAGAGAGCAAAGAAATCTCGTTTGGCTGGAGTTGTAAGGCTCATAAAGCAAAACAAGAGCGGTTTTCAAACAGGTTGCAATATAATTGGGATCACAAGTTTTTGTTTTGTGCTGAAGTTCATAAATCGGAGGACAACTGGAAATTAAACGGGGAGAAGAGGGCGTGCCTGTCCACCGAGGTTTGTTGAAATCCTGAGAACCGATGTTGACAATTTGGCGGTAGTTATAGGAATAAATGATCAATAATTCTATTTATCCGATTCTTGTGGCCAATTAACGAAATATGTTTTGGATAAACATGTTTGCAAACGCTGTTTTTATCGATGTATGACGTCCATATCAGTTCAGATGCTTAGGAAACGTGTATTTCGATAGAAGAAGACAGAGGCCAAAATGATTCATAACGACAAAAAATAAATAATTTCTATTAATTAAAAAAAACATAGTATAAAATTGGTAGACATTGTCAAATGGTAAACCGTCCTATGAAACCAAGATTTTCTCGGATCAACCATTGTACGGCAGGTCTTAGCATGTTTTTTAAACAAACAAAAAATTATTAAAAATGTTATTGAGGGACACTATCAAGGAAGAAAAAGTGAAAATATTCGACAGTAAAAGAGTACAGGGCGGTTTTCAATTTGGGGTTTTGATTATATTTGGAAACTGGGCGACCGGCCGATGATCAATTCGTATCGAGAATCCGATAGAATTGCTCCATTTACTGTTGTCGGCCCTAGGCTGTCAGTTTTCATTTAGCCATTGGTCATTAACTCTTTTGCCACGTCCACCTTCAAATAATTGGAAACGGCCTCCGCAGGATTTAATTTTTCCACAAACCGCAATAAAGAAAAACAAACAGTTTAAAACAAACTGTACAGTTGATGAAAAATATTTAGTTTAAAGAAATTTGATATTTTCACAAAAAAATATAAGAGAAATGAATTAAAACATTCGGATCCTTCAATAACACAACTTGAGAAAAAATTATTTATCACCTGTTTCAGGTTGGGCATGCTAAATATAACAATATTTATCTGCATTTCAATTAATTACTCTTTTTATGTAAGGTCTTGGTTGAGATAAAGTCAGTGTCACGAGCGGGATTCGAACCCACGACCTCTGCTAAATACGTCGCTGCTCTACCACTTGAGCTATCGTGACTTCGATCCTCCCCTCTACATTGCTCTACATCCTTTCGATTTTTCAGTTCCATAGTTTCCATTTCATAGTTGGTGTCCGAGAGGATCGAAGTCACGATAGGTCAAGTGGTAGAGCAGCGACGCATTTAGCAGAGGTCGTGGGTTCGAATCCAGCTCGTGACACTTACTTTTTTTATCTCTTGGTTGAGATATACCTTACATAAAAAGAATAATTAATTGAAAGAAGTAACGTGGTCAACTGATCACTAAAACGTAAAGGGTAATCTGTATTATCGATTTTCGACTAGTTATTAAAAGATTTGTCCAAATTATTCTTTTCAACATATATTCTAACACAACAACATATAATCTATCTACAAGTGAACAAATATGTGTTGTCACTTCCACAATAATAGTGTTTTTGAAAATTTTTATACAAAGGTTTGTACTTAGAGCAGCGAAATCTACTACATTAATTGACCTAGACATAAAAGTACATAACCTAATAATATGTTCTAAGATCTACAGTTAAACGGCGACTAGATTGAAACTTTGACTGACGTTAAAAGCGAATCCGGAGAAGGAATTTAGCTATTGTGGTTGGGATGAAGAAGGACGGACGTGTGAGGGGAAGTGGCCCACTGGGACACGCTAAAAACAAGAACTAGGGATGGGTTACCCTGCCGGTTTTTGCCTCGCTGATGTCCTACCCTGTAACTTTGACTCGTTAGAAGTAAAAACCATCTCAGACTTCACTTTGTTCAGCAGAACTGCAAAACACACCGCCCAACGACTCTTCCGTACAGTTCTTGCCAAACAAAAAATTAAGCGAAACGGAAGTTTTATTTAGTGCAATAAAAGAATATATATATATATATAAAAAGAAAAGTGATCCGGGTCGAATAGTTTGTAGCATCAAGATTTAATTTACTTAACACGATTCCTTTTGTAAAGACAACGATGAAAGCAGAAGTGATGGATTAGAGTGGATACTTACAAGAGAAAAACTTTTCTTCCAAGAAGTTTAGCAGACTGCAAGAAATAAAACCATTCTTTATCTACTTTCAAGTGACAAGAAATCACTGTATACAAGCGCATATAGCAATTATAGCATATTAATTGTTATCTGTACAAAAATATATCACAGTGAAATTGGCAGCGTAATGAACAGTAGAATAAAGATTTGGCATGACCCATATATAGGAGGGCATGCTACAAGTTATGCTAGGCTACTGACTTCTATAGGCGGCGTGGAAAATGAGTAAAAATTTGTGAAATCGTGTTCGGCTCCGGTCTGGTTAGGAATGTCTTGGTCTTTGTTGTTGATTTGGTTAGTGAAGATTAAGGCTGAGAACGGGATGGAGAAGTTCTGATTAAGTTTTATGTATTGTTAGTTCGTTGTGTATACTTCATGCACAGATTGTTCCAAGGTGAACCTTATCGTTTATGTGCACTGGTGTGCAGTTTCGTGTTCTTTGGGCGAACAACACTTGATGGCTTTTGTGTTCATTTAGGTTCACGCACTACCGTGTGTAACAGTCTGTACTAAAGTCTAGATTTTCTTCTGTTGCTAGGATAAGGTCAGGACGGTGGCTAGGGATGGTGTCCGGATTATTGGGTTGACATCCCCGAAGGGTGTGATTTGGGTGTTGGGCATAGGTCATGGGTATAAACTGTGTACATGATTGCGCCTATGATACTCCCTGAAAAGCCGTAAACGTTGTCTGAAAATTCCATGCTAATTATCATCTTGAACCACGATCCAAAATGACGAACTTGAGGATTAGGTAGTAGGTGTGTGGAAGAATACTTTTTAATTTGAAAAGGATTTTGGGGAACCAAACTGTAAAATGCCTACGTGACATCCAGAAAAACTGCTGAGCAATAATACTTGATTTCTACGGCCGGCTAGACAGTAGGGTAGAATGAACGAATCTAAAATCAAATTCAAGGAACGCGATGTAGTTGAGAGATTGTAATACGGAGATTAGTCTTTTAAGGGGAAGAAGTAAAAAATTTAAAAAAAAAAATAGAATTTGGAGAAAGCTTTATAGGTCTGCATGAGAATGGGTCACTATGTGGTATTTGGGAAATAGGTTTATTAACGAGAGTTTCTGCTGGATCGGGAACTGCGTGTTGCAAATTATAGTATTGAGGTTGTGATGTATACCTTTCACGATAGATTTTTAAGAATTTTGAGTTATGAGAACCTGGAGAATATTTAATGGGATATGGAAACTTTAGAATTTGCCTTCGGTAGGTACTTGCAGTATGATTTTACCACACTATATGTTTCTAATCTCTATTTTTAGTTAATATCATTGTTCATAACAGTTTAAAAAAGTTAACTATCCGCCATTTTGCATAGATCCAGCTGAATATCAGCAGTTATTATAACATACGCTTTAAAATGAAATTGAAACCATAGAATAGCCTCAAAGCGTATTTATTTCAAGTGGTTAGTAGTTTGCGTCCAGTTGTTTTTGGGTCTATAGTAAACAAAGCGTATTTATAGCTTGGGTAGAATTTATTTTCACAAAAATAAATAATGGTGACAAATGTCACTCTTAATTATGTTGAATATTATCTCTATTGGAAAGGCTGATTTTTGGGAAAAGCTGGTGAAAAGACCCGACTCCAGTCTGTCCCGGCTTTCTTTACTTTACGACCTTCTCTATTGTACTTAACTTTCAAGTTTGGAGAGGGCTTGAACGAGATTCGTTCATTTTTTGTGCTTTATTAATCTTACCTTTAATGTCTAAGATCGAAAACATCGTTTGCTTTTTTTTTTTTTATTAAACATCCTTTCTTTTATTTTTCACAAATGTTTTAGTATTGAAAATAATATCACATCAGGAAAGATTTTGGAAAAATTAACAGGTTAGGGTAACTAACTGCATAATTAGTTTAGTAAGAATATTTTCAAACCTAAAATATCGCAATTTCTAATTCAAAACTTAATTAAAATTTGTTTTGAATATTAAATGGAATGTGAAAAAATTATTACACTTTCCTTGATCATATTACTGTCATATAATATTCATATCACATTAGACATCGCTAATAAAAATTTGTTTTTACAATAAAACCAACCACATAGTTATGTATGTTAAGAAACCAAACTAATATCTTTAATTTTACTACAGAGAAATAAATAATTTTAATCATTTATCCAAAAGGGTCGCTTTTCAAAAGAACAAAGGAACGACGACCGATAAAACTTAATATTTTAGTGAAGTGGAAATCAATTTCAAATTAAATTTTCAGGAATTTACTCTAATCATGATTCAAAACGAAAAATTTTTTGTGCAAGTTTAAACAATACAAAAGAGAAAGCTTTTCGAAGTAAATACATTCTTTTAAACGAGTGATTCAGTCGAATTAATAAAGCAGAATATGAAATTCAATTTTGAATGAAGATTTAAGGGGTCTTAAACCGACTTAATGAGGTTTAATAGCACGGCTCGCAGGAGAAATTCCTTAAAGGTTGAATTGAAGGTTATACCGGTTTGTCTTACACAATTTGAATATTTGTTTATGTAAGTCGAAAGCAGCTGACTTTTATTATAAAAAAGTATTATAAAAAAGGACTTACGAAATCTCCCCAAATGCTGCGAACGCCTCTCGCAAAGTATGTGTTTCTATTTCCGGGCTCAGGTCACCCACAAATATGTGATGGTGTTCTGAAAAACAAAAATAAAATAACATTACAAACAATACAACAATAAGCTGGGTCAAAATTTACGAAACGCTTAGTAACAGTTGAGATAAGGGCACATTGATTCTAAACATTAGGATAGAGTGGCCTAACAGCAAACTCCATTTAGCCGGTGAGCCGGGCATTCAGATTTCGCCAGTATTCAAATGGCAAAGTTGGAGAAGAGGGAGAACAAGAGGTATTCAACTTGTTCATAATATGTTAGGAGCTTCTTCCGCCGAACCTCTTCAACTGCAGTCCTTCCACCTTCTCGGCATTCAAAGTCTTCCATTGATATTCTAGTCATTATAACTTGTATACAAAAAGATAACTGTCTGTTCACACTGAATAGTTCAAAAAGGATGTAACGGGATAGAAAATTAGTAAAATCGTTGAGTAAACTATATTCTGTTTATCTTACCAAGTCTGTGACACGAAGGACAGTAATTAATTAAATTTTATAACAGTATCATTAGGAAATGGTCAGTCAGAAAAAATTTGGGAAACAGAGTTCTTGATTTGGTCCACAATCGTTCAAACGTTCCTGAAATTTAAATTTCATTCAGCCCAATGACTTATTTATGCAGGAATTTACTACCCATGAACAAACCCATAATTTTTACCTACTCTTAACTAATATAACAATTTAAGATGGATTTTTTTTAGAGTGATGGAAACATTAATACAAGTCCTTCTTCATTATTTTTCCCTCCACTTGTTTTCCGAACTTCCGAAGTTTATAATTAATTTTGCGGAGCAATCACAGCCGGAATGGTCCGTGACGTTCAGTAAAAGAAGTTTTTTTGTTTTTCTTACTTTTTGTTCGTAATGCAGGTGGTTCGTAAAAACTGGACGGGAAAAGAAAAAATTGGAAAGATTTTCAATTATAACTCGGAATTAGTTTTTGAGAATATGAATATTTTATTTCGTCCCAACGACCTGTAAACAGACGTTGTGTCAAAGGAAAGAATAAATGCGAATTGATCGCATTTTTTTAAGTACAATTTTGAGGGAAGTTAATCAAGAATGGACAAATGTTTGAAAACAAGGAACGTTAAGTGCCATTTCAAGAATAAAATTTTAAAAATGTCAGGCTGAAAAATATGTAAGGCAAAAATCATATTAAACCTACATTTTTTTAAATTGAATTTTATCAGAGTTAACAGTTTTAATAAATCCATTGTGTTTCGGGGTCTAATTTACCAAATTACTTATTTACAAAAATTATTCCTTTTATGTAAGGTCTTGGTTGAGATGAAAAAGCCAGTGACACGAGCGGGATTCGATCCGACGACGTTCGGCTTGATACGCCGCTGCTCTAACCACTTGAACTATCGTGACTTCGATTCACTGGGACACCAACTCCCCATCTGAACCTACAACCGTTCAAATTTTCCCTCTTTTTTGCATTTTTCGTCGTGTTATCAGAATTCGATTCTCAGCGAATTATGAAGTGGCTGGGGGGAGTTGTTAGTGAAATGTTACTTCTTTTACTTATTAAATCCATTATGTTTAGTGGTCTAATTAACCAAATTACTTCTTTCAATTAATTATTCTTTTTATGTAAGGTATTGGTTGAGATGAAAAAAACCAGTGTCATGAGCAGGAGTTTGAACAAAAATGTACATGCGCTCAACATCATGTTATATGCAATCCTTATTTGACTAATACTGGTTCGATTTGGTAAGTTTGGTTGAAACAATCGAATATTCAAAACAGAAAACTGTGATTCCAACTTCCAAAACTTGTTTTCGAAAAGAAACCGTGACCAGCCTGATAATGTGAAAATCATTGATCGTCTGAACATGGTTAACAGGAAAGTATTAGTTATGTAACTGATGTAAACCCTTCCAACTTGTCATAACATCTTTCAAAATGCCGAAAATCTAATTCAGAAAGAAACTCTAATTAGCTTCTCATGCGCAGTTCTTTACCTTAAAGATAATTAAGAACAAAAATACTAAGCTGTAATGCTTATGAGAAATGTGCATTGTAATGAAAATAAATATATTCATTAGTTGGATGTGCGGTGGAAAAAAAAATGGTACAGAGTGTAAAAACATGAATTGAAAGAAACATTGGGTGATAATGATTTCAAACCGACGAAAGTGTACTAAATACTTGATTGGAGGCCCCGCTGATTTGTATTCCTGGCGTTAACAATAGGCCCACCCCCTTCAAGAGAGGGAAAAAGTTAAAAATTAAGGTTAATTAGAAACATGCCCCGTGGTAATTTATAGGCCGGTGCAGTCAACCCAAATGAACACCGGGGGGCAATTGCAACAATTTAATTCCCCTTAAATATTCCAGGGGGGTAGTGTTTAATGCGGTGGGTTAATTAGGAAAAATAGAGGACATGCAGGGGCGACAGGAGTGGGGTTCCTGAAAAGGGGCAACGTTTAATGAGAAAGAATTACTAGGTGAGACCGATTGCTCAATTTATGCTTATGACGTATGGTTCTGCCGACGCAATATTAACATCAGAATATGGTGTTGAATTATTACCCCGCGATTTGGGCTGTTACCGACTGCGTGGAGATATTCGTCCGTCCATTCATCGAAACGCTCAATGACGAGTGTTCCCAATGCCAATCCATCAAGGCTCCCAAACAACGAGCCACTAATGAAGACCGATCAAATATGAGCAGACATGTTCAACAAATGCATAATACATGTGTATCCCACATAATCAAATTAAGCTTTATCTGTAATGATGACAATTGGGCAGAGGAAAATATCGTACAAGTTGCATAATTTTACGTAACGTAAAAATAACTTCAACTCACTTATTTGTTACAAACCGTCATAACAACAACCACCACATCATAGGTTTGAGCATCTAGGTGTGTCGAAGGTATATAATAAATTCTAGCATAAGTGAAATAATATGCTATTCATCTAAAACTATATACAGGGTGAATTGCTACTCGTGCTACAAACTTCTCCAGTAGATTCTTCACCCTAAAATGAACAAAAAAGTTCATATTGTCCATGGTCCGATTCTCAACCATTTCAGAGTAATTTCGCTTTTTATCGATTTTGAAAGATATCACGTCCTGGCGTCGGAAAATCGTGATATCTTTTAATCTAAACATTTCTCTTAAAATCTATAAGCACCGTTGAAATCCCCGTTAATTTTTAGAGAGAATCAAAATCATAATTCCATTGAAATTTTTTAATTTAATTTAATGCCCATTTAGTATGTAATGCTTAAGAAGTTTACAAACAGCTAGAAGGTCAAGGAAGAAAGACCCAAACGTTTTGCCACCTTCATCTTCTTATTGAAAAATTAACGGGGATTTCAACGGTGCTTATAGATTTTAAGAGAAATGTTTAGATTAAAAGATATCACGATTTTCCGACGCCAGGACGTGATATCTTTCAAAATCGATAAAAAGCGAAATTACTCTGAAATGGTTGAGAATCGGACCATGGTCAATATGAACTTTTTTGTTCATTTTAGGGTCAAGAATCTACTGGTGAAGTTTGTAGCACGAGTAGCAAGTCACTCTCAAACATTAGCAATCCTTGAACCACCATTTTTTCTCTTTTTGTCATCAACATCTTGGTCTCACAACCACTAAATAAGAAAATGACGAGTGCGTTGGAAGCGTTATTAAATCAGGTAGTTTTCCTCAAATTTGCTGCCTTCTGAGACTAAAATTAGAAACTCTGGATTACTTTATACACTTTCCGATTTACACAATTTTCCACTCTTTTTGTAGTTCTGGCTGAAATAAAACACAAAAAATTAGCCCAAACATTTTGCCACCGTCATCTTCTTATTGAAAAATTAACGGGAATTTCAACGGTGCTATTAGATTTTCAGAGAAATGTTTAGATTAAAAGATATCACGATTTTCCGACGCCAGGACGTGATATCTTTCAAAATCGATAAAAAGCGAAATTACTCTGAAATGGTTGAGAATCGGACCATGGACAATATGAACTTTTTTGTTCATTTTAGGGTGAAGAATCTACTGGAGAAGTTTGTAGCACGAGTAGCAATTCACCCTGTATATGAATACATAAAAAGTAAAAACACCTTTGTAATCTTCCCATTGACGGCTTCTTTCACCTCAAAGAAGCTGACTCCTCATATAAAAATGTCTTTTATTCCGACATCCTTCCCTACCCATTCAAAATCCAACGTATATAAACATAAAATATCAATATCTCACTACCACTCTCAACACAACACCCAATAATGACACATCTACATTCAATATTCAACAGAAAACAAACACTTTGAGTGATTTATTACAAATACTTTGATTGGTCCAAAATTTCTATCACTGTATAAATTCATTCCTTTTTTAAATATAAAATTTTGTAGCATTGTATAAATTCATTATTTTGAATCTAAAATTTTGTAGCATTGTATAAATTCATTATTTTGAATCTAAAATTTTCTAGCATTGTATATATTCATAACTTTCCCAGATCCTAAATGTATTTGTAAAAATCAAACAATGTTTATAAATCCCAGGCCCTGAAGATGATCTCAAAAAGATCGAAACGTTGGAGTGATATAGAAAATGTTTTTCTAAAGCCTACGCCACACCAGACCGCACCTCTCGATCTCGAAATAATCATTAATTAACGGTCACTAAACACGACACATTTCTAAAACGTTACGTTTATTTTTGTTTTGTTCTGTGTGTAATATTTTAGGATGATTAAAGTCGAAATTGTGTTGGTGTTGAAAATGGTAGGTAGCCGGTGCTGTTGGATTTTTTTTTTGCAATCATAGATATGTTGCTTTACTCTCTTATCCAGATATTGGGATGTAATTCCGATGTAAGTTGCCGGACAATTTAAACAATTGATTTTGTAAATTACGTATGATTTATTTGTTACTGATGTGGGTTTTTTAATTTTGGAAAAAAGTGTGTCAATTGTTTTACAGTTTTTAAAAGCTATTTTAAAGTTATCAGAAGAGAAAAATATGTTTAATTTATGTGACAGGTAAGTTCGTTTGTCTGTATTTGATAGATATGATGTATTATTATTATGAGTAATAGTGGATGGTGTTAATATTAAGTTGTAGTTGTTGATTATTCTGTTGATTATGAGTGTATGGTAATGATTGTTATGGAGTATATGTTTGTATATCTTTATGTTCTTGTGGTAAAAAGATTCATGACTTAGGGTAATAGTTCTATGAAGTAGCCCTTTGGCCGTGTATGAAGACGATGGTGTGATGTAAAGTTGATCTGTGTTTCTTGGTTTTTGATACCAATCTGCGATTAATGTGCCATCTGGTTGTTTTATTACAAGTGTATCTAAAAATGGTATTGTTTTGTTGTTTTCGATTTCATGTGTAAATTGTAGGCGTCGGTGAAAGCTGTTAAACGTATCTAATGTAGTTTGAATTTCAACTGTGGGAACTGCTCTTAATATATCATCTAAGTATTTAATGAGGAAGGGTAATGTGAAAGGTAGTTGTGGTATAACTTGTTTAATAGATGTGACAAAATTATATCTGCAAGTATCGGGCCTAGGTTGGTACCATGGGTATGCCAAATAGTTGTAAAATTGATAGTTATATGTAAAATATCTGTTAATAACTGTATATTGTAAGATCCTAAATGAAGTGCAATAGCAGCCCAGTATCTGAATGAAGTAAAAAAGCGAGAAAAAAAGCGTCCAACGACTGTTGAGAAACAGTTTGGAACAAATGTTTAATGGACGAAAACCCAATTACTATTCAACTGAATAACCGCTTATATCTTAACAATCACAAAAGTACCATAAAAGGAGTTTGACTCGACTTACTTAGATGACATAACTTTGAAAGTAACATATTTTTACACCAGTTGTAAACACTTACCCAAAATATGAAATTATTTGTCTAGAAACAATACGATTTTTTAATAATATTATAGTGTCTTTTAAATACGTATTCCTGGGCTCTCAGTTTTGTGAATTGTTTTACGTCTGAAATGTGTGTTCAACGTGTTTAATTTATTAATTTACGTTATGTGTAATATGCATTGATAAAAACTGTTTTAAGTGGTATTGTCGGTAAGCGAGCTAGCATAATTCCTTCAAAATTTGTCAAGAGTTGTGCTGCAGATGTTGTTTTATGTTTGTAGTAACGTAGCAAAACAAGGATGGCAGCCGATTAAAACTGTCCCTTTGGGTAGAAGTCGGCCCGAACGGAATTTTAATTTCTTCATAAAACACGGTTTTGAGTTCTTTGAAAAGTTTCGGCATCAATGGGGTGATATTAGGCGTTATGACGCCCGGCAGAGGACGCCCCTACGGCCTCATCTTAAACGTAAACGACACCGTTGGATTATACGATCCGAGCCTTAACTTCATAGATAAGCTCTATGCCCAATTTACCTGCAGGAGATAGGCAGGAAACGATTTTTGGAAGAGGGAAGGAGCTTAAAGCTTTCCCAAATTGACAGGGAGATACAAGACTTAAGTCGCGAGAGTGAAGGGGTATTAGAGACGAAGGGCCCAATGGAAACAGGAACGAGATAAGTTTACACCATATTGAAGGAAGGGCGGTCACCTCCCTTTTACACTAAAGCCCTTTGTTTACCACCAACACTTTACTATCTCGACAAAAGGGAAAACCAATTAAAAGAGAGTCTCTCCTCAAACCGAGTAACAATCGCTACTGCTCTTTCATTTACAGACATCCGATTTAACACACGTCCGGAAAATATCAAGACCATTTTCCAATCACATTGATCGCGTTTTGTCATCTCTTTGATCATTACTTATCATCTGCGGTTCGGTTCGCTTGTTTTAATTATTTGTCATGGATTCGACTCGTCACAGGTTTAAGGATTGGATGATCGAACTGCCAAATACAGCCCTTACCTGCAGATCAGCGGGCGATGAAATTTGTTCCATCAACAAGGAAACGGCAAAAGGTGCGCAAACAATTTTGTCTAGTCGTTGGTCAATTATTCGAAATTCTTTCGACCTTTCTCTTACTATTATTTAGTCACTTTCTATCGTTAATACAATCCATTTGATTTACATCCGAAATTATTTTATTAATCTATAATCAGTACAGTATATTTTCATGTTCAATACACTGACAAAATGTTATCAGTTTTATTTCCGAGTGTTGTAAAAGAGTCACCTCAAGATAAGGCTAAATATAGTCTTTTGTTACTTAATTTAAGTTTACCAGAGAGAAGGTAGGATACAGCTGGCAGCCAACTTAAAGCAACAAGTTATATTGCATGGGCCACGTAAAATTGGTGAACATCTGGTTTTTATTGATCAGATCAGCTCCACCATATGCAGTACATGAAACTACAATGACATCAGTTCTTGATGATATGATTCTATTTTTGTTAAACAAGATATATATTATATGTATATTTCTCAACTTTTACCGTAGGAAATTAGGTAGCAACGAGACAATAGATAGATAGGGTCATCTGTCATCATCCAGATATTCGATGGCGAGGAGAGGAGAGAAGGGAAGAGAAGAAACCAGGGAGAGGGAGAGGGAGCAGGAGAAGGAGCGAGAGCGAAGGAGTGGGAGAGGGAGAGGGAGAGATTCTTACTAGTTATTAATTAATATTTATACAATTATTATATATTTTTATATACTTTTAATTCAAAATATGTCATCGAAATTGAGGCCGAAATTGGATCCAAGATCCAAGAATGAAAAAGTGCCGTTTTTCTCACATGTCAACATTGTATGCAAATCTTGAGGGACAACGTAGACCACGGGGTATTATGAAATATTTCGTTTAAATAATTTTATATCCACGCCACATATCGCACAACCCTAAAAAAGTGACACAACTCGGAAAATTCTAAAAACCGGATTATTAATTTTTTGAAGTATTCGGGTTTGTGATGGTACAGGAAAAATTATACAACTGAGGTGGCCTCTTGGCTGCTCAGCACCATGTGCCATTTTCGAATTGGCGGAAACGCACTGTCCACCTTCACATGTATTAAATATTTGTAAAACTGACTTTCACATGACATGGATAAACTGATCCTACATTTGTTGACAACCAACAATAAGGAAACTGCCATCTATAATGATAATGAAATGTATGTCAGTTCTTAAATTCCACCTCTTTGGCAACTACCTTGGGGCAAAACATTATGGATATTGGATCTTCTCGTTGCTCTTTGATAACGGGTAATGTGAAGAAAAGATTGACCTATAATGCTGATAGTTCTGCCTCTTCAGATATCACTAACAAACTATGAAGCATTAAGGCTCATCATCAAAGTTGCAGGTGAAAAATGTTACAGAAAATCAAAATATTGTACACACTGAATTAACACAATTATACTTTATACGAAAAAAAGAATATTGCATGTCCACAATTGAATCTAATAGAATTCCTAGTTCTTACGCTGCGTTTTTCTCTTCATTGCACAAGCAAAGTAGTACTAATTTTAAAATTATTTTAGATTTCTATTTTAGAAGTATCAATCACTTTTTCCCTCACGTACACTCAGGGTCAAAGTATGATCTTGAACAAAAAAGCACACTCAGATGTTGCCAAGTTTTCGACCTATTTTACCTTAAAATAGGTCGAAAGCTTGACAGTACCAACTCAATTTGCTTTTTAATTCAGCACATACTTTGATCCAGAGTGATCGCGAATTATTTTAGTTTCATTTCCTTTATTTTAATAGCATTCTTAATTATAATATTTCTGTTAACAATGCTGTCTTTTTAACTTTTACATTATTTTATAGTTTCAACGATTTTTTAAATGTTTTAATTACACTAGGTTTAATAATCAATAAAACCTTTATTTCAATAATTAATTTTGTGTTTGAAATAACTATTTAATACAATTAATCAAGGTTTTAAGTTGAGATAAAAAAGTCAGTGTCACGAGCGGGATTCGAACCCACGACCTTCAAAAGGTGCGGTTGAGATGGGAAGTAGTTCCCGAGGGGATCGAAGTCACGATAGCTCAAGAGCTAGAGTAGCGGCGTATCAAGCCGAAGGTCGTGGGTTCGAATCCCGTTCGTGACACTGACTTTTTAATCTCAACGTAAAACCTTGATTAATTGGATGATATTAATTGGTCAAGCGGACCACGAAAAATAGTGAACTTAATGAATTAAAATGAAGTATACTTCACTATAGCTCTCCGTGGTCATTTCACTTGTCGCCGCGAATCAAATAGATTACACGACATTTGGAAAATGGCAAAAAGGAGGGAAAATTCAAAAGTTGCGGTTGAGATGGGAAGTTGGTGTCTGAGTGGATCGAGGTCACGATAGCTCAAGTGGTAGAATAGCGGCGTGTCAAGCCGAAGGTCGTGGGTTCGAATCCCTCTCGTGACACTGACTTTTCTATCTCAACTTAAAACCTCGATTAATTGTATGATATTAATTGGTCAAGCGGGCCACGAAAAATAGTGTAACTAATTATTTCTGACTTCAGGGGAAAAGCACATTAATTTTGGTCAAAAATAAACTTAGTAAAACTTAACATATATTTATATGTTTTATAAATATTATTACTATTTATGCTTGTTTGTTAGGTTTGTATGTTGTCAGTTACTATCATAAAGAAATTAATAGCCTTACAGTAAATCATTGACTACCATTAGAGCAAACAAACTAACTTACTGAGAGCCAATCACAACAAACGTGACACTTCTCAAAAAGGAATAGTTTTTTAGTGGCAGTAAAGCTGGATTTTTAAAGTCTTGTATTTTTCCTTAACTTTTGGACAAACGAAAGACAATATTGATGAATGTCAGTTTTATTATCAATTGTTTATGATGTTTTATGTTTATTTAATACATAAATAAAAAAAAAGTCCATCTGTCTATCCTGAAAAATTTTCTTTTTTTGAGTTGTGTCATTTTTCTTGGGTGTGCGATATGTATTGTATGAGTGAGGCTGAGAATGAGAGAGAGACATCTGGCAATCATTTCTCGGTTTTAACTTTTAATAAAATAGTCGTACATATATAAAAAAGTATTATTTTCGACTTTCTTATATTTTATATTGTGAAACTACATAAAAAATTTATAACCAGTAAATGTAATACTATGAATTAGAATGGAGTAGTTGGCTGGAATGACGGTCGCCCAGTAGTTCGTGGCCATCGTTGGACAGTCAATGCCATCTCACGGATAAAATTTCTTACAAAGTAATATACATTAAAACGAGGACTTTGGTTTGGTTCTATGCAAAGTAATAAAAGTTGACTTCTTTCCTGCCCCGTAAATCAAGAGTGCAACAGTACTAGTTAGTAGGCTATCAAATAAACTAAACGTGCTGTTAATTTTGATGATTAATTTCACAGACTGCACATATTTTCAGGTGTTAGAGTTCCGATGATTAGGGATTATTTTCAGCTTCTAGGGTTCGAAATGTCTCGTTTTTATACTCGAGAGAATAGCCACAATGTTGAGGTAAACTAGAATAGGTTTTTCTTTTTGAGGTTATGATTATAGGGACTTATCTTCAAGCTCTTCAGCAAAAAAACAATTCACGTTGTAATGTTATCGGAAAGAACAGGAGGCTATGACAGGATCAGTGTCGAGATATTTAATATTCAAGTCATTAGAGAATGTAAAACAGTGTAGAGGGTAAAGGAGTGGTGAGAGAAAACGTCCTTGAGAAACACCACCGTTGATTGAATAAATTACAGATTTAGAAATATATCAATTTGTAAAAAAAATATTTTCGCACTGTTAAGGGTATTTTATCCAACTGATTAAAGGTTTCTTAGATCAGGGGTCAGAAAATTACAATTGACAACCCAGAATACGGCAAATAAGAGTCGCACCGCGGTCCCCATTAACCAGGACTATTTCGATTAGAAAATTTGATATTGAAAGAATAAACAGAATTTATTAAAATAAATAGCATACATATGTTTTTGCATAGTTTTTGACGTTTATATACGAAAAATAATTAAATACGCGTAAGTTCGTTCGAAGGAAATATGGATAAACATTCGTCGTAATTGCTAATATTAAAATTTGAAAACACTATTTTAGTTCTTTGTTTGTTTGTGAAATGAATAGAGGTTTTCTGAGCTTATAAATTTAAAGAGACAAACGACAAACTGGAAAGGGGTGGAAGCGTTGTCCGGAGGATGAGAGGGTATTAATGCTTGTGCCCCTTTCCACTTCGAGCACAAAGTACCTGGAACAATAAATCTAATGGAATTTAGTTCGACACTAATGACTCTCCCTTTACTAACTCACACCTTATCTCCTTTACCAATTTGCGTCAGTGAGAATTCCCGAGCGAGGGGCGGCTTGGGGTGGCCGAAGCGTCGCCTCCATCTACCAGACGACGGTTTATAAAAAAAAAATTCCGTCGACTTGCGGAGCTTCCAGCTGGAATCTTTCGATCCGCCCGCGATCGCCGATGTGCCGGCCCCAGTGGACTGCCGGTCCGGGGAAAGGGCGGAAAGCCCCAGAGGAAGTTCGTGCCGAATTATCTCGACCGTTTGCCTCAGGAGAGGGTGAATTAGAGAAATAAGTGCGCTCCCCCTCTAGAGATGGGGTGAGGTAGACCCAAGGCAGTAAAATACCTTTTAGAGGATTGTTTCTATTGGGTTAGAGCAGGGGTGCTCAAACGGTCGATCGCGATCGACCAGTCGATCGCGAGTGCTTTTTGAGTAGATCTCGAGAAGAAAAATAAATAACTATGAGTTTTTTCATTGATATTGTAGAGAAGAACCTAACTAAACCTAACCTAAACCTTGATTAAAATAATGTATCTATATTTTGCAGAAAGCTAATGTCTATATATGCTACGGTACACCCTACCTAGGTAGGTAGGGTGTATCGTGTATGTACGACAACCCTGCATCACACACACTTGCAGCCTCTCAGAGTCGATCGTAAGTAGTCTAAAAATATTGAGGTAGATCGCCAGCAGTTCAAGTTTGAGCACCCCTGGGTTAGAGAGTAGGACTATGTTTAGTTCAATCAATTGATTGTCCGCCTCGCACAATCTTCTACGGAATTTTTCCTCTTAGACTCCTCTTTCCCCCCTTTTTCTTTTCTATCCGCCAGATAAGGAACGCCTTAGGGATTCCTTTTCTACTCATCCGTGGTGTTAATCTAGGCTTACTCTGCCCGCCCTGTTGCCAAATCCGTTCTCCCTGACTTAGATATCGTCTTTTGATTAACCCCGAAACTCAGACAAAAAGTTAAATCCTTAGCAAGGGATTCAGAAGAAGTCTAGCAATAGGATGTTAAAATTCATGGAGCTTAAACTCTTTCAGGTTTTATACACTGTTTAAATATACTGTCTATGATTTTATTGTTTAACTTTTGAGAAAAACTTGCAAGATGCTATTTGCAGAAAATAAAATAAACGTCCAGCTTTATAACAAATATATGATATAACTTATAGTATAAATGCATATTTTCAATCAATTAATCTTAAAGAAAGGTATTGGTTGAGATAAAAAAGTCAGTGTCACGAGCGGGATTCGAACTTACGACCTTCGGCTAAGACGCCGCTACTCAACCACTTGAGCTATCGTGACTTCGAACCCCTCGGACACCAACTTCCCATCTCAACTTACCTTTCGAATTTTCCAAAAAAAGGCGGGGAAAATGGAATTACTTAAAGATTAATCAATTGAATAGAATTTATGTGATCAATCGGTCCATGAAATCAAAGGATTTAATATTCATTATATTTCGTGGTCCGATTGATCAAATAACTTTTTTCAATTAATTAATCTTTTTATGTAAGGTATTGGTTGAAATGAAAAAGTTTTTGTCAGGAGTGGGATTCGAACCAACGACCTTCGGCTCAGTACGCCGCTGCTCTAACAACTTGAGCTAACGTGACTTCGATCCACTCGGGCATCTCAACCTACCTTTCGAATTTTCCAAAAATGCAGGCGTATTGAGCAAAACCCCTTTTAAAAGCACAAACCCTCCCTGCAAACAATTTTAAATTCAAATTGGTCTTCATAGACCAACGATTATTTTCACAGTATCCCTGATGATGATGAGAAGCTAAACTGTTTCTAATAGACCAACGGCAAATCTGCAAGTTTAGAGATACAATAATTATTCGAAAACACTAAACTACGCGTTCTGCACGCCGGAGACAACTACAGCAACATAGGTTTTCATATCAATTTCTATGCTACATGAAAAATATAGAATTTATATCGCACTTGATAACTAGAAACTAGCTCTTAAATGAAAATCAAATAATATAAAAAGAAATATGCAGAAATGTCTGGCCCACTCATACTGTCGTCTAATTAATTATCAAACGCCTTTTATAAACTGAAAACAGGAAGAATAGTCAGACTACAGTTATCAAATTTGAAAAACAATACTGGCTTATACGAAATATATTTTTACTTTTCTATTCATCTTTTATGAGCAGCAGGATGGCTAAAACACATACTCTTAACAGTGACAATAGCTATTTAAACGTTGGTCATGATTTGCTCAGCTCATTGTACGAACGAAACTGCCGAATAGAGAAAAAAAATCACTTACCATTAGTGAAAAACGTTCATTTGTTAGATGGTTTGCGGAATTTGTTCCATTTAGGAGACCTGGAATTGCTTATCCCTGTCCCCGGGAGTAAATTGCGGCAATAATTGCCCCAACGAGGAATTTACCCGAATCGGACAAACGGGCAGCGATGAGTGGCGGGACAATTTTTTAAAAAGGGGTTTGAAAACCCGGAATGGTTACAAAAAATTGTGCCTCATGAAGCACAGAAGAGTTGCAAATGGTCATCCGACACGAAACTTCCAATTTGTTCGAACCTTTCGTTTTTTCCCGCTCTCGTCGTGTGATCACCTGCAATGAAAAGTGGCTTTTGTACTATAATCGCTCAAGTTCTGACCACTAGTTGGATTACGAGCCATTGCTCTAACCACTTTTTTACCCCCTTGTTTGCATTTGAGAGTCATGATATTCAGCCAAATTTGCTGAAATACTATATATCATTTTTTTTATATACTTACTTTTCTATTTTTCTGCAAGGTTAAATAACTAATTATTAACAATAAAAATTAAATACCTGCTCTAATCATTTATTTACTCGTTGAAACTTAATGTTTTAAGAATCTATTTTTCAGGAAAATATATGTAGCAAAATCAAAATTGTATCATTTTGTTCGATGGCGAGTATAATTATTAAAAATGAGTCGTAATATTAACAAAAACAAAAAAATAAAACGTAAATTGTCAAGAAAGTCAGGTGGAAGATTCTTCTTGAACGAATTTGTTCTATTATTCATATTGTTGCTTTTTTCTGGCCGAATAAACGTCGGCTGTTGGAATTGAAAGTTAAAAATTATAAAATGTCATTCAGACTCGGCCCCTTCCGGTTGGATACAATATTAACGAAGTAGGAAATGTTAACTATAACAATAACGACCGCAATCGATACGTAAACTCGCTGTATCGCTTCATAATAGCATTTGCTTAGACCCTCAAAACCGCCAGACAGTGGGCTGAAGGTCTTTTGGGATTAATGGTTATCATGGGTCGAAGCTACGGATAAGTTGGGCTAATTGGCTATTTAACAGTGGTGAATTGAGGAACCACTGGCTAAGTAGCTTTAACACATAGCATCATTAACATTACAATAGACTCCTCTAATCTTTACCCTGAGGAGGAATCGTAGCATAATCGGAAACGTGGTGATAAAAATAGAACTTAAAGATTATTTGTATAATTTTTATCTAACTACGATTGCGATGAAACCAGAAATATAAAATTGGAATCATTTGGCAAGCAATGAAAAAAATTACTTTTCCACAAAATTTCATATTTTATGGCTTTCTGTTAAAAATATTTTCTGCATTAACGTACCAAACCAACGTGAAAAGACATAAATTAGAAGACATACATTTAGAATGGGCTTCGTCCACATTTTCAAAGCCCGAAAAATAAATATAATTATATAATAAATGATTATTCTTTTCATCTTAAGTCTTGGTTGAGATAAAAAGTTAGTGTAACGAGCGGGATTCGAACCCATAACCTTCGGCTAAATACGCCGCTGCTCTCAAGTGGTTACGTGAGCTATCGTGACTTCGATCCTCTCGGATATCAACTGTCCATCTCAACCTATAACCTTTCTTATTTTCCCTCCTTTTTGCCATTTTCAAATGTCAGTCAGGAGTGGATTCTCAGCGACTTATGAAGTGGCCACGGGGAGCTGTTTAGGGAAGTGATACTTCTTTTAGTTATTAAATATTAATCCATTTACGTTTTAGTGGTCAATTGACCAAGTTACTTCTTTCAATTTTTTCAATCAACACACCAAATGACTGATAGAATCCAATAATTACTCCATCTTCGTTGTTCGTTTGTCCGTTCAATAATTCGGAAACGTGGAAATTTAATTTGTCTTATTAAATTTATTTCGGATTGTCTTCATTCTATCGTGTCTCTTCGCATTTCTTTGAAGTAAAAAAATATTAACCAATTCAAACAAGAAGATGAATAATTTCAATGGAGAAGTTAATTAAGGAGAGATGCTTGGGCGAGTTATTTGTTCATTTGGCATCCGCGTTGTATACAAAAACATCCGGGGAAATTCGAGGGAAAAAATATCAGGTGTATTTCCGACTTGGAATAACAATTCTCCTTTTTTTCCTCCAAAGTTTATTGGACTCGCCCACCCTGCGTTTCCTATCGCGGTCTACAAAGGAGCTCCAGAGGCGGGAGGGGAAGAAAAGCCTTTTAATTACACTTATTATTTAAAAGAAAAGCCTTCATTGTGTCTCCCCGGCCTCGCTCCTTGGAAGGGTGCATGACAGTTTGAGTTATTGGGCGTCCTCACCAGCCCCAGGCCACCTTTATTAAAGAGACTTCAAATTGATAAGTCTCTTCCCAGCCGATCGGTCAGGAAACGAGCTTTCAAGAAAATACCATTCACGACGAAGGGGGAAAAGGGTGATTATGAACAGCACCGCTCAATATCACTGTTGATTTCCAAATGGCTCTTTTATACCTATTAGTCAATTTCCCTCCACTCGCCAAATTAAGAAACGTGGCAAAAAAAGAAGTTATTTCGGCATTTTATTATAGAGTTTGCTACTGGACAACGAATACATTAATACTATCGACTTTTTCTTAACCACTATAACAATCAAACACGGTTATCAGAAGAAAAAATAAATAAATATTATCAGATGAAATGTGCACCAAAATAATAAAAAACAAATAGTTTCTAATTTATTGTGGTCTCTTTATCCTCTCTGCTATAGGCCTATCGGATGAGTTAGGGCGTCTCGCCATCTTCAGAGATTAATCTTCGTTTTTGTTGCCAAATGTGTATTTTAAGTTTAGTTCAAAAGCATTAAACATCGTTATAATTAATTAGTTTTTAAAAATTATATAACTAGAATTTTGACTAGTGTTCACCCACTGAAGATCGAAAAAAAACAGATCAAGATGATGAGAATCGTCCACTCCCAGCCAACCACAAGAGTATATTTTGCATTGTATAAATTCACTTTTCCACATCCAAAATGTAATTGTTATATGTAAACAATATTTGTAAATCCCAGGCCATGAAGATGATCTCAATAAAGATCGAAACGTTGGCACGATAAAGAAAATGTTTTTCTGAAACCTACATCACACCAGACCGCATCTCACGATTTCTAAATAAATATCGATTAACGTTCACTAATCACCACACATTATAATTTTAATGCATTTATGTTTTAGTGATCAATTGACCAAATTACTTCTTTCAATTAATTATTCTTTTTATGGAAGGTCTTGGTTGAGATAAAAAAAGTCAACGAGGCAAACATGGCAAAAAGAGGGAAAATTCGAACGTTTGTAGGTTGAGATGGAGAGTTGGTGTTCGAGAGGATCGAAGTCACGATAGCCCAAGTGGTCGAGCCGCGGCGCATTTACACGAAGGTCGTGGGTTCGAATCCCGCTCGTGCCGCTGACTTTTTTATCTCACCTTACATACAAAGAATAATTAATTATAATTTTAATAATTATATAACCGTAAGATATTAACAAATATAACAAAAGGTTATCGAGAAGACGATTGGCAAAATATTAGGAGACAAGAAAAAATATCAAATAATATATAAGCTGTAGTCGTTTATATTGATCACTACTCCACTCTCCAAAGATAAAAATTATAAAACGTAACCCTTCATTCTTCAACACCCAAAACGTTAGAAAGTGAATAAGTGCGAATATAAATTATTATACATGTTAAATAAATTTACGTCAAATTAAAAACTATAGTGATTGAAGGTAGAATTAGGATTTTTTGCTAAGAATCCTCCCTGTTCTTTTAAACACGGTTTTTTTTATTCCCCGTATCCTGTCTTTGCAGACAACTTTATCAACCTGTCCGATAAAAGTTTAAAGTAATTAGGTGTGACTTTTCAGATAAGCCAATCTAAACAGGGCCGACTCACGTGAGATCCTTTGCGGTCTGACAAAGGGACAACTCCTGGATTTACTTGTTTGTTTACCGTGATCAAAGGGGATTTTCAACGACATCAACGCCCCAATTTCGGCTTAAACCGTGACGTTAGAATTTTGAATTTGTCGAAGTGTTCAAAGCACCTGTATAAAACAACGCGTTTGCTTCTTCTTATTATAATGAGGTTCAGCTTACATTGTTTTAATAAACTCCAATAATTTGCAAGGTTATAATCATATAGTTAAGGTAGTATTTCGAATGTCTTTAGAGGAAATGGAGTAAAATTGTGGACTCTGGATGAGTACGGTGTAAAAAAATTTGGGCTCTTTTTTATATTGTCTGTATAACTAAACTACGAAAAATGAATCGGGATATTTGTAATTGTTCGGGCTGGTCTTAATTAAAATAAAACTCAATTAAAATAAAAGAAATAACGGAGGCTTGACGAGTAAAATAAAATAAAATAAAATAAAACGGAGGCTTGACGAGTGAAACAAAATAAAAATAAAATAAAGAAAATTTACGTTGGAGTGGACTGTATGAAATATACCTTCTGGTGCGTCGTTGGAATCACCTTCGGCGTCACCGAGCTCGGATTCAACGTCGGAGAAACCTGTTGAAACTACCAGAAAGTGCGGAGGCGTAGCGAAGGAAAAGTAAAACATAAAATGAGAATACTCCTGCTGTATACGAGGGTAAAAAAAAGAAAAGAAAACGAGGTTGGACTTTGAGGAGAGACAAAAATGAGGTTAGGCGAATTGGCGAGGTCCGACCAAGCGTGTTCGGCGGTTTGTAACGTACTACTACGCGTGACGTCGACAGGGTTGACTCAATGCACCTTTAATCCCCTTCGGGTCTGATGACGAGGTGTGACACAACAAAGTTGAATAATGAAAATTTAAATACTCTTTTTATTTTTAAGAAAGAAGAAAATAAAATGTGCCCGGTGCGAACAGTAATTTATCCTTATCCTAATTATTCCAATTAAATTAACCGATATATTCTTGTTAGTTGAATAAAACAAAATAGTAAATACATAAAACATAAAACTTGTTAATCCTCATTTTTAATAATAGATTTACTTAAGAATAGTAAACATGAAGATTACTCATTTTGTAAACAAACATATTTTCTCGTCTTTTCTCCATTTTAATCCAGTTCTATTCTCTTTAATCATGGAAAGACATCATCATGAACCAGAAGTTCATATTATTGTGATAATGAGACATCGAGGTCACCGGCAAGTGGATATCGGAGAGGCAGTTGGCGTTTCTCAGAGCGTGGTGTCCTGGGCTTCGCCTGATTTCGATCCCCGAAGTGACAATAGGAGGCCTGGTAGTGTATCTCAGCGCATTACGACGCTAAGAGAGGACAGAAATATTGTTGCAAGACGGAATCATTTCCATAGTACAGATTCTAAATACAAGATGTTTTAGCAAGGCCTTTATTAACACAAACGTCTCACATCGTATGCCCCTTTGAGACGACCTGCAGCAACATCTCACCACCAGCAACTTAGGAGAATATGGTGCAGCGAGCGCCTTGAAGAGAACAACAATCGAATGCTGATATGCTCTACGTCTTCCAGGTGCCTTCGTAATTATATATAATTTAAAAAAGGAACAAAGAAAGCATGGCAGCTCATACCGCTGCGTGGTCGTGGTCTGTCGCTGTCCGGGACGCGGCGGCTTCTCCTCGTCGGTTTCCCCCGCTTGACATCCCGGATTGACGGCATGGCTGATGTGTGGTTGCACAAGGCAAAAAAAATGCTGTTATCGCGTTTCTGTCTGAATAGTAACAGTAGAAGAAACTGGAACTTTCGTTGCTTTTAAACATTTTTTACGCCATACCAGAGTCAACAAATTGAATCAATTTGATATTTTACTTGAATCAAATTTACTTTTTACAAAAGGTCTTGGTTGAGATGAAAAAGCTACTGTGTCGAGCGGGATTCGAACATACGACCTTCGGCTCATTACGCCGCTCCTCTACCACTTCAGCTATCCCGACTTCGATCCACTCGGGCACCAACTTCTCATCTCAACCTGCAACCCTCCGAATTCCCTCTTTTTGCCAAATTATATATATATATATATGGATTAATAAAATAATGACAGAAGTACTTCGCTAACAGCTCCCCTGGGCCACTTGATAAGTCGGCGATAATCGAATCGTGATTACACCATATTTGAAAATATGGCAATTCTTTTGTTCTTATTTTATAGAAAATAGCAAATATTTATGTATCATTTTTATCTGGCGGGATTAGACGAAAGATAGATAAGTTTCAGTAAAAAAATAATATATTTAGAATTTAGTTAAGATAAGTCTTCATGAAGATAAACAGGAGAAAAATGTTTACTGTTAACGAGGTTTTGCAAATGGGAGGGCAGTGTGTAAAGTTTTAATTAATTTGACCACAGAGAAAGGCAAACTCGCAAGAATATCAAAGTAACAAAGTAGGCCGTCGACTATTCCACGTTTCGCAGGTTAAAAGGGCTCTCCAAGGATTAGGGGTCTGAGAGACTCGCGGCCCCTCGGGGTTGTGAGCTTCCCTATCAAGAACCCCACGTCCCGTCCGCCCGGCCCACCCCGAAACACAACCTCACCCCCCGCGTGGTCCCGAGGGACTCCGTTTAATTCCCCCTGTTTGCCTCAGACATAAAGATGTGTAGCTCGCCCCTGTTTACTTTCTACCCTTCCTCGTATATTTCACCCTGCTCTGTTTGCACGGTGCCTGGTCCCTGTCTCTAAACACAGCCCGGCAAGGGGCGGCGGGGGTGAAAACGCATTTCACGCTCGACGACATAACTTGGGACCAAAAGCTTACGGCCTCTTTCCTTCCTCTGTCGACCTTTCTCCGGCTCTTTACTAAGCGGACCCTCGCCTGTAGTATTCGCGCTCATATCCGAGGTTAAACACACGGCTTTTACCGCGTCTGCTACGACCCGCCAAAAGCAAATATGCTCTAAAACAAAAGAACCAATGAAAACACCCGGGGCAAACTTAATTTAACAAAATACACAAAGAAGGTATTCTTCAACCATAAGGTTTTATTTCCTGTGATAGTCTATGATATGTCCCGCGTATCCTTGGATATATCTTCGTAAATCCTTAAGCGGCGAGAACTCCTCGGTTCCGTATCTCCTAGGTGCTGAATAATGCATTAGAATTCAAGAATATGCTCTACTTTCGAATACATGAATCAACTCTGCACTTCTAGAGTAACTACGAAAACAGAGAGCTCTACACGAGACTAAATTTTTATTATTCAAACTGCAATTCAAACCGTACATAATCATCCTTCCCATTGTTAAACGATCTGGGAGAAAATCTAACATTTACGTTTTACTTTCATTTCTCTTCACCATTTATTCAAATCGTAATCTAGACCACCATTCATCATGAACAACTGTATTACATAAAATTATATTTAACAAATCACCCGAAAATGTAAATAATAAATAATAGTAGAGAGAAAACTCATAACTTAGAAAATAATCAAAAAACCGATAGTTCAGTGATACTTCATTAAATGTAATCTAAACATGAAAAATCCGGTCCGTGGAGGTTTCGCTAACAGTCATCCTAACGAGAGGAAGATAAATAAATAATATAAGCTTTCCTCACTAATGAACGTACATTGGGAGATAATGAATATGATTATGGCTAATAAATATTATCCCTAAATTATTATGACATATAAATTTAGGTTTTTGTGTGAGTCAATGTGTTGGATTGAGTTCGTCGATTCGATCGTCTTGCATCGTCACCGTCTATGTTGCAACTAGGGCTAACGCGCCTCGCATCATCACTACTGTAGTGCAAACACTAAACCTTTAGTAACGTAATGTCTTGTACACAAACACGCACGCGCGCACAGAGAGATAGAAAGATAGATAGATAGATAGATAGATAGATAGATAGATAGATAGATAGATAGATAGAGAGAGAGAGAGAGAGAGAGAGAGAGAGAGAGAGAGTGAGACGAGAGAACGTGAGAGAGAGAGAGAGAGAGAGAGAGTANTATATATATATATACACACATATACATTTTTCGCTCATAGCTAAACAAAGTATTTTCGCAATTTAACAATTAACAATTTTCAGTAATTGAATTATTTGCCAGAATTATATGGATTCTAGTAGTCAAGGACAGTTCAATAGTAGCATGTTGCCATTCCCTTTAGAAACTTTAGATTTGAGTGCAGTGAGAGTAAAGCGTTTCCAAGTGGATGGAGGTGGACGACTGGGCTAACAACGGTTGACGTGTAGGACCGGCAAAAAGAATACTCTTTGTGTGCTCCGGGGAAGAATCGGACGGGGCAAATTGGCTCCAACAAGGATTCCCGTGCGTGCTCCTGTGGAGGCAAAGGGTCGCGTTGTATTGAGCCCTGTGTGGCCTCTCTTTGGAATCGGGGGTGAAGGGATGAAAGGAGGGCGGGATCCCATCAAATTGGGTGTGAGTTAGGGTCGGAAGTTAGAAACGAACTGTCACAGTAGGATCGTGAGTTCACAGCTCACTCATTACGTTATTATGGCGATGTTTTTTTTATATTTTTTATATATAATTATCTCAGCGAGGCGGTACCCGAATGAATTTTTTACGCCCGGGAAATAATTGATCTTTTATTTTTTATTACGGTGCATAAGACTTTCATTAAGGGAGGGGGCGAATGAAACGTACTTTCATAAAACCACGGGATTGGCGGATTTTCTTTTTATTGTTCACCTTCCTTACAACCTCGGGAAAAAATCTATTCCGTTGCTCGTTGAAATCCTTGAACCATGAGAAAACTCCCCTTCTCGAGTCTTAAAAGGGCGGAGGGGCCAAAATTAGGGCGACCTCTTTCTAGAGATAAGCCCTTTACAGAGTAATTAGCCAGCGTGGTTTCCATTTTTTTTACGGTTTGCCGCATTGAAAATATTTTATAACCTCTCCCCTAACCGTAACGCACCTGAATCTATAAATTCTTCATTTGCATATCGATTTAAAGATAGCGTGAAGCATAAAACTAGCGTTTCATTTTGAGAAACAAAATTTGACTAGGAAAAATCAGTATAGAGGAACGGAAAATTTAGAAGAAAAGCGGATTATTATGTAAGACACCTTTAGCTGCTTCAGCAGCCTAAAAACCTCTAGGGGACTTAGTAAATCCTAAGCTTTACTTACGCATATCCTCTTTGAACGTTATCTTTCAGAGAAGAGAAAATCTGTTGAGTGTGAAAATCAAGCCTACAAAACTTACAAAATCCGATTGGCATAAAATACATATTTTGATATTATCTGTATAGCAATGTCATATGATCATAGTATAAACTCTATTTATCATCATTACGCCATTTATTAGTTATATTAACTGTTTTGCACTGATTTCGTTTTATATTCATCATACATCGCAAATTAAATTACTTGTTATATTGAGGACGAAGTAGTCTTTGTGTTTGTAAACTTAAATTTAAAACCTTTTCACTTTAACGAGTCAATATTCTTAACAGATTATGCTTTTGGATTATTTAGGGTCTACTCAGTTATTCAAAGTTCCCGCATTGTACAGCGAAACTCACTTCGAGCCAATTCTCAGCTGATTCATAAGCGATGAAAATGTCCGATTGGTATAAAAAGGCAAAATAAATCAATTCGATGAACGATTACTACCGGAACATTTTGAACTTTTGGAATTCTTTCATTATTGGAATTATTCTTGGATTATGGAATTATTTCAATTATTCGTTTTATTTCTACTTCAGATCTAATAATATCACTTTCAAAATTAAAATACAAAAATGCCCCGGGAATAGATCAGAAGCTATGAATTTCTTAAAAATGCACCTCAAGAGTTTGACAGCCTGTTCCGATTGTTTAATAATGTTTATGCGACAGGAAATATACCAGCTAATTGTAAAGAGTACTTAATTTACCGATGAAACTAGATTATCGACCTGCTGGATACAAGAAGTCTTTTCAGAGGATCTACGGAAGAGGTCAAAACAGAGAAAACTTCCTTACGGTTTTTGGCGGGGTTTTGGACAGTTTTATACTGTCATCTTCAGGGCCTGTTTTATTATCATATAAACAAACAATTAAAACATGAAAAAACAATAATTCCAATAATAATTGAATATCTTACTTTAAAAGCTTAATAGGAAATTAAAAACATGGTGTTTTGGGCACAGAAGTACATTATGTCTTTTGGGGCTCAGCATCTAAACATTAATTTAAATTGAATACATTAATAATTAAAAATTATAGCTAAAATTACAGTAAAAATAAAAATTAAAAACGTGGTCGAGAAAGGTTACCTCATATAAGTCTAAAGCTCGGCGAAAACGGTAAGGAAGTTTTCTCTGTTTTGACCTCTTCCGTAGATCCTCTGAAAATACTTCTAGTACTTAATTTACGTTAAGAAGGGGGATGCCACCAGTTCAAACATCTATAGAGGATTATCCTTTTTAAACTGCTTTAGTAAGGTCTTTTTTTACTTTTGCTCAGCAGGAATTTATCAAAGAAAACGACATCTTGAGCGAATTTCAATCAGGTTTTAAGAAAGGGTATTCTACCATAGACTTTATATTTGTTTTGGTCAATATTGTTGAACATCGGCTGCTTTGGGAAAAAAACGCCTTCTGTGTAGATTTCCAAGCTGCATTTGATTAAGGTGACCGTAATGATAAATTCTTTAAGCTTCACTATTACCGGCTCTCTTCTAGATTTGTTAGTACACTTAGAAATTTATACCTGGAATCTAAAGCCTGTACATCGTCCCCTGAAGAAAGATCTGACTTTTTTTAAGTAAAGCGCGGTGTTAGGCAAGGATGTCTTTTAAGCCCTATCCTGTTTTCCTTGTATATAAACGATCTTGTAGATGTGCTGACCAAAGAGTAAGGATTAGCGGAGGTGAAGTTAAAACCCAGAAGATCTTCAAATAAAAATTGACAAGCTAGAATCATACTGCGAACTTTGGAGATTGAAGGTCAACTTGGAGAAATTAACCATTTTGGTATTTCACAATGGAGGTAGACTTCGTGATGAAAGCTGGAAATACAAGAAAAAATGGTCACAGCAGTTATTGAGTACGCGCATTTGATAGTCGCCCTAACCTCTAAGATGTCCTTCAGAAAACATATAGATGAAAAAGGAAAAAATGCTGCAATGTTTGCATTGAGTACCTTCTCGAGTAGAGCTATCACGTATTCGTAAGTTATTATAAGTTCTAAGTTTACAAGTGTTTAAGTCAGTTTCTCGATTGATTCTCTGTACGCTTCCAAGGTTGTCAACATTTCCCAGGATAAATATAGAGGTGGATAAGGTTCAATGGTTTTTTTATTCGCAAATTACTTTACCTGCCCTGTTACTCTCCTACTTGTATAATGATGTTCGAAACTGAGCTAGATCCAATGTATGTTTTCATTTTAAATTCTCACTTTAAATACATATCGAGAGTTTTATGTTTACCATCCCACAGGCTACGAAGATCATGGCGTGTGTATGGAAAAAAAGGCTATTTTCGGCATTTGAATGGAAGGCACTAGCTCGTAAACATTATGTTTCCAACACTATCCTCGACCCTAATTTTGATTTTTGTGACACTCGTGTATATAAAAACAATCTCCATTTTTTTAGTTATAACGGTTAGAGAATCACTCGTAGAATAGTTTGTGGCAAGATCCATGATATTCCAACATTACACAATATACAAGGAATTAAATCCGAATGTAAAGTGTGCAAGCTTGACTGGAAAAAATAAACAAAATTTAGATCCTCGATCCATCAGATGGTTGGTGAGATTAAGGGGCGAGTTGCTTAACTTGAACGACAAACCGCTACAAAGCTTCTGAACAAGAAGAATGCCGTCAGTGTAACTTGTAAGCAAAGGAGGACATTTTCCATTTTATAGCTGTTTGTCCTATTAATTCTGAATATAGATTTTGGTTCTTCTATATGTAATCACAATAAAAGAATTTTTAAATTTGTTGAATGGATCCAATTGGATATATAGGAAGAATTGATTGAATGATAACATTGTTTTCTTCTATTATTCCACGTTATTATTATTTTCAGTTCCTTTTTATTTTAATGTGTATTCATATTTCCTTTCTTACTTTTATTCTTGTTTATCATTATTTCTTTTAGTTAATCCATTTTTATTATCCAATATGCATTTAACTAATTAATTATATTAATTTCTATTTAGTTATTTATTTTATTTCAGAAAATTAACACTTTTGTGAACCGTTTACAATAATTTGTAATCAGAGAGAAGGTTTGTATTATATTTTGCAGTGTATAAGATTATTTATTTATTTTATTTATATATTTTACTTTATTCCATTATTATAATTATGATCATAATTATTATCATGTTCTCATAATATCTAATTATATATATTATCATCATTATTGCTATGTTCTCACCACGTTCCAGCAGACGAAGTATACATGACGTATTGTTTACTTTTTATTGAGTACATTTATGTTCACCTTATTATAATATTGCTTATAAATTGAATAAACTTCATTACATTATTATTATTAAATCCATTAGAGTTCGTGGTCCGATTGACCAAATAACTTCTTTCAATTAATTAAACTTTATGTAAGGTATTGGTTGAGATAATTCCACTCGGACATCAACTTCCCATCTCAACCCACCTTTCGAATTTTCCCTCCTTTTGCCATTTTTCAATGGGAGATTTTTGCTGGAAGTTGGTGTCCGAGTTGATCGAATTCACGACGGCTCAAATGGTAGAGCAGCAGCGGCGTATTGAGCCGAAGGTCGTGGGTTCGAATCGCGTTCGTCACGCTGACTTTTTATCTCTACCAGTACCTTACATAAAGATTATTATTATTATTACAAGGTCTTAGTTCAGATTAAAAAGTATCGCGAACGGAATTTGTACTCGAAGCTTTAGCCGAAGGTCGTGGGTTGGAATCCCGCAAGTGGTACAAACTTTTTCATCTCGATCAAGTCCTTAGATAGAACAATTAATTGAAATTATTATTAATGGCGCTTTTGATAATCAAATGTCAAGGTTTTGTGATAATTGTATAACTCAACGATCCCCTTCGATGAAATCCCCGTCGACCCGAAGTATACAACTTTATTCTCCGTCTAAATTACCGGTCTCCCTTCCATTGTGGAGAGAATGGAGTATTAACCCTGGGGGGGCTGCAGTTTGGCACATTGCCACAACCCTATGAATCACCCTCTCATACAGTCCACCTATTCTACAGGGCAGTCCGGTTTCCAAAGTCGTCTTTATGTATATGTATATATANTTTTTTAAATCTATTACCGAATGTGAAATAATGTGTTTAGATGGCATTCTGGAATAGCAGTGCACACTTTCCGGTTCAAACCAAGTCGGTAACAATTCTACGTTTTACTTCGGTACATGATGAAATACATGAGCCGGAAATGAAAAGAAATGACGCAAAACGAGTTTTGACTATTAGCTAGGAACAATTTGGCAGCGATATTGCAAATTGAGTTCGTTACACAACCCTTGTCTCTGAACGAATGTTAAAATATAAACCAGAAAACCTGAAATTAAGCCCGGAGGTGGAGCGTTGTATACTTCTTATCTAGTCAACTTATTACTCCTTTTTCCGAGAACAGGCTGAACTGATACCATCTGGGTTCATTAAATTGATAACAGAAAAATCGTTAAGTGTTGAAATTGGATGGCCTCGAGTAAGGCGAACTGTCGACAGAATTTCCGCCAAATTTATCCTCTTTGGTTTGGCTATCTCAATTATAATTAAAGAGCAAAACGAAAAGAAGAAAGTATATAGTAATAATTGGCTTATTTCTAAATTATTTATAAATATTTATAGAGATAAAGTTTATTAAAATAATTTATCTGTTTGAAGATTTTTAAGCAGTAATAATCGTTTTAATCAAATTAATCAGATTTACTCGACGTACTTGAGTGAGGATTAAATCAAAAGGCTTTTAGCTATGTTTAGCCAACTTTAATTGAGTGATAACTTGCTATTTGTTAGAATGGTTACAACATTCCAAGAATATTTTGTATGTTATAGTATTTATTTCGAGGAATTGCTGAGGGGGTATTGATATGAGAGTTATAGAGAAGAGGAGGGAGGGAGAGCGAGGGAGAGAGAGGGAGAGGGGTAGAGAGAGAGGGGGGGAGCGGGAGAAATAAAGAAAGAAAGAGGAAGAAAGAGATTAACAGAAAGAAAGAAAGAGAAAGAGAAAGAAGGGGTAGAGAGAGAGGGGGGGAGCGGGAGAAATAAAGAAAGAAAGAGGAAGAAAGAGATTAACAGAAAGAAAGAAAGAGAAAGAGAAAGAGAAAGAGAAAGAGAGAGAGAGAGAGAGAGAGAGAGAGAGAGTAACAGAAAAAGAGAGGAAGAGGGGTAGAGAGAGAGAAGAGAGAGGGAGAGGGGAGAGGGACAGAGAGAGAGAGAGAGAGGGAGGGAGCGGGAGAAAGAAAGAAAGAGGAAGAAAGAGATTAACAGAAAGAAAGAAAGAGAGAGAGAGTAACAGAAAAAGAGAGGAAGAGAGAAGTTGTAATAGAAAGAAAATGAAAAGAGAAAGAGACAGAAACAGAAGACTGAAGGACGGATAGAGGACAGAGTGTGAGTGAGTGAAAGAGAACAGAAACAAATAGGAAGAGGCAGAGAGAAACAGAATGAAAGAGGAAAGGACAACAAGAGAAAGAAAATGGAAGAGAGAGAGAGCGAGAAAGAGGAAGCTCTTTGCCTTGACAATTATTTTTTCTCTTTCATTCACTCACACTCTCTCCCCTCTCCGTTCCTCATCCTTCTGTTTCTCTCTCTTACTTTTTCTATTTCCTTTCTGTTACAACTTCTCTCTTCCTCTCTTTTTCTGCTACTCTCTCTCTCTCTCTCTCTTCCTCTTTCTTTTGTTACTCTCTCTCTCACACACACACTCTCTTCGTCTTTCTTTCTGAGAGACGAAATCTCTGATAGAAACCATAAAACGAAAATAGTTGAATACCTGATTTTTTTTGTTTATGTTGGTCAAGAGACAAAATCTAGAAATGTGTCTTAACACGTGAAAGATTAAATGAAAATCAATCAGTGGGAAAACCCTGTTCTAAAATAAATACAGCGAGTCATTTTTAGAAAGTTTTAATTTACTAACTCACAGAGCTGGTATCGTGTCATATTTTGCTAATTAGACTAGATTCAATTGAAATTCTCATCGTTTCAATTCGTTATTGAAAGGGAAGCTTTGTTTCAATGAAGAGGAAAATATAATTATTTGTCCACCGAATGACATGCCCCATTTGTCAATTTTACTGGCAAACTTGCCGAAAGGAATGTAAAAAAGGAGGTTTGGGGTTGAGAATGATTAAGTTGTAAACCAAGGAAAAACAATGGTTCATTTGAATACAAAAGGTTTTGTGAGACGGCCCGAGAAAGGAGAAGGAAGGCCGAGATTCAATAGAAATTTAGCGCTGGAAGCTGATTCTGTTAGGAGATTGAGGGGGTGAGGTGAAAGCGTTGACCGTGCTCGGACAGGGTGACAATGGCCGCCGGGAAGGGCGAGGGAGGGTGAGAACAAAGATTGTACGAGCCATTATCCCACCCTCTTCTTCACCTTGAGGGATAGAAGTTACGGCGAAGGGTAGACAGTTTCTGCGGGGGTGGGCCCTCTTCCCTTGTAAATCATAAGAGACAATGGTCCGTCTTGGCGGAAGCACTTCCGGTGACCCTGGCACATAAACACGCTACCCTCCAACTCCAGTTTCCGGTCACCAGAGAGAAGCTAATTTCAAATGTTAATCGGGACAGAGATCAAGTTTCTCGCCAAACTCTCATTTCCATAAAGACGTTAAAATTCAATGTTGTAATTTTCCCAATACAAATTTTGAAACAATCGATTTTCGTTCTATCAATGTTGATTTTATTAACAACAGTTTAATGTTTAGTAACACTAATATGGGAGGGCACTAATATAAATCCTTATTGTAAAGTTAAGCTTCGGATTTAGGGCTACCTATATGAGTAATGAAAAATCATGTAGGAATATATAAGCGTCCTGTTAAATTTTGTAAAATAAAACATAAACACACTTTCTCTCTCCTATGTAGCTCTATCTCACCTAACTCTATATTTTTTTCTCTCTCTCTCTCTCTCTCTCTCTCTCTCCCTCTCCCTCTCTTTCTCCCTCTCTCACTCACACACTCTCTCTCTCTCTCTCTCTCTCTCTCTCTCTCTCTTTTGCCCTCACTTGTACACTCACTCGACTAATTTTTAGGTCGAAGGTATTTTTGGTTAGTTCAGTTAAGCTACAATTTTATTGTAACAGTTTTATTTTTTGTAGGCTTCTCTTTGAGTTCAAGTTGTAGTTTGTGATAATTACCTACTTTCTAATTAGATTTAAATTTCAATTTGCTTATAAATTTGTTGTCAATTCGATTTTTTTACGTGACGCGTCCAATTACTTAGTTCAAGCGTCTCTCTCTCTTCTTAAAATACTTTTATTATATGTTTAAAGAATAGGAACGAGAGTGAGAGAAAGAAAGAGAGAGAGAGGAAGAGAGAGGAAAGGGAGAGAGGAAGAGAGAGGATACGAGGAGAGAGGAGAGGAAAGAGAGGAAAAGGAGAGTGAGGAGAGGGAGAAAAAGAGGAGAGGGAGAGAAAGAGGAGAGGGAGAGAGAGGAAACGGTGAGAGAGCAGAGGGAATGATGAGAGGAAAAGAGAGATGAGGAAGAGAGAGGAGAGGGTGAGGGAGGGAGAGAGAGGAGAGTGATAGTGAGGAGAGTGATACTGAGGAAGCAATTCGTAGAAAATTCGAGGTTAACATAACTTGCCATATTTTAAAAACAAATCAAGGAGAAGAATATCATATGCCTGTTAATCGTTTATAAAGATTTAAAAGTATGGCATATTTACACAAAGACCTTTCAATGGTATGTTTATAAATTAAATAAAATTATTAATTTCGCAATGAATTGAATTGAAATTTTTCATTTTTTGCAAAATTAAAATTTTGCATGTTTCATAAAGTTTACTCTGTTCTCCTTTTTTTCCAGAAATTTCAGTGAAATATGTTTAATTTTTTAGAGATCGTTGGAGATTGATAACTGTGTTATTTGATATTAGTTTGCATCTTTGAGATCTACGTAGTGTTTTGATGAATTAATTAACATTTTGACTATAAATCCTTTTTTAAATTTAAAGGGAGATAGGTACACGGAAAGATGGATAGATAAATATGGATACATGGATAGATAAAGAGAAAGAGAGAGAGTGAGATTATATGTACTATCATTTTCTACTAACAAAACGTGTCATTTTTCTTAATTTATTATAAAGTTTTTATCTTTAACAGAAATATTTAAACTTTTATACAATAAACAACGACTTTACATGATATAAACTGAGTGTTTATATTTATACTCTGGAAACTCTCATCCTCGATACTCGAACCAAAGATGTTAGTAGATTTTTAAAAGCAATTAAAATAATTCGAATCGTATTGGATAAATCCGATGAACAGATAAGTAAATACAATGCCATCCCCTCAAAACAACAGATGAATTTAATGAATGAAAGTTTAATTTTGAACTAATCAATATCAATTCAACATTGATTTAACAAGAATATCCCTTAGATTTTCTGGTGATATTTTTCTGAAAAGTCTTACTTATCGAAGATTATTTCAAAAATATAAAAAAATATTTAGTACTGGCATTTTGAATTATAAATACATATGGTAGATAATTTACTGGAAACTTTTATTATTCGAAAAAGAGAAAACAGATAAAGCTGAAAACTAGTCCATATTAGTATGTTTATTTATCAATGGAGATAAATTTTGTCCGCTTGTTTAGGCTTCTCGGGTCGTAGACCCAAGCGGTCGTGGGTTCGTTTCCCCCGCGCTTATGGACTATCCGACAACTACCCTAAGAATATGCCATTGTTAACAAGTGCTAGGTTGGCTATTATAGTAGACATGACGTCATTAAAACAATAAGCAAAATAAGTTTAAAAAATGTATGTAATTGTACTTTCTGTATTGACAATGCTCAAAGCACTTTTTTGTACTTTATATTCTTATTCTTGACAGTTTCTCATTGTGATAACACGATGAGAGTAATGTTATAATGGTAATTTTTCTCTTTGTAGAGTTAAAACTGCAGCAAGACTTTACGTGCCAAAGCATGGTGTAGAATTTCAACCTTTTAAGATCTACATTATATCGAAGTATGGAATTTTTGTATCCAAAAAAAAACTAGTACGACTGCTTATTTTATTATCTTAAGCTATATCAAATGTACTAGATTTTTTTTTATGAAATGGAATAAAACTTGAAACTGAAAAAAAAATTAATATTGAATTGTGTCATTTAAGCCCTCTAAACGGAGGAGGGGCCGTTATGTTTTATTTTAAAACTTTTAACGACTCTAATCTAGTTTTGTTTTATCGCCTCCAAAGTTTTTACGGTTTGAATAGAATTTCATATCTCCACTTTAATTTTTGTTTTTACAGCCGAGTCCTGTTTCTTTTCAGCCCAAACGGGGCATTTATGGCCACCTGCGTACATCAGAGGGGAGGCGACCGCCTCTAAGAGCCATTACGCGATAAAAATATGGAACTGATTCCATATTGTATTTATTATATTTTCATAACTTAATGTCTTAACGTAAAGAAATGGGAAAAATTTCGTACAGTTTTTACTTTACAAAAATTAACCTGTCTATCAATCTAATGTCGTTGCTCAGAGCACATTCCCCAATTTTCATAAGTTTAATTTGATTGTCATTAAATAGGGGTATTCACGATGTTTGTAAGATAGACTCGAATAGAGAAATGTACAGGTAGATCGTGAAGGCCCCCTTCTTTTCTTAGCATGTTAAACGTTAATTTTTCCGCAATGCTGCGCGTGGCGATTGCTAGAACCAGAAATAAAGCTATAACAATCCTTGAATGCTTGTTGTTGTTTATTTTGGTTTTCTTTTGTGTGTGTAAGATGCCAGAAGTTAATAAAAACGAACATTAATCAACTATTTCATTCAAAATGCTCTTGTGCACTCCAAAAATACTAACACGCATCAATTCGTACCGACATAGCTAACTTGAATCCTAACGTCTAACTGCCTACAACTTTTTAGGATAAGGGATGTATCTTTTATGAATGAGAGTATAAGGACAGGTCAAAAATTAACAAAAGAAATGTATTGGTCTAATTAATGCGTATTTAAAAATAAAAATACGTGTGAACAAAAAACAGCTGTTAAATTCATGGCTGCCATGTTGGTTACCTACGCCCTAACGGATAGCAATGTGACTAGATTTTCACCTAACATCTAACATTGGCCCTGGCCTGTTAGATCGAGCAATGTTAACTAGCCGATTTTTACAAGTCGAGATCATCATTTTTCTGGATCTAACGGGACCTAACAGAGTTATAGGGTTAAAGAGCGTGAATACCCCTAATATTTACAAATTGAATTATAAATAGTAATAATTATAAGTAGTAATAAATTATAAATGTAATATATGTTTTTTTTTAATGAAAGTTTTCGCAAAAGAAATAAAACGTTCACAGTGCTTTTCTAACGCATCCGTGCTAGCACCTCGTCGGGAGTGAGAGATGCAATGAACCGATTCCTCGGCCGTAAAAGCTTTAACAGTGGTCAAAATTGAGGCCAAACGAGTTAAAAAGCTCTTTAATCCGACAGAAGGGTGTTTTCTCTCTTTTCCCAATCTAATTGTAAAGAGAGCGTGGTAAATCAAATGATCATTGGATGATCATAGTTAGTAATTGTTTTCTCAAGGCAAAACAACAACTAGTTTTATTCTGAATTCCTGGATCTCAGTTGCTTAAGGTTTGACCATGTATTAACAATTTAACCTTAATTGACTATCCACTCTATTTAGCGGTCTACTGACCAAATTATTACTTTCAATTAATTAATATTTTTATGTAAGGTTTTTGGTTGAAATGAAAAAGTTAGTGTCACAAGAATCATATCCTTATTACACGACATTTGAAAAATAACACTTTTGTTGCATATATTGGCTCTCAATAAGTTAGTTTGTTTGCTCTAATTATAATGGTGGTCAATGAATGACTGTAAGGGTACTAATTTCTTTGTTATAGTAACTGACAACATACAAACCTACCAAACAAGCATTAATATCCGTATTTTAAGTTTTACTAAGATTATTTTTGACCCAAATAAATGTGCTTTCCTCCTGGTGTGAGAGCTAATTGGTTATTTAAAACTCAAAATGAATTATTGCAATAAACACTGTTAAAAGAAATATGAAAAGACAATATTGTAATTAATACTGTTATTAAAATAAAAGAAACGAAACTAAATTCGCGATCACTCTGGATGAAGGAGTGTGCTAAAGAAAAAAGCAAATTGAGTTGTTATTGTCAAGCATTTTTGCCACACCTGAGTTTGCTTTTTTGTTCAGGACCATACTTTGATCTTGAGTGTTCTTGAGTGAAAGTGATATTTCTAAAATAGAAAACTAAAATAATTCGAAAATTAGTTCCTTAGATTTCGTGGTCCGATTGACCAAATATCTTTCAATTAATTGATCTATATGTGAGGTATGGGTTGAGATATTTTTTTTATCTCACCACATACCTTACATAAAGATTAATAAATGGAAATATGCTATTTGGTCAATCGGACCACAAAATCTAATGGATTTAATACGCAAATTGAAGTATATCTTCACTAAAGCTCTCCGTGGCCATTTCATTTGTCCCCGAGAATCAAAAAGATTACACATTTGAAAAATGACAAAAAAGGGGGGAAAATTCAAAAAGGTAGGTTGAGATGGGAAATTGGTGTCCGAGTGTATGACAGTTACGATAGCTCAAGTGGTAGAGCAGCGGCGTATTTTCCCGAAGGTCGTGGGTTCAAATACCGCTCGTGACCGTAACTTTTTCATTCCACCAAAAATCTTACATTAAATGACTATATCCATCAAAAAGGGTAATATTCTCAGCATAATTTATATTTCAAATGTTATTTTTCACAGTTCGATGTTTTGTAAATGAAAAAACTTCAAATATTGTAGAGTTGGAAGTATTTTCCAATATTTTTATTTAAATGAATTTTGAGAATTGTGTTAGTGGGTAGGTCCACAGAGCGAAATTAGGAAGACTATGTGGAAATTGGCAATTGCTTATTTAGCAAGTCCCAGACAATCAAACCAACTGAACTTATTGGTAAATTAGGATTAGCCGGCATGTTATAAGTACAAAACAGTACAATAAACTTTAAAACACGCAATTTACTTACACATATTTATTACATAAATAATGAAAAACAAAATTATCAAATAAGATCATTTTAAAAATTTTATTTATAAAATTTCTTAAGCTTCTATTTACAAATGCCTGAGCCAATTTGTGTTTTCTGTTGTTCTTGGAAGTAATTTTTCTGAGAACACTTAAATCTGAAAGGAGTATATATTTTGTAAAGACCTAAATAAAGCAACAGACATATGTCAAGAAATTCGTGAATCTTGACGTTAAACAACTCCAATAAGTTCCTCTCACGGGCTGGTTTTGCCATCGATTTGAAGACTGGAAAGAGAAATACATAGTTGAAGCAAACAGCTTAAGGGGCCCTCCCGTCTTCCAATATCCTTCCGACATCTAGAGTTTGGGGAGGCCGACAAGGATAAGCTCCTTTTCCAATCAACCCTCCGTCCTTCGTAAAACACTACTGCGCCCCGACTATCCTTAAGGCAAGCGATCCTCTAACCATTAATGGGGCCGTTAAGGGCAGCTTTAACCTTTGGGACTAAACGAGTACAAATAACTTTAGGGATAAACGGCCAAATCCCAAATGACTTCCACGATTCTTTCCTCTGACCCAGTTGACCATTAAACGATAAATGTAGCATCGACGTCTGATAATAATCGGACTATGATAGAGGATCTTTCATTATTAATTACGTAAACAAATTGAACTAATGTGAAAGTTTTTAAACAAAGAAGGCTGCGACATATTTTAAAACTAATTTCTTAATACAATTAATTAAGGTTTTTAGTTGAGATGATAATTGTAATGATTTAATTGGTCAAGCGGACCACGAAATTAGTGAATTTAATAATTTCATAAGTCTAATTTAAATGGAATATATATACTTAACACTTTGCTCTCAACAGTAAAAATCTGGTTAACATACCTGAAACAAAAGAAAAAGAACATTATTCATGTTGGCAAATGAAAGGTGCAAATTACCTTAATTAAAATAAATAAAATTTTAATTTTTATTCAAAACGACCGGATCTATTGAAGATGAGAGGGTTACCTATTACTCAAAAGTGGTACTGCCAATTAATTAGGTTGGTACTGGCTGTTAGCCTGGGAGTCGGTAAAACATGTTAAACCAATTTGCACATGATCCCTTCACGCGTCTGGCAACTTTCAAAAGTTTTTAAGTGCAACACACTAGTTAAATATCGCTTGGCTCCTTTCTTTACAGAAGGACAGTTGGAAAATTGACTGACAAAAGGATTATCGCAGGTGGAAAAGTTGGAAAATTTAAATTATCTGGTTGTTGCTAGGTCTTGAACAAATATAATGTTGCAATCGGTGTGGTTTGTGATATTAGATAAAGATTTTTTTTTGCAAATTTATGGATTTTTTTCCCTCCACCTCCCCGCCGTTGAGGGAGACCCCATACCAGCGAATTTATGGATTGTAGATTGTCATTCTAGTTGAATGATCTTATGGATGATGAGATTTGGATGAACATCAAAACTCAAGTCCGTATTGATTTCAATATTGATGTAGTTTGATCATTTTCGATTTGTTTACCATTCAAACGCGATCGGATTCTCACCATCTTCAGTCCTGGTTAGGTAAATATTTGGTAATCGTTTTTATTATAGACATTGTAAAGGACACAAAAGGTCGACTCGAACCACCCCGGTATGCTACATAAACGCATCACTTGATAGTGAAGAGCTTTTGTTTTCCTTTTACTGATGAGCCGCGTTTCTGTCTGTATGTGATAGCAGACGACGAAGAATTTACGGAGAACAGGGGATACATACGTACAATGACCCAGTTCGTGCTCCCTTCAGTGCAGTTTGAAGGTGTTGTAATGGTCTGGGCTGGGATTTACACTGGAGGACGAACTGGTCTCCATATTGTTGAAGGGAACCTCACCGCAGTCCGTTATGTTCAAGAAATCATCGAGGAATACATCCCTAAAACCAGGGATCACATTTGCTGGGATTTTCTGGAAAACAATGCTAGACCTCATAGAGGCAGAGTTGTACATTAATTTTGAACAAACCTGGAAATTTTCCATCTGCCCCTTCCCCCTTGTCTTCAGACCACAATCACATTGAGCACAAGTGGGATGTGTTACATAAAAGGCTTTTCGATCGCCATCACTGCCAGTTGACCCTGACAACTGAGTGCATGCAGCGTTGCAACGGAGTAAAATCCCTTGAAATTAGTCACAACAACTTATTAACACTATGCCTAACACGTGTATAGAAATTATTTCAATAGGACATTAGACACGGTATTAACTGTTTAAAAAAAATATTGTGTCCAATAAACAAAATTATGGAATTAAAACCGTTTATTTTGTTGTTTTTCAAAATCCCTTAATTAAATTTTCCTTCAGTAAAAACATAATAATTTTCAATAACTTTTAATGCAATTTAAAATAAAGACAAAATAAAAATGCTAAAATGCTCGATAATAAACACTACAAAATTCGCAATATCCCTATTCATTTTTGGGCAGTTTAGAATGGACGGGTCAAAGATCTCGTTCTCTCTTCAGAGCATGACTCATTAATTATATTATGGGTGACGGCATAATTTTGAATAGTGTAAATAGAATTTGAGATGTTAACCATTTTTTAACCATTAGAAATTAAATCCATTATATTTCGTGGTCCGATTGACCAAATAACTTCTTTCAATTAATTTCGAATTCATTTCAACCAAACATAAAGATAATTTAATTGAAATTAGAAATTAATCTGAAAGGCATGAGTCATTTTTGAGCAGTTTATGTACATGAGTATGAGTACTCTATGAGTACCAACAGCAAAACACTAGACCCAGAACTGAATGTTGCTCGAAAAACATAGGAGCCAGAAGAAAACAGCGAGAATAGATCGATCAAAATGATCAGGTATGACCCAACCAGCCCCTCAGTCCCAAATAGGAAGTCTCATAATTTTATTATGTCATTATATCCGTATTATTTAGGGACAATTTAGAAATTTAAGCATTTGTATTTTAAGTCGCATCAATTTAAGTTAGGGCACGTGTTGTGTGTGAAACTAAGTAATGGGAAACTTCATGTATTTGCTTTTTGATTAATCGATTTCGCTTTTCCTTTTCCTGTAGCACACTTCTCTCTGGGTTTGTTAACCGTATCGGGATGAGGCGAAAGAATGGCTGCATCTTCAGTGAAGGTCGACATTAATGTTAAATTAATTAAGGTTTTAAGTTGAGATAAAAAAGTCAGTGTCACGAGCGGGTCACGTAGAGTAGCGGCGTATCAAGCCGAAGGTCGTGGGTTCGAATCCCCCTCGACCCATTAACTTTTTTATCTCAACTGAAAACCTTAATTAATTGTGATATATTAATTGGTCAAGCGGACCACGAAAAATAGTGAATTTAATGTTAAAGACGTAGTAGAAATATCATGAGGTAATATTTCCAATAGCAACCATTGAACGGTAAAATGGGAACAAACAATCATGATTTGTATAATGAATATTAAATAAATTAATGATTAATGAAGGAAGAATTGAAATAATTGGTTGGTGTAGTTTGAATTAAACTCGTAATTTAAATATTTCCAAAGTCTTCAGAATAAACAAGGGTCATGATGTATTCATGTTAAGTAGCAGATTTCTTTGAGAGATGATACTTCATGATGAACATCTTCTTTGAGAAGATTTCACAAAACTATCTTTAATCACAGGAGGGCAAAAGTTTTTCGGAGGGGAGGGATCGTAACGGCAGATTGTATAACACCGGTAGCATATTAAGTTGTAAGGGGTGGGCGACAAAATTTTCGATAAGTCAGGTATACGAATGGATCGTTGGCGTTGTAGATGGGAAAACCAATGGAACAAACAGCCACGAAGGCCTGGGGGCGGGGATCGTTCCGGCGACCCTGACGATCTGGGATCCTTCGTTTCCCGCCGGCTAAGGGGCTAAACTTTCCAGGTGAAATCGTGCGTGAGCTAAAGCAGAACCGAGCCGGTTTTATCAGCCCTCGGGGCCTCCTCAGTGGTAATCTTCTGACCCCCACACTAACATCAACCGGTTTGGAGAGACGTTAAAGGAAATTGAGAGCAGGATTATCGCATGTCTCAATTTAACGCTTTGTCCGGTTGCAGCCTGCAGAAACATTAAACTTTTATCGAAACGCTTCCTAATTAGCCCCTGTAATTGAATTAGCGCTTGATTTGCTCTTGAACGGATTAGAAAAATGTCCATTAGTTAAACGCTTTTAAAACCTTTTAATTGTTTAACTTTTCAACCATTTTCATGATACTGTTCATACTAACTTTCTTAGATTATTCATATAAAATTATAAGCAAGTCCTTTTAGAAGACTAAACGATGTCAACGTTCTTGAAATATCATTATCCTATTATAACCCTTTGTTAGGTCACATGAGCCTACATTCTTTAAACTTTTATGGATACTTGATTATATTTAATATGTCTTACCTTAAAATAATGACAGAACATGATAAATTTCTTTGTAAATATACAAATCTTCAGAACGAATTTTTTTAAATTTATTTATTACCCATACATGATTATACTATACAAATATGTACACACCATTAATATATCACACAGGACAACACTACAACTAATGCCAGCAATGCACGGTAGAACTTTGAGAAGCCAGCACTCAGTGTGTATGATTAGTGGGGGGAGGCAAGGAGATCCCGAGGCCTCGTCGGTTGAGGAGATGTGATATATAGGATAGGACCAATGATGCTACCTTGCGGTACATCGGCCTCTATCTGTTTGACTTCCAAGAATTCATTGCCGCACCTCACTCTGAAACAGCGATCAGTTAGGGAGCATTTCAATAAAAGGTAATAATGAGAGGATAGGAAGCGCTTAAGTTTAAAAAGTATGCCTGGATGCCAGACCATGTCGAAAGGCTGAGCTACGTCTAAGAACGCGCCCAGGCAGTACTCCTTTTTTTCAAGATGGTGTCGACTACTCTAAAACATTGTTGGATGGCGGAATGTTGTGGACGGAAACCGAATTGGTGAGAGGGAATGATTTTATAGGTGTCAAGGATTGGTATTAAGCAGTAGGAATAATGCTTTATTTTAAAACTATAATCATTTTGGTTTGAGAAAAAGGCCGTAATAGATACCGATACATTTCAAAACAATTTAGGCCTCTGATAATACTGAATCGATAATCGTGATGATCGATAATTTATCGATATTCTTTATTCTAAAACCATCAAATAACACGCGCAACCCTTTTAATAAAACATTTATTTATGACGAATTAAATTATTCAAGTTTACGAAAACGACCTTATATCGATAAAGTGTTTTGATAAAATCGAATATGACCATTTATATTTCAAAATCATCGAATCATCTGAGTCATACTTATGTGCTGAGTCTCCTGTACAAGTTACAATTTTGTTTAACAAATTCAACAATTTGGGTGTATAAATTACAAGGTCTAATAACGGGCAGAACGCTTGAATCTTAATCTGTAATATTTCAATTCTTCTTCTTTATTGTCCTTCTTTTTTCCCCTTTTGATGGATAGTTTAATATGTGTTATTTATTTGTCTTTTAGTAGTGTTTTAAACATTTGTTCGAATGTACAACGGTTCAACCATTCCCCTGCACATGGTTTTTATTTCGTGAAAATAATGCTGAATTAAAATATTTTTTCCACAAATAAAACATTGTACTTGACAATTGCAGAGAACGACAAATGTATATTCCAGATTTTTTAAAATGGTTCTCGAGCACAGTAGCGAGTTTCTGGGCCATTGTTACGATTTTTAGAGAATTGTTTTGTAGATATTTGTTGGAATGGGTATATTTATTAGTGTAAGTGGTGAGAGGCTGATGGTGAAATATAACGTCACCATCGCCCCTCCAACAATGTGTGTGTTTAGGGTCGATGGAGGAATACTTATGAAAGCAGTTCATCGACCATAATTTAGTTTAGTTTATTGTTTTTTTATTAGTTTATTATTTATTAGTTTATGTTACCAACTAATCACAACGAGTGAAATGTATTTATTTGAGCCATTGTATTATAAATGTTAGTATGATTTAGGCTAGATTACATTTTGCACGCTGAATAGACGATGAAATGACCTAGCTGTCGAATGACCCGATAGAGCATAACCACGTTGGTTGAGAAGCGATAATATCCTGGGCATAGGCTTAAGGTGACACTAGCGACCCACCCGTATAACGGCGTAACTCCCCAGAAGGGTCAGCACATCGAGGAGTAACAACTCTTCAGGGTGAAAGTCCATACCAAAGCTATAGATTCACACTTTTCCGTTTCCTGTAAATATGCTATTCGAGCATTTATTGATTGTTTTATTTACATTGATTTAACGATTTATGAATTTATAAACATTTTCGTAATGGTCAAAAAACATTGCGATTTCATTTCACTTCGGTTTTCCATTTTATCTAGTCCGCTTAGTACCGGTTTTTCATCTACTGAGAAACACGAAAGCTAATACTGGGGATTTAGATTGAAATATTTTTTCTGCAATTTTTCTGGAATGCTCTCGTCACTACAGAGTAGTAATTATGTCAAATGAATTGAAAAAGTCTCAGACTGAATGGTTTTGACAACGTAGGCGGAAATGTCCTGCTCCAGGTATACATATGACAGAAAAGGCTTGAAAACGAGAGCGAAAAGAAAAATAAAATCCATACCCAGATATAAAGTTTCGTAATCAAATTACCAAGTGTCGACATAATTTTTAACATTTCTACACGATTTGCTTTTATCGACTTGGTGTTAACGATAAGATTTGTTTTACTGCAACAACAGTTTGACGAAATTCCAACTTTTAATTGCAATCACAGCAGGGATTTTTTTGGTTCGTGGTGGTATAAATTTGAAAATTCAAAGACAAGAAGTCTTGAAGGACCGGCTTGTTTATAGGTAATATAAATAAAGCTGAGCATTACAGAAATTGCATTATTATAATTTATCCGCGCTACTTTATCTTTAGCACACACATTTCCAAGTTTGAACGAAAAAGAAAATAATTAAAATACCCGAGGGTATTATGCATACAAATCTTACTTTCGAGGGACGAGACCCGTTCTGTCTTGGCGTCTTTAATAAAATTTCATTTTAAGAAGGTATTTCGTATAGGGCGTTAAACCAGGGAAGAAGGGTTCCTATCTCGGAATACAAAAAAAAAAGTCTTAGGCTCAAATTTATAGTTTATTGAATGCCTGGTGGAAAGAGGACGGGACCGTCGTACATATCAGGTTTAGATAAACCCGCGGTTAAAACGGCGTCCCAGGAGCCCCTCCGCCCTTTTCCGTACCAATGCATTTTAACAACCTTCATTTCTAAAAGTCGTTAGATCCCGCCCCTGTATCTATACGGTTAATCAATTTATTGTAAATTAGAGTCGGGCGGTGTTTAATAGAGATAGCGAGACTCGACTACCCGACCCCTCGCGCGATAGATTGCACATTTTCAGGCGCCCCAGTTCGGAAGACGGGGATGACCTATGCAAAACTTCCCTTCGCTCGGCTTTGACGAGCTCATAAAATAAATAGGATACACGGTAACGCCCCGGTAAAGGAATAAGGGATCGACGGCCATTTTACCTTAAAATCCATGACCGTTACCATTCTTCGACTGCTTTTAAACGCATACAATTTTTTTAACATAAACGTATAATCATTGTTTTAAAACAAGATAATGTAATTGATAATAATAATCAATAAGAAAATAAAGCTATAACAAAAGAGTGTTAGGAAGTTTTGACTGGAAATCTTTCAACGACGGTATATTGAAAAATACAACCGTCGAATTTAAACTGACACACACGCACACCCAATTTATTATTATTATTAAATTTTTAAGGGCGTTTTAACGGCTAAGGTCATTTCAAGCCATAACATCCAAGCCTTCTCTCTTAGGTTAGCTGTATCCCTTCTGAAGCTCTGATTCAAAACATTCACTCAAAAACTAATCTATCCTATTGCCATCCAAAGCTTTAATTTATCCTTTTAAAATTCTTAACTTGGAAGGCCAAATGTATGCAAAAATCCCATTTTAAATTACATATAAAATTTATTCCTGTTTTTAATTACAATTTCGAATTTTTGTTCCATAATTTAAATATTTCCGATAGGCTTGTATGGCCAATAATAATAATATTAATAATGTAGCCAGACTAGCAACAGTCTCAGCATAGTATAGGCTCGTCGTTATCCTTTTATTCTTCCATTCAAATATGATAAATAAACTAATGCTACATATCAATAATAAGAAACAAAAAAACAAAAACACAATTTTTATTAGGAAACTAACTTTTTTTTTATTTAAATTGCGATTTTGGGCATTGCAGTTTATTACCCCGCAATTTGTATTTGTTCCTATTTCATTTTTCCGCTCCGGCAGCCTCAAAAATTCCTGAAAAAAGAAAGAAATCTTGCACGCACAACTGTCATTCAAAGATTAGCAGACAAACATTCAATGGTATAACAATTTGGGAAAATGACTAAATCTCATTTTAAATTCCAATAAATTTGAGAAAGCTGAAAAGTGCTCTTCGAAAGAAACACTGGCGACCCAGTAACTCCTTTAAATCAATCGAAAGGTTGAGCCTTATTACTACTAATATACTCATATATATTTATGATATTTAATTTGTTATTTTATCACAATTTTTGTTACCGACCAGCGATGATCAACAATTGATATTCTGGTATGTGGTGCAAAATGATGTAGTATTTTTGCCAAGCTTTCGACTTTTTATTAATCCTTCCTCAGGGCTGGATATTTAGTTTAAAAAAGAGCGGCACGTTCAGGTACATGTGTCATTTTTTGTTCTTATATTTTTACTTTATACAACATTGATTTACTGGTTAACAAATAAAGAAGTTACAAATAAATAATCTATTAATAAATATTATTTACAGTAAATCGTAGTCGTGACTAGAAGCATTTTTTTAAAGGAGGAAGGCTTAATAAAAAGCCGAAAGTTTGACAAAAAAAGGTACAACTTCATTTTGGACCGCACACCTGATCCCGATTGTTTTTATTTTAAGGGGATAGCGACCGCTTTTAGGCCGGTTTTTGTCCTATTTTTTAAGTTTAACTCTACTACTTTTTATTGGATTTCAATTATGATAAGCAACTTTCTTCGGAGAGTCTGCATTTTCTGTTTAAGCAGCAACTCTAAAGATTTAAATTTTTCCATATTTTATCAATTGTTGAAGATTTAAATTTTTGGTCACTTTTCGATGTATTACAGCCAATATGTCTTTGTGAGTATACTAAAAGTGCTTAGCCAGGATATATTGGAAATAGTAAATCGGTAATTTTTGACAACTAAAACATGACAAAATTGAACACATTTTTTTCAACAAAAGATGTCATTTCTCTGCTCCTGGGAGGTTTTAACACATTTTTCTCCCTAAAATTATTTAGCTATTATTGTTCTACAAAATGTAAAAAGAATCGTTCTAATATGACAACGGGTAAAGAGAAAAATGAAAAACCAAAGATGAAAAAATACTTTTCAGAATAAGCGATTTTCTGATTTAGGTAGAATTTTTCCTTTTTTCGCTCGATTTACGCCATAAAAACGTTCCACACCGACAAGCACTACAGTTAATATACGATTTTAATTTTTCAAACAGTTTCTAATACATAATATGCATAAAAGACGAGAGTCTACAAACAAAGAGATGGCATGTTGCATGTTTATCGAGGCAAGTACTCTAGAACACTTGATCTCTTACTTTCAAAAAATTATTTGAAGCACATGTAAAACAGCGAATCTTACGAACTAGTTTCATATGCAAAAAACGTTGTAGTCTAATTTTTATAAATATTTAAAAAATTCTCAAGTTTTTAAACAACTTTAAACATTTAAACCCAGTGCTTGTGAATTGGACGTTACATCAAATTTGCCTACATATCCTCACAGGTTTGGTCTGTCAGACGCGTTTCGACATTTCTATCTTCATTCTTGAGTCTGAGTGATTTCCTAGGTGATAATAACCAGACCAAATTGATCGGTAATGACTAAATTACAAGTTCTACGACGGAGACCACATGGACAAGTCTCACACTCAGTGTGATTTAACGTTTGACTGCAGGGTTTGTACAGAATTACAAGGTAAAACGGTTCCAAGAATACTTTTTTCTTTATTATACTCTTCCGCAATAATACTTTTTATTCGGCTATTTTACAAGTTGTTATTACATTAAAGTTTTTTATTTTTTTTTAGTTTCAAGTTAGTCTATAGTGTAAGTAATGTTTTTAGCAAATACATGTACTTTAAATCTCGAAAGGTTGATGTTTAGTGACCGTTAGTTAATCATCTTCAGGTTTCAAAATGTTTGTTTTCTGCGTAATTGTGTCATTCTTCCGTGGGCACCCAACGACACTCAAATTACGCAAAAAACCAACACTGAGCCCTGAAGATGTTCTCAATTAAGATCGAAACGTTGGCACGATAAAGAAAATGTTTTTTCTAAAACCTACGTCACACCAGACCGCATCTCACATTCTTCAAATAATCATTTATCATTCATTTGTACGCCCTAGTAACTTTGGTCTTTAAATCAAGGCAATTTTGAAGGCAATATTCGGTTTTTCCATTTTCAACCAACTTTATATAGAATAAATTACATTGGCTATCATTGTATGTTTTTTATTTATTTAAAACAAATAAGTCGGACGATTTAATCATATCTTTTAATTTACCTAAGTGTTTATTATTTGAATAAAATGAGGGCAGAGTAGCTATCTACCAATAAGGTTGACTGGCACACTCCGATAGACATATTTCGAAGTTCAAAGATTGAAAAGTTTTACTGCCTTAATTAAAAATGAATGACTCGTAGCTATATAATAATTTCCAATTTAATCAATAAACATGTCATATTTGAACGGGTTGGATGTGGACATGGAGAAGAACGTTTGAAATGAAATATAAAACATTTTGATTTAGAAAAAACTCCTATCAATCAATTCCTATAAAAAAATCCTTATTAGAAGCCAAAGTCGATTCTTTTTTATACTTTCGGGGTGGCTAGAGGTCGAACAGTAAATTAAACGGCTGCCATTGAAGAAGCCGCCAGACATTTTTCACCAAGGAAAGATTGCACTGTCGGGGCCCCGAGGGTTTTTGTCAGGCGGCTATCATTCAAATGGCCAGAGTAAATCATTTCACTTAAGTCTGAGGAATAGGCGTCCAAAGTTCATACGCAATCCTCCCGCTTCCAAGCTGCCGATCGGCATCCATCTGTCAAATGAATCTACCCACATTTTCTGCGGAGTAGATCTGTGTCTTCAAAACTCTCCTTATTCCGGAAAAAAGTGCAGCATGCTTGTTTATCTGTCCGTTCAATTTTATTCATCTTTTTACCTATCAGAAATATTTTCCGCTCTGATTTCTTAGTTTATGATTAGATTATGAAAAAACCACAGTAGATGTGTTACACCTATTTTTCTTAACGGGCGTCGATGGCCGCAACGGTTGACACGGCGCTCATCACTAAGGTAAAAGCCCTGTATTCGAATCCAGCGGCCCTGCATTCGAACCCGACATACTTACTAATATAATACAACAACGTTCACATTACCTTGTAAAATCTGTTCCTAAAGAATAATGTGTGGTCATTAGTGAACGTTAGTCGATGATTAAAGTATAATCCTGAAGGCTCTCCTAGACTATTGATACAAACTCGCTACCGTATCCGAGACCCTTTCTTAAATCCGGCGGCATACCTACACGCTCTCTGTATTGAGCCAAGTCATGGCACGCCTCTGTTATGCGGGAGACATCGAGCAACCCTTTCTCTGCATAAGGGACATCTGCGCGGGCTTTGGTCCAAGAGCGGGTGCCCTTGTTCAATTTATAGATGGATTTTCTTTAGAATATGATTATCTTACTAATTGTTTCTGATGACGGCTAATGTAAAAAAAAGTAACAAAAACTAACGATACTATTAAATAAGAGAGAAAAATAATCAATCTATCCGTAAAGGATAATCCTTACGCTCGTAAGACGTAATTACTTGACTATAAAACAAAATATTTTATTCGGCATATGATTATAATCGAAGTATCCTTATTTTCGAAGGCTTAAAACAAAATTACATAAGCAAACATTTTAAAAAATTAACTATAGAGACAATAAGTGACTTCGAAAAATATATTTTATTCTAAAAATATGATATTCGACGAGTCTATAGAAAATAATGCTGAAAGCTCTTCGAGCTCGAGTAAAAATATCCAAGAATCTACCTATAAATAAAACTCAAACTTTTTATCTCAACTTAAAACGTTAATTAATTGAATGTTATTAATTGGTCACGCGGACCACGAAAAACAGTGAATATAAATAAAACGTTGTTCTGTAACTTACGACCCTCCAAATGTGCAAGTATCAAAAATAAAAAATCACCTATAGAGCGGATAATCGAGTACAAATTATATTCGATTTATTGTTATTCAAGAAAATATAATTATTGATGTGACCGTTTATAAAACTATTTATATGATAGCAGGCGTACAAATGACAAAAATGCACCAAAATAAATTTATTTCTAGAAAGAGGTGGGTAATCATTAAAGAAGGATTTCTTTGTCTGATAAATTCTGACAACTGTTCGTACGTTATCGTATAAGCTAAAATTATATGTTCCCATACATTTGGATATATCTATTATAATTAAATTTAAATTTCCCCTGAATTTTGTTTAGGTAAATATAGTAAATTTTGTAATGAGAATTGAGCCTGACAATAAGATTTTTATTTTCTGATTAATTTCATCTTACAACTTGGTGTGGTGTCTAATAATTTATCATATAACGGTTGTTGGGTTCAACCTTTTATTACGCCTCGTAGATCTCATTGTCAGTACGGATTTTTTGTTTAACTTAAAAGAGTTAAATTAGAGTTTTGTTAAGTATATGATGGGGAATACAGGAAGAGTACCAAACCAAAATATTTGCATTATATATTATAAACACGCCTAGGCCTTTGAAATTAACGAAAATTTACACAACTCCTCTTGTAAATAAATCGTAAAATTAGCGTAACTTACTGAGATAGTGGGCTTTATGAATCAGAGCTTGCCCTCCCGACGAACTTGAAGCGACAGACTTAATTTAGGCCGGAACCGAATAGCATATTTACACAGTCCCTCTTCAAACAATGGTAAAGGATTTTGAGGCTTTTCACGGAAGAGGGGGGGGGGCTAAGCGCGGCAAAGTCCTCCTATGTTGGCTCCTATTAATAAATTCAGGATGTCCCACCCCTCCGGAAGCTAGTGTTTGGGGATTGTCGCGAGAGGTAGTGGCTGGGGAGTTTTAGTGTGTTGAAGGGTTACGCCGCAGTTCCACTGACTGGGAATAAGCGCATTTTACAACCGCCCTCAACTTAATTATAACTTTGTTCAGAAACTCAGTTACCAATTTTTCTTGGTGAAAATCTCCAATGCGATCCCACCCTTATTCCCTTTCCACATTTCTTCGAACCAGCGCCAAATCGAAAATTAGAGTTATAATAACTTTTAGAAATATCGTCAATATCAACAAAATCAATTAAGTCGTTGTTGTAAGACCTTAAAAGTTCGTCTGGTTCCTCTATTTCGATAATAAAGACCATTTTTTCGTTATACTTTACTTACCAACTTTTATAATGTTACCAAGTTAATGTTATAATGTTAATCTGTTATAATGCGTTTATGTAAGTAAAATATGAACAAACTTAATAAAAACTCAATAATATAATGTATATTATAATGCATATAATAATTATCAAGTTACCTGCAGAAAAAATAAAATCCCTGAAGACCTGATGTAAAACATCAGAACTATAATCGACTGGGCCTTCCCAAACTGTGATCACAGGATCCCTTGGGGGAAAATTAATAATTGAACACCTACGAAGTTTGTAGATGCCCTTTGAGCACTAAATCCCAAAAGCTCCAGACACAATGCTGTAAGACACGGGTGGTCAAACTGTTTTCAGTTTCGACTAACTCAACCAGTCTATTGTCAAGTGAATGCGAATTTTAGATAGACATTACTTCAGACTTAACCTTGAAATCTACTTTCGAGTACGATACTAACTACTTCTGGCTCGGTCTGAAAAACAGAAAACTCATTGAAAAAGCGTGTTCTTCTTCCATTTTCCACAACCTACCGGTGTGATTACGGATTTTGTATCTATACAGCCATCAAAACTGATTCCCGAAGCTGTCTATATGCTGAGCCCAACATTCGTATACAGCTAAAAAGCCTGTTCCAAGATCCACCTAGGATCCTAACTGTATGGGGTCTTCTATTGTCATGCATCAAAATAAAGCCTTCGCCAATTAATAGCATATAAGAACAAATTATTCTTATAATACATCTTCAATGTAAAGCGCATTCGGAACCCCCGATGAAGATCAAGTTGAGCGACCTTCCATAAAAATGCCTGCGCAAACCATAAATCCACCACCTACCATAGCTTTCCCTGAGTGAAAATGTTGCGGGGATATATCGCTTTCCTGTTCTTCACTAAACCCTCTCTCGGCCGACAGACAAAACCTTGACTCATCCGAGAACAAGATTGAAGTTCAATCTTGCTCAGTCCAATTGATGTGATTTCTGGCGAAACTTAACCGAGCTGTTCTGGACCTTCTCGCACGTAATCTAGCTTCTGACAGTCTTGCGTAATCGCATTAAGATTTCTAACTTGCTGAAGTCGTTGCTTGATCTCAACAGCGGTAGAATGTTGAATGTGTCTGAGTACGTTCGAAACAATAAAACGATGATCCCTCTGACGCGATGCCTTCTTGAGTAACCTTCACCCTGGCCAATACGCTTGACTTCTTTCATCAAGGCAATGATGCTAGCCGAATCTGTATCACTAAAAACCATCACTCAAACAAATCTGAAACTTGGTACATCTTAACAGAATCAAACCATTGTAACATTTGAAAGAAGCTTTACAGAAAAACCACCCAAGAATAGATTGACTATTCAAAGATTTATTTATAAAAATCCAATTTTAAACACAAGTGGGATCTGTGTTTTATTTACCTCTAATCCTTTAAAAAGGACCGACTACTGTTATAAGATAACCAATGGAGGATTATCTAAGAGATAATAAAAATATTTAAGCATGGCCACTTTTTTGCCTTTCACTTATTTTGTTGTAATTACATAAAGCGGTTGAAAAAGAGGCATTATGACGTCGTAAATAGTGACATTAAATTAAATCCGTTTTCATTTTTTTAATATATTTGTTATGTATAATTGGTTTTAAATTAAAGGGAGTGTGTACTTGGTTTCGTGGAACTTTAGTTTTTAAACAGCCCATCTGTGGTAGGAGATGTCGAATCGTGGTTTCTGTTCGGCCATTTCGGCCTTGGCCGCAGTAATATTTCCGATAAAGGCCGGGCTGATTTCGATTTATGACTGCTGTCATATGAGATAAATCGTATATGAGGAGAACGGGACGGCTCCCGACGTCGGAGACCGTGAGCCTCGCCGTTATTTTTGCCGCGGGTAGCACCGGGACAGGCATAACTCATCCTACCTTAAATTGAAAACGAGAGAGCGATGATTGATCCCTGGGCATTCACAAGGGCCGATCGGCAATTCATAATGAAAGGAAATATCCAGGCGGGAGAGGGAGACAGAGCGCGGATAAAACGGCCAACGAGTGAAGGCTAGAAAAGTTGAAAGGGTTTTTCGAAGGGGTTAGACGGTCGGAAAGCATCATTGTGGTCTCTAACAGGCTCTGTATATCGGTTTTCCATACATTACTGATTCTGGCCCGATCACCAGCGGGGTGCTACAATGGGACCCTCCCTAATTTATAACACATCAGAATCCTCCTAGTTTCTCCTATCTACGCGTTCATTTCACTCTTTCTCAACAGATACATAAAAGTGATAAATCTGGCAACCCCGCATTTTTTATCTAACCACATTACAATTTTTATTCATACAAATTACTATCTCTTTGTTAATTATGAAACATGACAAACTCTAACTGTAATTATAAAACAATATAAAAAAAATTACGATTTTATAGTAAACTTTCTATTAATATTTTCAAAAACATATATATTAAAATGGCTGCAATAAAATGACAAAAAGCGCATTATATTTAAACAAATTTTATAAACTTATTATTTTAGAAATTTACAGTACACCGACTAAAAAGTTTATTAGGTATCACACTAAGTAACATTAATCTTTAATTACGCCTTGTTAATTATAAATAATGAACTAAATGAAAGGAGCTCGTATAAGATTATTTTCTTTCCCTCTTTGAAAACTTCTTTAATTAATTCCCTAATAATAATGCTAATAGCTATCAATAGATATTTAGGGGGGGGGAGCTTTGCTTAAATAGAAAGTTTAATAATGATACTGAACAAGATCCAATGTACATACATGTACGTATATATACATTTACATAGATGTACATATATAATGATGATTGTCCCATTTCTCCCCCAAGATAGATAAATATTAAAAGCTAAAATAAATACGCAGATACAATAAATACAAATAAACTTGTATATGCGCACACAGATGATTTTTTTTCTCTTTGAAATTATTTTTCTTTAACATCCTGTGAACAATGATAATAGCCACGAATAAATATTTTTAGAACCGTCCATGTACACCAAAATTTTATTATTTGCCCCAGTCAACTTTACCCTTTTTAACTTCTAATTAATCTCTATTAATTTCGAATTAACCCTTTCTTTAAAGCAATAAAAAAACTGTCAAGGAAGATTCTTGTAAATATGTTATTTTTGGTCGCATATAAAATAATTGGTTTATAGAAGAAGTATTTTTTTAAAAATCTTTTAATTTTTTTATAACTTTGTTAATTTTAATTGTAATTCTTTTTTTATATAAGAACCAATTTCATTTATTATTTGTTTAATCTGCCACATTAAAAGAAGATCTGTTATTTTAACATTTAATTGTATATAACTGTTAATTTTAATTATAATTAATTTTCATATGGCATTTTTCATTAACATTCAAATGGCATAAGATCCCATTTCGTATTTTTTAAATTGTCAAATTATGAGAAGAATCACTAACTTTATATTGACATTGTTATAATTTTTAATTTTAATTGCAACTAATTTTTATACAAGAGCCCAGTTATTTTATATTTAAATAAAAATTTGCCAATTTAGAGAAATTTACTCTATATGTTCATATTACACACAATCGCGTAAGTTTAAGTTGAAAAGGAATAATTTAAATAATCAATTAATTTAATTGAAAATTAATAAAGGTAAAATTGAAGGGATAATTTGACGTAAAAATGCAATATTAACTTTTTAAACAATTATATAACTTACTATGTAAACATATGTAAAGAGGGTATTTATTCATTCAATTCCATGTTATATGAATCTTCCGGGAGCCAGCTTTTTTTTCCATTTACTTGGTGATAATTAAATTGGATGTTGAAACAATAAAATCCTTAATTGTTTGCGTTGTTTAAAAGCGTCATTGGAGAAAAAGAACTCAATAGGATCCAAAAATGATTCAGAATTGATACGATTATTATGGTTATGCTGACGCGATATTCAGCTTTATATCTCATGAAAGTCTGATCTGGCAACCTATTGGCACTCAAATCGTGTTTTCTGCTTTATTTTGGTGAGTGGCTGAACGATCAGATTTGATTCTCCACGACATGAGTTGCAGGACATTTCAAGACGTACTTTATCAGGGTTGTTAATTGTAAAGCAGGCTCGGCTTAATATTACGTAACCCTAGAAAACAATTGGGGATAAAAGAGTTAAATGAATAGGGAAAAAACAAACAAGAAGGAGCACTTAAACGTTAATAAAAAGAATAAGAAAGGAGTCAAAAGGGGGAAGGGGAAGTTGGAAAGAGTTAGAGTTTTTCACTCAATTTATTTAAAGTCGGTGTACCGTGGATTAGGTCGCCCCCACTTCGTTCTTTTTCCAAGTCTCGTCCTCGGTCCTTAGACAATCCTAAGTTGCTTTTTTCCTCTCCCAGTGCGACCCCCACCACCCTTCTTTTTACACTTGTAAAAGTTAAAAGCAAGTTTGTCTTTTTATCTCTTTAAATGTCCGGTTTTTAATGTTTCTTAACCTATTACGCGTTTCGGTCGTCAAGTGTTCAAGCAGAGGAGCCGCGTTAGCCCTTATATTAATTGACCCAGTTTAATATAGCGCTCTTAATTAAATTAACTGGGGTTCAATTGAAAGTCTTTTGTTATAATTCAAATTCCTAAGCGAGTTCGCACAAGATTCACCCATTATTTTAACATAATTCGAAAAGTTATAACGTTAATCGTACTCAACGGATTAAAGTACGATCAGTTTTATAAATTAATCAAAAATATAATAATTTATTCAGATATAAAAACGGATTAGTACATTATGTAAAAAAAACCCAGATCGATTTATTATAAACTATTCTCAATATTTCGGCTCGGAAATGTTTTTACCCTTGATCATCCAGTGAATGCCAGGAAAAGCATATTTGTTTGAAAATGATTTTACCCCGGAATATTTTGTGATTTTATGTTAGTAACCTCATTACAGTTGGCCAAAAAATATGTACTAATACTACAAAAATTTTGATGGTGAATGTGTAATCACATTAGCAGTTAAAATACAGAGATTATTTATTTTTATTTTTATGTTTCCTTGATAGACCTAATACAATCTCAAATAAACAGTAGGGGTATTCACGATGTTTGCAAGATGTTAACTCGAATAGAGAAATGTCCAGTAAGATCGTGAACACCCCCTTCATTTCATAGCATGTTAAACGTTAATTTTCCACAATGCAAAAATAAAGCTAAGGCTTGTTGTTTGTTTTGGTTTGGTTTTGTGTTAAATTGTAAGATGCCAGAAGTTAATAAAAAAGGAAAATTAATCAACTCTTTCATTCAAAATGCTATCTGCCGTATATGCCGACATACCTAACTTATATCCTAACGTCCAATAGCCTACAATTTTATAGGATTTGGGATGTATCTATTATGAATGAGAGTATAAGGACATGTCAGAAATAAACAAATGAAATGTATTGGTCCGATTTAATTAACGCGTATTTAAGAATAAAAATATATGTACAGAAAAAACAGCTGTTAATTTCATGGCTGCCATGTTGGTTATCTACGCCCTAACGGATAGCACTACATATTCGAACTAACACCTAAATTGGCTCCGGCCTGTTAGAGCGAGCAATGTTAACAAGCCGATTCTTACGTCTACGTCATCATTTTTCTCAATCTAACAGGACCTAACAGACTACACAGGGTTAACACAAAAACCGTGAGTACCCCTAGTGTCAGCGGTTTTTAAATTTTCCTTCACTATATTCATCCCTTATAAACAGTGAAAATGTAACCGGCCCTACGATGGTTATAAAGCCTTTCGCCCAGCAAATTGTAAACGTTTGAATTGATGCATTAGATTTTGTGATCGTAAAATGAGGTTATTTTTTTGTAGTTTTAAAAATTAAAGTATTTATTAAATGCCCGGTCATATTCGAGTTTTATTCATTAATCATTATTTTAGAAATGGTTTTCTTTTTAAGTATTCGGTTTGTGAATTTCATTACTCTTTGAATTAAACAGAGTGACACAGTGTCGAATACCTTCTTCATTTGACGAAGGGACCTCAGCGAGAAAAGATGAATCACAAGTAACAGGATATGACCGTTTTAAAACGTTATTCCGTGAAATATCGAGTTTCCCCCCTTCGTCTGGAGTTATCTGACCCTTAAAATGCCTTTCGCGTTTTCCTCCCTATAAAACGAATAAGTTATTTATTTTTTAAGAAAATTGTACCTTTTCGATGACAAAACTTCCTCCTCGAAGAGTTTATTAAAATCTCGTGAAGTAATCTTTTGAAGTTGGGAGAGAGCGCAAACTTTCCAACCCCCACGACGAATTCCAACATGCTCTCTTCCAAAGGAGAGAGAACGTATAGTTGACTAAAGATTAAAAAAACCTCTTAAATTTATTTTCCACATGCAAATTAAAAACTTCATAAGTATTTTGTCGCTAAATTTTGAAACAATGAATTACTTAATTCGCTAACCCCTTGCTTAAAAATTTTTAAAAAAGTTCATTAATATGGCTAAGATTATACTTATTGAATATAAACGGTCAACAAAAATAATTTAAATGTAGGTAATAATTTTGGCGCCTTCGAGGAAAAATTTTTTGTTGTAATTTTACAAGTTATTTTTGACCATGCAAGTAAAGAAAATTTTTTCATGTCCAAACAAGTCCGATTTCAATGAAAAGTCCCCTTTTAGTAGCAATGTGGGAAAGAGGCCAAGCATTTTTTTTTAATTGTTAAGATCTTACATAACATGGCCGTTCAACGTTTCTGTCATACAAGTATTTCCTTAATTTCAGTTTATCTTTACAGTCGCTTACATTCATTATAAAACGTCTGACATTTACAAGAAATACTTTATGTCCTTCATGCCAAACCTATCAAGAAGCTTGTCAGATTTCTTTGTTGGATGTAAAGAGAGATAATCCTGTATTTCGGTCGCTGCCAATCATTTGGTCATCCTCTTTCCTTCCTGGATTGAAGATGGCAAAAGTAAAGACGTTTTGGCAGTTCAAACCAGCAGGGATAGGCAGACGGAACGGATGATCGGAATCGATCAAACTATTATCACTCGGTAGATCGCAGGAAGAAATTTCACAACCTCCAAATATGATAAAAATGTGTTCAAACGTTTTTCTTCTTTGATTCGCTAAGTGTTTCTACAAATAAAACGTTAAGATAAAATAGTTATACAAAAACTTAAAATAATATGATATATTTCTTCTTGAAAACTTTCTGGTAACAGTAATAATGAAATAAGACGCTTTCAAAACCCTCAGTTAAGCATGGAATAACAAATTCTTCGTTCTGGTTAGTATTATGGTCGTTCATAACGATTTTTACGAGGCTTAGAAACGGGTTTTGATAGCATTTTGTCATTTCTTATCTCAACATCAAACGAATTCGTTAATAAAAAAAAACAAAAAACAGGCATTTACTGCCAAGGATGTCTTATAAAACTCAGAAATGTTCCCATTTTGTTTCGTCCCCCCTGGCCGTGGCGATGTATTTCCAACTCTTTGTTTTCATAACAATTTTTACGGCGTATTTTACGCTCGGTTTACCGACGGAGAACGAGTTTTATGACTTAATAAAAATCGGCTTACGCACTCCCTTCCCTCCGACCACCGTCGTATTCGGAGGTTTGATGAGCCGGTGTTTGGGGATACGCCGTTGCGATTACGTGGATGGCGAAAGAGAGGGTGGGGTCAGGAGATGATAGCTCAGGATGGACGGGAAAATAAAGAAGGATAAACCCTTTCCGGGAAATTTAACAATTTCTACAGACCGAAGGGAAGGATGGGAGATGGTGTATACTCGGGCGTATCGCTTGTGATTTGAAAAGCCAATTCTAGCTGATCCAAAACAAATATTTCCATAGCCGAAATCAATATTGATAATATCCATTACCTGTGACCATTATTCCATTTTTAAACCTTGTTACAAATCCGGCGCTTTTTTAATTTATAAGTATTGGGGATGCTTAATTGTAAAATATTACTGTTGTTTGTAAATAAACATCAAGAATACTCTAAACTACGAGATTAAAATAGACCATGCCTTGCATATCCACTTTATTAGGCCACCTTGTGCTTTCGATAAACCAACCACAAACCCCAACACCTTTCCTTATCCTCACGTGACTTCATGAAAATCCCTTTCTTCTTCTCTCGCAGATTTCAAGCATTTACACCCATGATAACTCTTCTCATGACTGGTAAACACCCGTCTCCCTAAATTCGCACTATAAAGGCCCATATTCAGCATTCCCATACACTACTCCTTTGTAACGCTAATGGACTAAACAATCGCAGACTCGAACTGGAAACAATAATCCATGGCAAATGTATCGATATTTTTGACATAACAGGCTATACAACCTACAGGACATACAGCCCAGACGGTACTGCCCACGCTATAGTTATTTGCACACCCTCTCTCCTTTCTTAATCCCTACAATGCAGCTTCAACCAACTTAGATTTCTCTTTTGTCGGAGTCATTCTCCTATACATTTGCAGCTATATACTGTACGATAAATCTAATATTCTTCACGATCGATTCGTCTCGTTCTTCTATTCCTTTGGCTCGCGATTCATTTGGGTTGGTGACTTCAACGCGAAACACCCAAGTTGGGGTAGCCGAGTGGCTAATCATCAATACTTACTAACTAATTACTCTCACATATCTCTCTTCAGAACATCTTCCCCCTGTAACCGATCCGACCTGCTTCATCTGTGCCAACATATTCTCGTTAAACACTGACTAGTATTCGGAATCCGAGGATACCACCACTCGACTATTCACGAAGTCCACCGTTTTGTCGACACCATCGGCACCTTCCTCGAGCTTAAACAATACTGCCATGGTGTTTTCCTTGACTTCCCAGGGCTGAAGGGCATCCTGCTATTCACATACAACTTCATCCTCAAATCCTTCGTAACAAATCGATACTTTCAAGTAACCGAAGGCACCTCTTCCTTTTCTAATTTTTCAATGTTAGAAATTTTTACTTACTATAGGGGTATTCACGATCTTTGTGTTAACCCTGTTAACTCTGTTAGGTCCCGTTAGATCAGAAAAATGATGCGTAGAATTGTAAGAATCGGCAAGTTAACATTGCTCGATCTAACAGGCCAGAGGTAATGTTAGATGTTAGGCCGAAAAAATAGTCAACTATGCTATGTACTCTATAAGTACTAACGAATGACACGCTTTTGTGTCCCAAATGTGTGTGCCATCTATCTAGCTATCTTTCTAAAAATTAAATTGAATCTGCACTTTTTTCTGAAGAAAGGTTTATTTGAGTTGTTGAAGCGATTTGTTTTCTTATTGGCAAAAGATAATAAGAGTATTCACGATCTTTGTATTAACCCTGCTAACTCTGTTAGGTCCTGTTAGATCGAGAAAAATAATGACATAGACTCGTAAGAATCGGCTATTTAACACTGCTCCAGCCAACAGGCCAGGGCCAATGTTAGATGTTCGGTTGAAAATGTAGTCACATTATCCGTTAGGGCGTAGGTGACCAACATGGCAGCCATGAATTTAACAGATGTTTTTTGTTTACATGTATATTTATTCTTAAATACGCGTTAATTAAATCGGACCAATACATTTCTTTTGTTAATTTCTGACCTCTGACCTTATACTCTCATTCATAATAGATACATCCCCTATCGTTAGCATACAAGTTGGGTATGTCGACAGGAATTGAAGCGTGTCATTTGTTAACACTTTTCGAGTGCATAGATTTTGAATGACAAAGTTGATTAATTTTCCTTTTTTATTAAAACTTCTGGCATCTTAAATTTAACACAAAACAAAATCAAAACAAAAAACAACAATCCTTCAAGGACTGTTATAGCTTTATTTTTGGTTCTACCAATCGCGACGCGCACCATTGCGGAAAAATTAACGTTTAACATGCTAAAAGAAGGAGCGTTCACGATCTTACTGGACATTTCTCTATTCGAGTTAACACGAGAACATCTTACAAACATCGTAAATAGTCTTTATATTAAAAACGGCTGTTCCTTTGGTCCTTAAATTTGTATAAAACATCTCACAATAAAGGTTTTCGTTTTGTAGGGAAATAATGCTTACACTCACCTTTGTTATGATCTGTCTTAAATAAGAGTAGGTGTTTGTTGAAATCTTCCGAATTGAAGACAGCTGTATTACCGAAAAGACATATAATAACATAAAGTACGCACTTTAACTTTCACTAAAGCCGAGATACAACCGTCGTGTCCCACGAAAAGGGTGATTTATGTGAAAAGTACGCTCGGTTTGTTGACGGTTAGCCTCGTTGGGACCGGATGAATAGGACATACATGTAATCCTTGAGTCGCTTCATTCCTTTCTATACCAGGAATCTAGTAACGTCAAAATAAGTTTCTTTAAATATGAATTGAATGAAATGTTCGTAGGATGTCTTACGTGAAATGGGTGTGTTTTGTTCATTATATTTTGTTTTTCCTCTTTTTTTATTTGTAAGCATTGCCAACATTGTCGGATTGTACAAGGAAATGAAATTCCTGAAGTAAATATGTAAAAAGAAGTAGAATGAAACGAGACCGCTAATTAAAAGGAGGAGTGGGTTCAGTTCCTAGGACGAAAGGAGTTCGAATTGAAGTTAACATTTGCTAATCAAACGCCGTGAAAGGATTTTAATTAAATGAATGGCCAAGACTCCCAAACCGTGAATTTATCGGAAATCAAACAGTGAAAAGTAAGGGGGGTGCGGAAGGTAAATATTTATCAGGGGGTATGAGCTGGGGAGAGGCAAAGGGGTGTAATGAGTAAAAGGCGAACCGGGTAAATTGAAAGCAAGTCTCAAAGTCCCTGTGAAAAGTAGGCTCTTTGAAGTAGTGGGAGAGAGTAGTAAAGTAAGTCTCCCTTGCTTTTATCTCCCGTGGACTGGGGCGGGATGCAATTGATACTTGAGACATAGAGGAGGCTTTTTGTGCCGTCCTCGAGGACATGCCACCCTGTTTAGTATTCAGGCCGTCACCCCCAGCCACCCCTGTTGCCATCCGTGGACCGTACTCTAAGATGGGCTTTCGGTAAAGACCGCCTGTCATACAGTATATCGCCTTCAGGAGGCCACCAGTTGAACTGACCGTTCCTTTCTTCAACTAGCCTCTTTGTCTTTAAGAAGAAAAGCTTCTACGTCTTACAAACTACACAAATACTATGTTTACAGCGAATCAAAAAAATAAAACCTTAATTCATAATAGGTTCTTCAAAAATGGTTAAGTAGTAACGTTCATTAGTAACTAAATTATACCAAGGAAAAATTACCCTGTACTATATAATCTATGCAACATATTCACACTTGAAAATTTACTTATCTCATTGACATAGAGAAAAATAGTCACTTGATTACTGTTAACATTATAGTCTATTATTCATAATATGTTCTTCAAAAATTCTTAAGAGTTAACGTCCGTTATCTACTATATTTCCGAAGGAAAAATTAAGCAACTGTGCTATTTTGATACCATGTACTATATACTTTCCAACATATTCACACTTGAAAATTTACTTATATGATTTCCATATAGAAAAATGGTCACTTGATTACTGGTAACATTATTGTCTTACAAACTCTACACCAATACCTTTGCCTGCAGTTAATGAAAACAATAAAACATTAATTCATAATAGGTTCTTCGAAAATTCTTAATTATTAACGTCCGTTAGAAACTAAACTACACCAAGGAAAAATTATGCAACTGTTCTCTTTTAATACTCTGTATATTGATTGTACTATACAATTTTCGCAAAATGTTTACACTTGAAAATTTATTCATATGATAGACATAGGGAAAAGCAGCCACTTGATTGATGTTGTAAATACAAATGATGAAGACTTTATCAACAATTTAAATGAACATACGTCGTAGGACAATATTTTGAAATTATTCACTAACGCAATAGTTATGTCTATTGACTAATTTTAATAAGCTTATATATTTGAATTCGCTATCAGGTGAACTAAACATACTTTGATTGAATGAAACAAAAAATAAGAGCTTATTATTTCAGCATTATATCTAAAAAGACTACAAAACATTTCACTTCAGCAAACCACGCTTATTATTTTGTTGGACGAACCTTATAACAAATAGTTAATAAAATTGTTATAATGAAAAAGACGAATATGTATGAAGATGTAACAAAACAATTTATTTATTATTTTAATATTTATTAACTGATCGAGATTGACATGATTTATTTAAAAAAGTTAAAAGATAAAAAGTTAAGTTTAATCTGTGATTTGTTTATAAAAGCTTATTTGATGAAACGAAATAAAACTTTTAGTGTTCTTTTTATTCAAAATTTTGCATCAATCATTAAAGAGAAGAGGCTGTTATCTTGTCGTAAACTGGAGCAACTTTACTGTTTGAACAGTTTTGTGAGTGCTTTCTTACTTATGCAAAACATTCATTAAAAAAAGGCAAATTAAACGGCCAACGTTGCAAACCATTTTTTGGGGAATATTTTTTTATTTTTAGAGGACACAAAAAACAAGGTGGGAAAAAACGTTACAAGAACATGAACCTTTAAGAAGATCGAAATCAAACGGAATCCTTGGCATTCTAATTGATTGGGGATGTCGGTGAATTTTACAAATCCACAGTCCAAAAATATACGATATGTACAATGTTTGTTCACGAAGGGGAGAAACATTGGAAGTTTCCCTCTCCTCGAAGGAAGAAATCTTGTAAGTACAAATTTCTTCTTAGCAAGGCGCTTGAATAGACTAAAACCTGCGCGACGGATCAGTCGCGCAGGCTTAAAAGAGCGACGCGCCGCATTGGGAATTTTTATTTTTACCAACACATGTGTAATGTTTTCAACATACTACATATTTTATTAAATTAAAATATCAATTTAATTCATCTTGCTCAAATTGTTTTCATTTGTTACTACCCTATTGAATTACACATGAAAATTTTAATTTAAAAAAAAATTCTCGATTTTTCTTAACATATTTAATAACAAATACTTCATTTATTTCAAGCTCCAACTTATTTCCCTTGTCACCATGTGGTCAAAGATGGAAATTATCACCGAATTTCACAAACGCCGAATATAATAAAACATCAAACTAACGTATCACAATCGAGACCATTCAGCAGTTTATTTATCAATCTTTTCACGATGAAATGGAAAAAAGAGAGCAAATATGTATATTTATTGTGTGAGAGGGAAATTTGTACATTTTCAAGAAAAATTTTATTGCAAAAGTTCGCCTTTTTTTAATGTCCTGGAGAAATTTTTGTACTACAGCTTTTGTTGCCAGTACTTTTATATTCAATTCCGATCAGAATTCCACTAAAATTTAATAAACGTTTGGGTTTTTACAAAATAATAAAACAGGTCGGATAACAATCAAACTTAACGTTTTTATATAAAAACCAAGTATGATTTCAAAACAAATTGGTCAAAATAAATCACAATCCACCATTCTTTAAGGGCTACGAACCTCAATACTGTATATGATTCGAAATTATTCGAGTTCGTATAACTGGAATTCATTTTAGTTCAAGAAATTGAATCATTACCTTAGCTGTTATTTAGATATTGTCGGACCTGGATCGAAAGCTAATTCGTGGTTATGGAAATTACCAACGTTACTACGGAACTACCTAGCTATAGATCTTCGCCTGAACTGTTGATTACGACCATCTACAAGCATTACTGAAGTCATTACGTCTTCAAAATGAACCCTATTGCCGATTGTACAATACTGTTCCAATCAATAAACTATTTGGTTTTATCCGTTGAGTCAAAAACTGAACTATACGCGGTCTAAATTGTATAGAGTATTTTGTGTTTATATTCAATATGCGTAGTTTAAAACATCACACAGTTAAAATTTGATAGCTCAATTTACCTGAATACGTTAGATTTTCTAAATAAAATTGTTTGTAGCATTGTTTGGTAGAACCTTACCCTGAGTAAGAACATGCCAACGGATCTAAACAACTAATCAACTTTTTATGTTTTCTATAATTCGAATTTCGATATAGTCTAGAATTTTAATCAATATAGAAAAATGTTTTCTAAATGATTTAATGTTTAAGAGTTTTTAATTTCTTTTTTTTCAGCACGTAAGTCTTGAGCTTGTTTCAAGCCAAGCAAAGCTTTCTCGTCGACACGTTTCAAAACCAGCTCAGATCAGATGCACTTTTTAATTATTTACTTGTTTGAAATCTTGAATCGGTAGCTCCTACATTATGGTCCTATAGCCCGTATATCGGACACAATAAAAGAATAAAGAGAAAATGGTTTTAAGAATGTTTGCACAAAACTTCTTGATTTATAATTATTATTTTATAAGGAACCTTCTTGTTTGCTGATTCATTGAAAAAAGAAACGAACAAAATGAGAATTACCGATGAGAAGAAAACATCAAGAATTATATTGACTTTGTCGTTTGAACTTCATTTTGGAAACCATTTTTCCCTTGATTGAAATCGTCTGTAAAGTTTGTGCAATTTTAATGCCCAATATAATAGTTTCACCGCCGAGAAAACCAAGCCCTCTTTTTACTTTATAGGGTATTTCCGAACCATTTCAATAGATTACATCCCCCCCCCCGATTACGAGAGGGAAAATAACGTTTTCAAAGTAAGGAAATTAAAAAGTCAAACCCGAAGAGAATATCTGGTTTTGTCGGGCCGAACACGATTTTACCCTTGTGCCTGGTATACAAAGCCGACAGTGTTCGCCGAGTTGTTAAAGCGGGTTGGCGGGGAGGGAGGTTCGAATATCAGAGCAAAGGGGCAAGAGAAAGAGATTGTGTTGCGGGGATGAAGCAGAAGGGTTAACTTGCCCCCCTAGGAGGGTGAGAGTCTCTTCATTCATCAGTAACTTCCAAGGACAGCCACCATTCAATTCTTTATTCTTTACACGTCTCCCACGTCCTCATAACTCTCAACATAAACATCCCGGTTGCTCTATATTATGTAATTTTCCTTATTTGCCCAGAGGAATAACTATTTTTTGTTTCGGATTTTGCTGTAACCGAAAAGTTTTCATTGGATTGTTTTTTTAAAATAATTTTAACGTAATAGTGAATTTGATAAATATCTGATTAAACAAAAGATAATGTCCTGTAATGGTAGTATCTTTTTACATGATACATTTATAAAACTATTTGGGATTATTTATTATAAAATGAGTAAGAATGGGTTTAAGATCGACTTATTTTATTAATGTGTGATGTTTAATAACAGTTACTTACTTGATTATTTGGAGGTCGTGAGATGCAGTCTGGTGTGACGTAGGTTTTAGAAAAACATTTTCTTTATCGTGCCAACGTTTCTTTCTTTATCGAGATCATCTTCAGAGCCTGGGATTTATAAACTTGGTTTAAAATTTACAAATAAATGTAGGATGTGAAAAAAAATTATACAATGCTAGAAAATTTTAGATTAAAAAAATGAATTTATACAATGCTAGAAAATTTTAGATTAAAAAAATGAATTTATACAATGCTAGAAAATTTTAGATTAAAAAAAGGAAGTTCCACAATGGTAGAAAATTTTAGATTAAAAAATATATATTTTTTTACATTTAACATTTTCTAACATTGTATAAATTCTTTTTTTTTAATCTAAAATTTTGTAGCATTGCGTAATTTTTTTCCCATTCTACATATATTTGTAAAATTTAAATGAAGTTTATAAATCCCAGGCTTTGAAGATGATCTCGATAAAGAAAGAAACGTTGGCACGATAAAGAAAATGATTTTCTAAAACCTACATCACACCAGACCGCATCTTACAACTTCCAAATAATTATTTTATTAATGAATGAAAAATGGTTTGCAAGAAAGTAACAAATAACTTTTCATTAGAATAAAAAATTAAAGCAATGTCTTTAATATAATTGAACGTTTAAACTAGCAATTATTAAAATTCTACTTCTTTGCATATTCAGAAAATAAATATCCTAGGACCTACGATCGGAAATCAATAACCGTAATAATTCATATTTTGTTAAAACTTCTGAAACGGGCTCGTCCCGGGAAGTTTCCGCCGTTTTAAACAGACAACGACACACAGGAGAGGAGGCGTTAGGAGAAGACAATTTTCTTAAAGCCCCATAAAAGAAAATGGATTCGTTTATTTTATGCATATTTCTGTTAAATGACTCCACCCCACACCCGTCACCCTTTAGGCCTGGCCGGCTATCCCCAGGGACAAGGGAAGAAAAGTGGATAATGGAAGGGAGGTGAGAGAAGAAAGGGAGAAGAGGCTATAAGTCGCGGCCCGCTTTGTATGCGGCTCCCGCCCCGACTATAAACCAGCCAACTTCATATTAAATACAATGGCCAACGCCACCCTCCCCAACCGCCCTCAGTGAAAAACGTACCGATGTCTTTTATTGTATTTTTAACGAGCCGCCATTGTCCTAACATAAAGGGACATTTGCGCTTTTGATTGAAACTAATCACATTTACTCACAAAACCTAGTAATTTCTGCAACTATTACTCTGTTATTCATTACCATTTGAATTTATTATCTAGCTTGATATTCTTAACACGGAATCCGCATTGCATCTATAGATGTCTTCAGAAAGAAAAGGTACGACTTTCATCCTGGAATACTTAATACTTATTTCATACTTGGAATACTTTCACACTATCATACTATCAGTTTTCACTGTCTATTCCTATAAACGGAATTTATTTACTCTTTAATTTGTAAAAATTATAATTTTAAGAGAATGTAAAAAAAAACCAGAAAAGGGACAGAATCGAGCGTGAAATATGAAGAAAATTTAGATCATTTGCAAATGCCACCTTTGTATAAGCAGTAATTAATGTAGCTCCCATGTTGTATTTTATCATTTTCAACTGAGAAACTGTGTCTATTTAAACTATTATTTACTTAATTATGTAATCATTCAGGATAAAATGTACTAGAAGAAAACTATTATTGACCCTTGAGTATACAAAAAATCAAGGAATGCATGGTACGTTCAGATCGTTTTTGGTAAAACATTATCGTGCATTTATGATAAGAAATCTATATCCGAAATTCTAATTCCTCAGTAAGTTTTGTTTTTTAACTTGAATTTCGTTGAATTTTCCACGTATCAAATTGGCCGCGCGGGCCGCTCGTGTGTATAAATGTATCAGACGGATAAGCAGCCTTGTCGTCGTACAGATATATGCCATAATGGATGCGTGCCCGAATTAATTGGATATAGATCCTACAGGAGGGTGTCCGCTAATTAAAGTGGATAATACCTGTGGAAGGGGGTGGAGGAGGGGCCGTTTGATGGACAAAAACTCAATAGGCACATGCCTCCACCCTAATTCCACCCTTCATTCGGCTCAAAAAAACACAATACGCGCCAGCTCTCACGTTCGGAATTTTTAATTGATCTGTATCTACGAATGACAGGGGAGAATAATTACTTTTACATCCCCCGGATCTTTGAGCACCAATCGTTTAGTGTTGGCTCCATCATTACTACCATCACTCATCAAGGCTAAAATTCAACGATGAGTAAACGAAACGCCGAAATATACATGATGTGCTGGAGACAATGACGACTCAATTTATCCCAAGAAGCAGAACTATTTATGCAATTTGTATATCAGACTATATGTGAAATTTACCTTAAAACAAATCTATTTTGAAGGTCATTAATCTATAAAGGTAAGTTTTACCGTTAATATTAATTAACAAGTATTTGTCAATTGTTCCACATAATAATTCAACAATTAATTACATGTGGTATCAATCGCAAATAAAGATCGGGGTGTCGGTGGTAGACATATTATATTGTGTCTGTGTTTATTACATTTCGAAAATGGCTAAAACCTATGGATCAAATAAGTGCGAGCTGAAAGTTACACTATATAAACATAAAATGTATGGAAAAGCATAAATACCATAGCTACCTCCTGTATTGCATTTTGTTTAAATTCAGCATGTTTATGCATCCAATTTTTCAGTGAGCAATATCGAATGAACAGTTAATATATTATTGAACTTATTTATTGATTAAGTTCAAGAGTAGTTTGAAAACATTTTGTTACCTAAATATGTACGGTGAATGGGTAAGATTGAGTGAGCGTGCGCGGTTGAGAAACATCAAACAGAAAAAAAGAGAATGAGATGTGTCGGCAAAAACAACAGTCTATCAGTCTGAGAGATAAAAAAAAGAAAGAAGAGAGAGAATGAGAGAGGGAAAGAATGAGAAAATAAGAGAGATTTAAAAAAAATTAGTTCTTTGGGCAGAAAGACAATATAGGGGAGAAGAGGGAATGAGAGCAAACGAAATAGAAAGAGAGAGTGAAAAAGAGATGAGGGGAAATGAGGGAGAAACAAAGATAGGGACAGAGAATAAGTGAAAAGTTGGAAGAGGGAGGGAGAGCAAGAAAAAGGCATTTCGATAGATTTTGTCAAATGATCTAATAGTACAAAAACCTAATAACTTATTTCCGATATAGGTACCTAATTATGATCAGCCTCTAATATTATAATTTTATGTGTGGTGTTTATTGACCGTTAATTAATGATTATTTGGAGATCGTGAGATGCGGTCTGGTGTGACGTAGGTTTAGCAAAACATTTTCTTTATCGTGCCAATCTTTCGAACTTTATTGTTATCATCTTCAGGGCTGAAAGTGTTTTTTTCAGTGTAGATGTGTCATTCTTGGGTGTCGTGTTGAGGGCACTCTCACAAGAATGACACATCTATACAGAAAACAAACACTTTGAGTGAGTCTAAAATTTCTATCATTATATAAATTCACTTTTTCATATCTTAGATGTATTTATATAATATTTATAAATCCCAGCCCCTGAAGATGATCTCAATAAAGTTCGAAACGTTGGCACGATAAAGAAAATGTTTTTCTCAAACTACGTCACACCAGATAGCATATCAAGATCTCCAAATAGTCATTATAATTTTATATTAATAGTACCTAATATCAGAAAAGAATGTCAATTTAAAAAAAAAATCATCTACCATGAATTAACTGTAATTGCCAGAACCATAAGAGACAGACTGAATCAGTCTTGATGAATTCACAGTCGCTGCAGTATTTTTGTTTTACTTGTTTTTTTTGCTTCTTTATAATTGCATACATTTTCAAAAAAATAAATACACTTCCAAAAATTTGATAACATAAAACAGTAGATTCGTAAGAAAAATTTTTTAAACGCAAGTCGTAAAATCAACAAGTTGTCGGCTTTCGGTCGTTTACCTTTGATTTTCGTCAAACAGAAGACGCTTCCCCATCAACACCGCAAAGTCACCGGGCTCGGCATTTGGATTTTGATGAATAGATCAGAGAGGTTTCTGCCGGTCGGACACATTTCAAATATTCATCGGCCGTCAGCCGAGGAATGCTGAACCGGAGAAATGCATTAAACAAGCCCGGTGACTCCCTGCACCGAGGCGACCGTCCGGTGTAAAAGGCGTAAATGGAGCCTGGGGAAATCGAACCTCATTCATAAACCACCTTCGAATCCTACGGTTTGGAATGGTTAAAAACCAATGTCCTACCTGTACCTGTCTTCCGAACTCGAGGTTAAAATCGAAACAATGGAACGGTAACAAATTTCCACGTATTTCTGTGAAAATGTACGGTTTCATTAAGAATTTGATAGCTTTGATCCACAATAATCTTATATTACATAATAATTATTTTCTATATAAATTTTTTCATTGTTTTTATGATTCGATTAATTTTCTGTAAACTTTTTTCCTTCGTTTTATAATAATAGAACCAAAATATTTAAAAAATTTAAGTTTTAAATACTTAAACTTTGATAGTAAGTTAAACTTTTTAAGTACTAAAATTAAATATTCAATACTGAGTAAACAAGAATTGTTGGCTTAGAAGAAGATACTGAAATACAAGAAAAAAGTAGCATATTCTCAAGTGAACCAAATGAAAATGTTGTGGCAATATAAAAATAACTTGGGCTAAAAATAATGATTGAGGATATTTTTTTCTTGTTTTTGATATATAAGAATTGGTTTAAATGAAAGGAAGGAAGGTGCAAAAAAAGGAGAAAAAAAGAATAAAACTGTAAGAAAGAGGCTCAGGGCACAAAAGGAGAGCAGGACCCTGTATAAATAATGCCGCAAAGTTGTGAGGGAAAAGGTCGTATAAAAGTTAACAAAGACCCTGAGCAGGGAGTATTGGATTAAAGCCCTTTGCCAGGGCGGCGAGCAGGGCTTCAACGGGGGATATTTCAAGCTGACAAATCCTCAAGGCTTCGCCATGATTGTATCTTACCACCTGTTGGTGTTTATAACTTCCCTGCCTCTTATAACACGATTTTTATAATTTTTTCAACAGGGGCGCTAATCTAGCGAAGGGGTGTATTTGAGATATATACTTATTTTGTTATAAATTCTTAGAATGAGTAAATAAAACTAATACAAATAGGTTACCAGTAATTGAAAATTACCTTAAACTTCACTTCACATGCTGAATTTACGTGCTTTGCAACAGGTCGTAAATAAAAATGATGATGTTGCGAATTGATGAGGCGTCTTATTAAAACCTAATCCGAGACGCATAAATGACACAGTGTTTCAACTTCACAATAAATAACGCATCGCGGCGTAAGAAACCGATTCCTACTACCTCGATTTAAACGGGGAACACACCCGATGCAACGCTATGCGACACTACCCGACGCCTTGTCTCGTTTTGGCAGGGTGTACACATCGTCAAGCGCTCGCCCGTACAGTCACACAGCGTGTATCACAATGGCAACGGCTCTTATGTTCTTAATGCATTATTTTGAGCAAAACGTTGTAATAAATTGTTAATTAATTTTATGAGCACAACCATGGAATAAATTGCTAGTTAAATTTTATCAGCAAATCCGTGAAATAAATTGTTAGTTAAATTGTAGGAACAAAACCATGAAATAAATTATTAGTTAAATTTTATGAGCAAATCCATGTTATAAATTTTAGTTAAATTTTATGAACAAAACTATGTAATAAATTGTTTGTTAATTTAATGAGCACAACCATGTAATAAATTGCTAGTTAAATTTTATCAGCAAATCCGTGAAATAAATTGTTAGTTAAATTATAGGAACAAAACCATGTAATAAATTGTTAGTTAAACTTTACGAGCAAATCTATGCAATAAATTGTTAGTTAAATTTTATGAGAAAATCCATGTAATTAATTGTTAGTTACATTTTACGAGAAAATCCATGAAATAAANTTAAGAGTAAATCCATGTAATAAATTGTTAGTTAAATTTTATGAGAAAATCCATGTAATGAAATGTTAGTTAAATTTTACGAGCAAATCCATGAAATAAATTGTTAGTTAAATTCATTCTATCAATGAATAGTATCCGGTGTTTTGATGAATTTTCTGCCAAATCGTTAAAATTAATTTTTTTAAAGAAAAACTAAAGAATTTTTGAACTCGCTTAATTTGGTTTATATTAAAATAAGTATGTTGTAATTAATATGACGACAATAATACATATAACGATATGAGTGTCCGGTTCTCTTCGACTTTACTGGATGCTACCAAACGAAAATCTGGACAGTGGCGATCGCAGAGAGCAGAGTAGGGTAGCGTTGCATAGCATCGGGCAGATGTGCACGGGAGTAGTACAATCTTATAGAAAATTGGACTTTGGATTTGCGTCTGGTAGCGTCGCTTAGCGTTGCATCGGGTAAGAATTTTTTTACTCCAGACATGCGGTATTCGCCCAATGCCGCGCAAATTTTAGCCGAACTAGTGTGGATGGACGCTCGGCTATTTGCCGAAAAACAACATCCGGTGCTCGCCGTGCTCGGCTTTTTGTCGGTTTTCTTGTCCGCTTCAAAGGGCACGAATATTCATGAAATAACCGCACTCAAACTATCCACACATTCGGGAATATATATAACTGTACAAAACTTTAACGAACTTTCAGCTCTTATCAAAATCAACTGTAAGTGTATACTTCTATTTAATACTATTTATTTTTCATTAATAAACGATTGCTAACTAGTATAGATGTATTAAATTGCACAATAACAATGGTTTTTCTTATTAGGAATGGATTGACCCAATGCAACAGTTTTGGAGTTCCTCGATGTTTACGAAACAGAATCAATAATTTGTAAAGCTTCTCTTACAAATCATAAATTGTTTTATAATTAATGCAATAATTAAAAATATAAAAAATATAATTAAATATATTTTTTTCAATTAGTCTATAGCCACTGCCAAAAATAGTAACGGCAGCTGCAGAAATGACTTTTTCACTATTGTCCATCACGATTTGTAAAAAGTTGAGGACTCCCATGGCATTTGGAAAATACGTATTCCTGTTTCCGCAACAACTAGGAGCTTGTACAAAACCCGCATGTCTGTATACGTAGGCACGCTATTTCGCGAATGCCAAGACCAGCATCTAGAGACTAGGCAAATATTCGGCGCCAATCGGCATTCGGCGAATACCGCATGTCTCGGGCCGCCTTTAAAGTGTCTTTTCGTGGATGCGGCGACTAAACTGACAACACCTTTCAGAAAGAAAAAGAGAAATTTTAACAAATCCTTTTCAATTACTGATACAAATTATCAATCACGTGTTATTATTTAACACAAATACACAGGATGGTCCAAATACTATGCATTATTTTTTCTAAGATTATAATGACGTAGGAAAACATAAAAGATATACAGAAAAAAAATTCCTTAAAAAATTACTTGCATGATATCTGAACTAATCACCCAAAATGGTTAAAATTAATTTATATGTTAGATACGTTTTTCTTTGAAATGTATGCACTAAAAAATACACAAATGTAAAACAACAACAGTCCGTTCTAATTGAATTTACAATAAATGCTATTTTCCTCTCGTTTAACTAGAAAGCAAGACAATAATAAAACGTCAAAACATGCAAGGGCTTGCCAGCGTAAACATTCAGAGTGATTTGTTTATTTTTTGGAAAATCAACACTACCTTTACATCTGGTACGTTTTCATTTTCATAACGTCAATTTTTAATAAAATGTGATTTTAACATTCAGTTTCCGATGTATAGAAATTGGATTTTTTTTTAATTTTTAATCTTAATAAGTTTAGCCGATATGATCAATGTAAAAGGAAGCCTTGTTAACAAAACCAGCTATTAGATAATTAATTTAATTAATAAATACGGATTATATAAAAAAAGAGGGCGAGAGAAAAATTACCAATGGATATAAATTAGTCCTTACTTAAAAGTAATTAGAGTCGAAGTCTTTTATTACAAAGAGAAAGCGTCAGATACTCTTCCTTCAAAAGTTTTCCAGGGTGAAAAACACTTTTCACACACAACCTCTCCCTGTCGGGATTAAAAATGTTTACCCACTTAAATCAGAGTGCTCAAGCATGAGCAATTATCTACCTTCTCACGCCCAAGTTTTCTCGACCTCAAATCTGCAAACACCTTTTCCTCGCGGGATAATTGGTATTTCGATGTGATTAGGTTGACTCGATCGACTGTTAATTATTGAAAACGGAATTAATTTGTTTTTCAGATCCGATAGTATATTTTACACAAGTAATTTATAAAACAGCATATATCATTTGATATTTAGCAAATAGTTTTCTTCAGCAATTCCAATCACGGTAAAAACCGTTCATTAACATCTGGAAAACAGATTTTGGAGCTAAAGGTCTCAGTTGTCAACCATTTATGTTGTTTCACTTAAGTTTCATAGGGATTCAATGTCTGTGGACTAGGTATAATCCTAAAAACCTGACTTGAGTAGAAGTCGGTTGTTTGATCCTTGTTTTAGACTGTTTTTTGTTTTTCAATATAATTGTGCACTGTCTTCATCCACCCCTTAAAAGCTTTAATGAACCTGTAAAATTACGGGAATCATATTATGTATAAATTGAATAGATTTACCTAATGGAATGACATACAAAAACAAAAACTAGTCGACTAATTTCACAAAACGTAGTCTAAGATTAATATTTAGGACTATTTAATTATATACTCAGAATAGAGTTGCTTTTTAGTGATGTTCAGACCCAAATTTTCTTTTTTTCTAACATCAAACTTTTATATTTTACAACCTACGGTTCAATCTCTCCAATAACATGGCAGGCAATGAGTGATATTTATTATTGTCTTGTATAATTAAAATAATAATAATAATAATAATAATACTAAAGGTTTTCCTTTAACGCTAAAATCTAATTTCAAGGTCTTATTAAACAGATCCCGCTAACGAAAAAGTCGACTGACTTTAAAGGATCTCCCAGTCGGAGCTTTTTTAGTTCTACGATGTCTCACGAAACTGCTCGTTTGACTTGGCCGGGAAATTTGCGTGGATTTTATTATAGCCATGACTTTCAGGATCATCGCGGAAAAACTTTTCACGAGTGCAACCGGTTTAATTCCGAGTCTGCTCAATCTAAGAGGCACATTTTAGACAAGATATCTAGCCGTTTATTTTCTTTGAATTTTGTTTTCAGAATTCATGAGATAACGTCTATTCATGGTCCGTAAGAAATGAATTAAGAATTTCGTTGAACTTTTAACAATTATCAACAGACTGTTTAGGTGTAAGATGGTTTCCATGTGATTTGATGAAATTAAGCTATGTAACTGTTATTTTATATTTGAGAAACTACAATAACATGTTAATCTATGTAAAATGAGCCGTACTAATTGATTATTTAATATTATGTTGAGTATAATAAATGAAACCATTGACAAGTCAGATATTACAATTCACAAATAACAATGAAATAAGAAAATTGTAACAATTAACAATATTTTCTCAGAATAAGTTTTAACATAGGTTTTTTTTTCAATGTTTATTATATATTTACATACAAATTTAAAAGAATGGCCTACAAAAATATATTTCACTTATAACAAAGGTGGTTGGAGATCTGATTAATTATTGCGAGAAATTTGATAAAAAATTTTAAGTAAGCCCTATCTTTCAAAAAATGGCAGAAAAGCATTAAACATTGACCAAATTCAGTATTAATGATTTTACTAAAAAAAAGCCTACAATTTAGGAAGGTTGGTTTTTAGATCTCTCTAATAATTTCAAGACGATGTGGTTGTGTGCCATATAAACGAGGTAAAACTTGTTAAATAATCAATTGTGCAATACAACAATAAGAACAATTTTCAATTAATTAATCTTTATGCAAGGTCTTGGTTGAGATAAAAAAGTCAGTGTCACGAGCGGGATTCGAACCGACGACCTTCGGCTAAATTATGCTGCTACTCTACCACGTGAGCTAACGTGACTTCGCCCACTCGGACACTAACTTCCCGTCCAAACCCACCTTTTGAATTTTCCCTCCTTTTTGCCATTTTTGAAATGTCGTGTAATCTATTTGATTCCCGGCGACAAATGAAATGGCCACGGAAAGTTTTCGAGAAGATATATTTCAGTTTAATTATTAAATCCATTACAGTTCGTGGTACGATTGACCAATTAACTTTTTTCAATTAACTAATCGAAGTCATGATAGCTCAAGTGGTAGAGCAGCGGCGTATTTAGCCGTAGGTCGTGGGTTCGAATCCCACTCGTGAAACTGACTTTTCTATCTCAACCAATACGTTACAAAAAGATTAATTACTTGAAAGAGGTTATTTGGTCAATCAGAGCGCAAAATCTAATGATTTAATAAGAACAATTTACGTGCGTACTTTGAATATTCCCGATTATTTTGGTCCACCCGTTCTAGCTGCTTTTAAAATTAAAAATGCTAATAAATTAAGCCGTAGGTTTAATTAGACATGCAAGACTGTTTAATCTGTGTAAACGTTGCTGAATCTGGCTTATCATTAAAACAGCACAGAAAAGCTTTTAACATTGACCAAATTATACATAAGTAATAAGCGGATCAGTGTTTTTATGGGCACTCAGAATTTTTATTTTGTTTTTTAAATCCTGTTTAAAAAATAAATAAAATATTATAAATTAGGTAAAATGGTTTGAAATATGATCATTTGTTAGATTTCTGGGTTAAGTCTATGTGATTAGGTGAATAGCTTGTAAATTAATAAGCGGATCAATATTTAAGTGCAAGTTGAATTTCCTGTTATCCTGATATGGCTTCTATCCTACTATTTTTACTAGGTAGTTGTTTTTTAGAGGTACAAATCATGGAAAATTGTGTACTACCATTGGTGGTTACAATCTAATTTCGCTTACATTTATTACTGCAATTATGCCAGATTAAATAAAGTGTTGAATAAAAGATATAAACGGCTATCGTTCCGGGGAACAACCCCAACTAATTTTGACATGCATTTCCCATTTTGTACAAGGATATACACGTCGGGAAGATGAAAATATTCCCGTTTGGATATATGTTCCGGGTCCGCTTATATATAGGGGTCGTAAGGCATATTTCTCCATGCACCAGCTTCCACCTCCCCTTCAAATCGAGTACGATTTTTCTAAGGCGAGGCCCTCTACTTCGTACGAGGGTGAAGAGCCCTGAAGGGCCATTTTTCCTCTGAAGGAAGAAGGAAGGGAGTGCAAGCACCCCCGTCATGGACTCGGAAAATAATGAGAAATACGCCAAGAAAGAGACCGAAATGATGATATTGATTCGAGAGAGGGCTGCCAACAATCCAGGCCCTCGTTATTGTTACTGCTAATTAAATCACCGCTTAAACCGCGTGCGGCATAAAAACTAACCACCCTACCTTTCCACCCTCACAAACGCCCCAACCAACCCCGAGGCGCTCATCCTTTTTAAGACCTGAAGCCTTTGCAATTCACTTTTAAAAAAATGTTATTTTTAATTGAACAACAGGAATGATTCTCTGCCTAACATAACAAATGCGATGTGTCTTTCTTGTGCGAGTGCCCTCAGCACGTCACCCAAGAATGACACTTCTAAACGGAAAACAATCACTTTCCGCCCTGAAGATCGAATTAATAAAGATCGAAACGTTGGCACGATAAAGAAAAAGTTTTTCTAAAACCTACCACACACCAGACAGATCAGACCGCACCTCACGATCTACAAATAATTATAAGTTTTAAATTTTAATTAAAATTTATACATATGTGATGACGATGATATTTCCAAACTAACTGTTAAAACAGGTTTATTGGCAAATAATTAATGTGTAAATGCATGTACAAAACTGTACACTCTGTTCAGTAAAATGAGGTTACCCAACTTTGTTGCATATATTTTGTTAGTTGAAAGTGAGAAAGTTTGTTTAAATAAGAGATAAGTAATGTTCAAACAAACGGAGTGACTTAAATCCCCAGCTCAGCATTAATCGTTCATGAAAATGTAACCGCATCTCACGATCTCCAAACCATCATTAACTAACGGTCACTAAACACGACACATTTGTACAATAAACTTACTCATCGCAACATTACATTGAAAATCGAATACATTTTATATGTTAGAAACATAATGGGAACCCATGAAATTTCCCTATATGTGTATTTCTAAGACGATATCCGATAACCCCGGCGTTTTAATATTTGTAATAGGATTTGAATAATTAAATTCGACATTTTAATAGTTTTTCAAGAGTAAATTAATGAATATCATCGCCATTAAATTAATTCGAGAGAGATAGAGAAAGCAAGTTATGTTGGTATTATTCCTGCATTCGAAATTTTAACAAAGTAGTCCGATTAGGATCTAACCATGGGTACAAGTAGATTTCTACTTTTCGGACAACTAGGTTTCTAACCAATTACAGATCATGGAAGCATTGACTTTATTATTTCTTGGAGGTTTAAATTTATCTCCTCTTCTAGTCACATCCCTTTTAATGTTTAATTAATTACTCTATTTTAAACATAGATAGGTTGAGATGGGGAGTTGGTGTCCGAGTGAATCGAAGTCACGATAGCTCAAGTGGTAGAGCAGAGGGGAATTTGGACGAAGGTCGTGAGTTCGAATCCCGCTCGTGTCATTAACTTTTCCATTTCAAGCAATATCTTATCTTACATAAATTAATGGAAAGAAGTTATTTGGTCAATCGGACCACGAAATATAACGGATCTATTTTAAACTATGAAAAAAGGATTATTTGGGAATTCGTTAAGGCTTCGACTCAGCCTTCACAAGGTGACTAAAAATGTGATGTCTCTCTTGTGCTTGACCTTGAAATTCAAAGTCATCATGCCCTTAACCGGCACATCAAACTTAATTTTGAACTTATTGATAATTTGATTTCAAATCAAACTGACCTGATAAGGACGATTAGTTTTCGCGATAATCGACGGTTTTATATGGCATGTTAAACAACAGTTCTAGTATTTTAGAATTAGAACAAATCCATATTGCTCAAGACCCCATATGCAATATTCCAAGAGAGACCATCTTTAAACATTTTGGGAAATCCCTTAGCAGGGGTTTTATTTTCAGACATTAACAGATAAACTCTGCCTGCAAATGCCCTATGTTAGAACTATTTGTTGAAAATAAAAAATGGAGTAGAGATACTAAATAGAGGCCGAATGATGGGAGTTTCTAAGTGCGGCTGAGCGGCTATCAAAGTCACCGGATATGACTACCTTCATCTTTTTCCAGTGGGGTCGCATTAAAAATATCTTGCATACAATGGAAATTGGCAAGATCTGAAAGAATGAATTGAATTATGCTGTCGTCAAATTACACGAGAAACGTTCGCAGCTATGAGAAAATCATTCTATAAAAAATTGGAATGTGTTTACAAAGTGAAGGAGAACATTTTAGTTAAAACTTCAATCGAAAGGACCGACGAATTTGTGTTTTCGGTATCGTTCGTTTTGGAAAGGAAAGGACTTTCAAAATGTATGAAAAAATAAGACATTGCATGGAAAAAAGTTAATCTTCGATTCAAATTAGCAGATTCTAATAGAAAATTATAATTAGGACCATACTTGGAATCTTAAACCTCCTTGCCATTTTTGTGTTGATGGGTTATTTATTAGGAGTCATTAGCGAGTATTTCTTTAATTTTTAATCATTAGGTCATACATATCGTGACAATATGGCGTTTTCTGTTTATTCACGTGTTTAAGAGTAACTGCATGTTGTATTTTTCAGCTCAAAAAGTTTCATGTTTAAGTAATTCATAGGACGGCTCTATTTCACTTTGAGGCGGCGTTTAAAAAGGAAGAAAAAAAAACACCCTCGTGGAAAAGGTCTCTCAAAGCGCAAATACAACTTTTGATGTTTCTCTCAACTCCCCAATTTATTTACTTGTCCATATTGTGTTTATGTTTTTATACATTCTTGACGTTTTTCATATTTTTCCGGCTAAGCCGTTGACCCGTTCCGAGATCGAATGGGACACTCGGCACAAGCATTCAGCCCGGCCGAACTCCATAATTCAGGTGTTATATCGAGCGAGGAGTGTTGATCGGCACCCCCTGTAATATTTCAGCCGGCGACCGCCGCCACCCCTTTCATCCACCTCGCCTAACCGCCCTTCGACCTTTTTTTTACGCTGGGGCCATGAATTCCTCCACAGGCAGAGCGCCACGCCGGCTACCATCGCCCGATTGTCATTTTAATTGGGATTTTTCAAGCAACTTTTAACAAAAACAGTGCTGTTTTCATTTAAACAGAAGAATAAAAAGAGTTTCCGCTTTTTTTATATATTTTTTTTTATTGTTCAATGGCAAAAAGTACATATTTTATATAAAATAACAACCCACAAGGTTTGATTTTAAGTAATAGGGTAATTCTGTACTATTATAAATATTGATCTATGAACTTAATATACATTCAGTTCAAAAAAAGCACATTTCGATTGGTGAAAGTATAAGACTTTACCTCTCCCAATAATATTTTCCTAGCTTAAATAAAGATATTTCTAGGCTTATTCAATACTCCCTCTCTCTATATATATATGACATAATATATGTACCATCCCTTGAGTACACATAGGGAGCGTGTAGGCACCCAATATGAGAATTTTGCTTGAGTCTTTCAGTCCACTTTTTTGATATTTGGAGGAAATAAGACTGTTTTATTATATATAGAACTGATAAATGTCATGGTTTCATTGTTTGAGTACTCTTTTGTGTATATAGAGAGTGAATAGTTTTTAAACAGTAAAGAATATATTTAAAGGTGAGATGTCTGGGTTTAAAAACTGCATGCCTTGGGAGCTGAAATGAGCTAACTGTTAATAGCCCCTTAAGCTCAGCTTTGCCGGAAGGAGGGATAAGAACGACGTCTGACCCTTAAAGTAGGTAATTTATAAGTTCGATTCTTGACACATGATAGGGTGAAGTTTTCGACGCACCATAGGAAAAACGATCACAATCTGACGTACATGTATTTTTGGGGGAAACAGAACCTGAGAAGGCTATATATACATAAGTAGATACGCGTGCGTGCGTGCGTGCGTGCGTGCGTGCGTGCGTGCGTGCGTGTGTGTGTGTGTGTGTGTGTGTGTGTGTGTGTGTGTGTGTGTGTGTGTGTGTGTGTGTGTGTGTGTGTGTGTGTGATCTACTTTCTTTGTAAAAATATAATACTTCGAAACTCCAAAGTAAGGTGACGGAACAGCGAGTGTAGGAGGAGTTTGAACAGAAAGAAAATAAAAGCACGAATACAATTCGTCTCTACGGCTTCTACATCGTGTGCAACATTTCGATTGATTTAAAAACCTAACAGTTTTTATGTTATGGTCAAGAAATATTCATTTCTGTTAATCAAACTGCTTGTTTTCAATTCTGACGAGCCAACGTTGAAGATTGGGAACTATTGAGGTATTTTGAGAAATTAAGTCAACAATTATGGTCAGAAGGTCAGATGTTCCAGTATGAACAAAGGCAAAATGACTGTGAATAAAAAAAATATATGCATATTTCATGACTTATCCTGTACAAAATTTTGAATCTCTGTTAATATTACTGGTTTTCTATTGCTAACAGATATTATTTTTTCGTTCAATTTACATAAAAATAGAAGTTTGCTACCAGTACGTAGCACAACACACACAACAAGAAAAAATTTTCAGCTTTTGCCACAAAAAATATCACCAAATAGATGGAATCTTTCGGCAGTAGTTTGATCAAAACGATAAACCAACTAAAATGAGATGAAGAACTTAACCTTTACATTATAAAAACATTTTTTGTTTTTTTTTTAAAAAACAATTCTGTATTTTTTGTAACAAAAACTAAAAATTTAAACAAACAAGTGAGTCAAAAATGTCCATATTCTAAAATATCCTTATAATATTATAAAAATATATAAAACAAATAATAGATTTAAATATATTAACGATAATTTTTCTATTTATTTGTTATTCGTCAATTTCTATGATTAAAGTGTCTATAATTTCCTTCGAGTCCAGTTTTTTGATCGGGCAAAGAAAAATTTACTTTGCCCTAATAAACCTCTGCAAAATACACGTTATTCAACAAAAGGAGACCGTCTTAATAACTCCGAGAGGATGATCTGAAGATGACGAAGGGTGGTGTGGGCGAGACCTCCCACGGCTATAAAAGTTAACTCAGAGGCCATCAAATCGTCATTACCTCCCTTCCAATCTCTAACGAACGCTAAATTATTAACCCCTATCCCATTGAGGGTGGTTGGGTAATAAAATTTCCGGTCTGGTTTGAAACTTCGGTTATGTCTAATAATGAAATTCAACATGCGAAACTATGTTTTTTCTTTTACTTTTAGATATGCAATAATTACTGTTTCTTTGAGATTTAACTTCCCGCCAGACTAAGAAGGCCGTCGGCGGGGGAACTGCGGTACCCCTTTCTTCTCTGCGGCATCTAATTTTCCACTAACGAACTCAGGGACTTGAAGCTAATTAACATTTTTAATTACATGGAGAAAGGCCCTGGAACAGAGGCTTCGTCTGTCGTCTCATATATCGTCGCTAGTTTTCTTTGTAAATTAAGAACTTCACCCGAGACAAGGATACGAAAACGCTAATGTTCGGGACAGGAAGGCCGTCATTTCGTTAAATTATGTGAGTTCAAGGGACGAAAAACGAGGGAAAAATGAAACGAGTCGATTCAAGAGAACATCTTACTAAACATCTCACTCTTCCTTCCATTACTCATTTGATGTGCATTTCTCATTAATATATTTATTGAATTATGATAACGATCATACTAAGCGACTATATTTCGTTTCTATTGTAGAAATAATTTTTTTATGTTACCTCTGCCGTTTTTCCCCATTTTTGTTTTTCAGAGTTCCGTTTCCTGAAAGAAGTAAGGATCAGAAAATCGTTTAATGCTTTAGAAGTAAGAGCGATTTTAGAATAATAACAGTTGATAGTTTTTCATTTGCCATAAACCCGCCTAACAAGGTAACCTTTGAAATCCCAGTTTACTTGTTGATTTAAAAAAAAAAATTAAAAAATTCTGTACTAACAAAGTTATGGAATCGGACCATAAAGGGAAAACAAATTTTCACCAGCAACGTGTGGTTTTTTCCTTCGAAAAATGAATTTACGGGACCAAAGGCTAGAATTTACGGCCACGAAAGGTTTCGGATTCGATGAGGAATACGTTATTGCCCTTCGGACATCCAGTCATCAAGGGGTGGAAAATATCACGATCGGTAGGTTGCAGTCTAAATTGAAGTGAAAACGCAGTAATTATTCGAATTTCATTTTGGTCCTGGTTCATTGCGGATTTATTTGCACTGAGAAGCGAATTGGAAATAAAGTCAAGGCAAACGTGCAGTTCGATTTTAACAGTTCGAATGAATGCACAAAAGACAAATTTAGGCTTATTGAAATTTGAATAACAACGAAAATAAAAGTCCTATGAGACGTATAAAAAATATTTCTATTAAAAATTAAGGTACATAGAAAACTCGTTAAAAATATAAATATATTCTTAATCTTGTCAATAAAAATTGTCTGTAAACCTGAATTTTTCTGGAAGTCATCAATTAAATGTTTATCGTAAGTTTAATCATAAACTATACATATAAAGGAAAAATTATTTCAAAATATTTAAAAGCTTTGTTATCAGTTTTAGTGTAAATAAAGCGGAAAAGTGGTAAAATGTAAAAACAAAATCAAGCCTAGCTTGGCCAAGGAAATTGATAAAAGGTCAGAGGGAGCGTGGGAATCGGAAGTGACGATTGGAGCCGGTCAACACCTTCAAGCACGCTACTTTCCCTTTCCTCAAATGTTGGCATTCCTTCTTCCATTCCCGGATCGCAGGGGGTAAGCTACACGATCGTTTTATATGCAGTCGTTGTATAAATTGTAAAACCTGAATGATTTATTTATGGGAAAAGAGTTTTTGTTGCCCAATATGTCCAACTTTAGGAAATTAAAGCGACATAAGTTTTTTTCAAGCAGTTATGTTTTTACGACCTAAGAGTAAAAAATATGCAGTTTTACTACCAAAAAAATAAACCAAGAAAAAAGATCATTGAACGTCCGTTTTGTTGATAGGGTACAGATGGATGTGCAAAGATTTGAAAAACCTACAGCAGACGAAATAGCCGGTTTTCCATTTTTTAGAAGGAGAACTGCCTGGTCATCGTCGACACATCGTCAAAACATCCAACATTAATTTCTGTTTTACGCTCTCACTGTGATTCCGTGCTGTACCCACTGATAATGCCTGTGGTGAGCCTGGATGGGACTCGAAATGACTACTCGTAACGACATGAGAAAACAAAACCGTCGTGAACGACTAACAATGTTACAGTTTTCTTCCTATTCGCAATCCGTTTCCCCACGTTCATAAATCATTCGTTCCAAGATTCCGACTAAAGAATGGGGCTATGACCTCAACAGGGCGGTAGTTTAAAATAATATTTATTACACAATCGTTTCTAAACAAATTGACATATTGTTCAACAACAATTACGGCCAATGTTTTGCACATTGTAAAGGGGCGCCATAAAACACGGAAAGCGTTTTCTTGGCTGCAGCACCCACCAATCCCTCAGTTTGTATACCTCACAGCCATTAACCACAGATATTATTCAGTCTGCAAAGACTGGTTGGAGAGACTTCAGGACTTATACTTGATTTACAAAAAATATTTTTTGTAAGCGTTAGATTTTGAAGGATGAAGTGCTGTCTTGTTTTCTATTCTTGTCTAAGTTCATAGATCATTTTCGATTTGGAAAGGGGTGAGGGCCATCATGTAATAATTACTCGGCTGAATATCCATCATGTAGATAGCATGCGATGCCGGTGGGGTGGCGGCGATTGAAGGGTTTTTCAGGGATCCTCGGCTCAGCACGGGATGGCTGGGTGATGAGGGGCGGAAAGAAGGGAGTTTAAAGGCTGCGGAGGGGGTGAAAAGCCCGCATCCATCACTGCCTATCTGCAGAGAGAAGAGCCTGAAGAAAGGACCGCGTGAAAGAGAAGGCGATAGAGGAAAAAACGTGCGATCCCGGAGGCGAGGACGGCAGTTTTAGGGAGATTCGTAGACAAAAGTTGAAACGGCGAGGGGGTATAACTGAGTTGACAACTGTGCAAGACGAACCCGAGTTGACAAGGAGGTGAATGTGAAATGAAGTATTCCGCGGTAACACCTACACACACCAGCGACTGTACGAAGGAATACATGGCAACTTCAAGCTGACTTTCAACAAGCATAACTTTAACTTATGTTTGACAAACATAACTTCCACCCGTGTCGAGACAATTTACGCGTGTCTCTTAATTCAACAACATTCAGCTCCGTGTAGTCCCCTGGAAGAACAAAAGTTAAACTCTTATTTGCCTTTAAATATTTTACACAATTATAATATTTTTGTTGATGAATTGAAAGTTATACCTTACTTAGTGAGAAAAACGAAAAGGAACTCAGTAGTTCAAAAGTGCGAGTGAAGACGACCCAATTACTGACCAAATGCCGGGTCACTATTACTATATTAAAACAACAACATTAGATTGGGAACAAAAGAAAAAATGTGAGCTATTTAAGAGCAGAATCATTCCAGAAATCGATTTCTATACTTTGTGTATAATTACGATAATAAGTTCGTAAATCATGTTATCCATATATAATGAATAGAGGTCTAAAAATGCAAGGGATAGAGGAAAAATAGTTAATACTTTTATATTGATTTAATTGTAAAGAATGACGAGAAAGCAATAGGCATGGATTGATAGGCATCTTTCTACCCCCTGTTTTACTTATGAGTTATGATCTAAAAAGTCACTATACTGATGTATATTAAGTCCAAAACTAAAAGACTGCATATTTCAGAGTAATAATGATGCGGTCTGATGTGGTGTAGGTTTAGAAAAACATTTTGCGGTGCCAACGTTTCGATCTTTATTGTGATCGTTGTCAGGGCCTGGGATTTATAAACACTGTTTAAATGATACAAATACATATGATATGACTATGAATTACACAATATAAAATTTTTAGGTTTTTGTATATATAAAAATATAGGTATTTGTACTCACTCAAAGAGTCTGTTTACTTTGTAAATGTGTCACCGTTGTGTGTCAAGCTAACACTCTCAACATGACCCAACTATCTATTCTTGGGCCCACCCAGTTCTTGATATTGTGTAGTAAAATATGTCACCCCAACGATGGAAAAATGCTCCCTATGCTGACCGTATCAATCACTACTCATCCTCATAGAGGATAGATACCGTATACAACAGTAAACAACGCAATGCGCCGTATATAAAGTGTGTGAAACCGTTGGAAAATTAAAAGAAAAATAATACGTGTGCTCAATGGAATTGAGGTCTGGAGACAATGGACAAAGGGGCAAATTGGAAATTCCCAGGTTTTCAAAACATTGATGAACACCACTTCCCTATGAAGTCTGACACTGTCATCCAGAAATCGAAAATTCCTGCCAAAGAGATCCCTAGTTTGAGGGATGCATTCCTCGATAATTTCTTGGACATAACGGACTGCGGTAAGGATGTCTTCAACAATATAGCGTCCAGTTCGTCCTCCAGTGTAAATCCCATCCCAGACCATTACACCGTCTCCTCCGAACAGTTTGTGTTAATAAAGGCCTTGCCAAAACATCTTGTACTTCATTTAGGATCTGGCGGACATTATGGAAAGGGATAGTTCCTACTCACAGTAAGTTGTTTTGCAACGATCCGGATTTCGAGCCTTTTAGCTCATCATCAGGTTGAAGGACTTCTACAACCTGATGATGAGCTAAAAGGATCGAAATCCGGATCGTTGCAAAACAACTTACTGTGAATAGGAACTATACTTTTAAAAAGTATTGAACACCACACTCATTCCATCATTTATCATTTCTCTTATGGAAAGGGTTCCGTCATTCAGCAATGAGAATATTTCTGCCATCCCTTTGCGTCGTAATGCGCTGAGATCCACTACCAGGACTCCTATTGGCACTTCCAATCTCTGGGAATCAGGCTAAAGCCAGACCACGCTCTGACAAACACCAACTGACTCTGCGATATCCACTTGCTTGAGACGTCGATGACTCATTCTAACAATAATATTAAGAACTTCTTGTTCAAGATTACGTCTTTCCAAGTTACACAGAAAAGAACTGGATTAAAATGGAGAAAAGACGAGAAAAGTTGTTTGTTTACAAAATGAGTATTCTTAATGTTTACTATCCTAAAGTAAATAAGTAAATCCGTTATTTAAAATGAGGATTAACATTTGTTTGTTTCTGGATTGTATTATCTATTTTGTTTTATCTAATTAATAAGAATATATCGATTACTTTAATTAAACTTAATATAATAAGCATTGTGTGTGTGTGTGTGTGTGTGTGTGTGTGTGTGTGTGTGTGTGTCTATATACATATATACCTATTTATTTTTAAGCAGTTTAGTTTGGTCAACAAGGACGAGACATAAGACATAAAATACCCCATCCTATAATTTATCTACGATAGCTGCGGGTTTTGGTCTAATTTTTTGCCTTTATAGAAAAATAGTGATGTCTAATCATACTGTAATTTCACCATATATGGTAACTGTCTGTAAGTACGGTAACTGTCGAGAAATCCCATTATAACTAGGGCGTTCATTGTATAGACGGTGTAAATAAAATTACTAAACTCCACGCTTTCTTGCTTAAACACTTTTCAAATTGTATTCAATTCAAATTCAAAAATCAAGCCAAAAACTAGCTAAAGCAGTGGAGAAATAACAACGAACAATGCAGTACTGAGTCAGATGTGATCAATTCCTCAACTCTCATCTGATAAACTCAATTTACTTCAGTCAAAGCAGAAAAAATACTGTAAAGAAAATGCTAATGCTAAAACTAATATCATTGTTGTACAAAATAATTTATAAACGTTTTTATCCTAAGCCCTTTGGGTAATGTTCAATCGATTAGACACATTGTTTCCTATTTGAAACAAATTTAGAGTCATAAAGCAATGCGAATAAAAACCGGCCCAGAAGTAATCAAACGCCATGTTGAAATAAATGTCAAAAGAATGTTCACCAGATTGTAATTATTTTTAAATTATACATTTTTAATAAATGCATTCCTCCCTTTCATGCTGTCGACACGATGTAGCTAAGTTGGCTTTTATTAATTTGTCTTACTTTAAGCAATAGAAAAAGAGGACGATTTAATAGAGATCGCCATGTTCGTTGCCGACGAAGGAGAAATAAAGTAAAAAAATGAAAATCCACAACGGCCTGTAGAATTGATGGAATTAAATAATGTCATGGATAAATTGCACCGTACAGGTTATTACGGGAGGATTCATTTATAGGCAGAGAGAAAGGGATTTTCAGGGTTTTTTGATGGGTTGTGTTGAACGTTTGAGTTTTGATTGAACAGCTGGGACGACTATGAGGAAAGGGCCGTTGTCCGCCTGGCCTGGAGCGATGCTGGGGGGATTGCAGGGCTGGGCTAAGGGTATAAATCTGAGAGGACAAGACTGGACCCACTGTACTCAAATGATGAATGGGAAATCAATAGGGCGATATAGAGCCTCCACTCAGTCCCATTAATATTCAATTATGAAAGTGCCGGCTTCTCCCCTTGTGTGCGTTTAGTAAGCATCCCTACCCAGTTCAACATAAATCTACAAAGGGCCCACCATCCTCGCCCACGGTTAATTACCTGAAAATAGCCAAAGTTTTGGGGTCAGTGGAGTGTTCGACCCACAGGCACACGCGCGCGCACGTACACACACACACACACACACACACACACACACACACACACACACACACACACACGCACGCACACACAAGCCTACTCTACCTGAGAGAATTTTAAGTATTAATGTCCATTTCGCGATGGGTCTTCAGGTAACGAATTAACATTTTGCTTATAAATATTCAGTTCGAAACATAAACGAAGAGTACCGACGGTAACTTCGGGTTTGTTAAAAAGTTAAAGAGGGTTGAGAGTCATCAATTTCGATTCCACGATGTGCTAGTAATTACTTTGAAAGGGTTAATATATCAAGGTTTGACTCTTGGGGCTGAGTGGGATTCGATACATCAATAAAGCAGGCTTTATTCATCAAAGTACAATCATTATTGTATTACAAAATACGGTTCTGTATCTTCTTCGAATCAATATGTAAAATATTAAACAATTAGGCAACGGGATTTGCAAGTGCTCATGACTGAAAACAAATTACTTCATTACAAACTTCATAACAATGAAAAAATTAATAATGAATGAACTTTACTGGTAATACAGATCATACATTGTTTATGTTTCAAACTTCATAATTTATGAGTAAAAGCTTGAATGCAATGAAATACCGGATGTACTTGAACCCAGAAAGGTGAAAAAAGAAACTCGTTTAACGCCATCGGTGAAGATACTAACAAAACCTTTTAAAAAATATTTCCAATAGCATAAGTCCAAAGTTGATGAATTTCAACAAGTTGTGATAGAGTTTTATTGCTCAGTCAGTTTTGTAAATGCATTATTCGTACGTGACTAGTGATACTGTATTTTCACTGTACTTATTAATATATTTAATTTCCCTTTTATTGAATTCGTAAGCAGCTATCCTTTCACAATAATAAATCAGGATAAACCAGTAAACGTAATAATTTACAATTAGTAACAAATCCTGTTTATAAATTCTTTTTATTTTTGTATAAAATGGTTTAACATTCAATACGTTAAGTAAGCGGGCAAGAAATTTCTTTTTGAAAGTGAAACATTAAGCGTATGATATTCTTGAATTTAAATTATAATTGACATAAATTAAAATGGTACTCGTCGTCTTGTAGATCTGGCAATTTTTCTCCACGAAAATGGTTCTAACGTCCCGGTTTTTCAGCGGAGTTTATCGCTTCGTCGTACTTTTACGACTCGTGAACAGCCACTCTACATACTGGATATTGAAGTGTCGATTAGACCAGGTAAGATGGCTTATAAAACTAAGAAGCCCATCGGAATTTAACTGCTCGAAGAGGGTTTATGGCGCCTGACGTCGTGTTGCAAAAATTAAGTAAGTGACCCGACGTTTTTCAAGTGAGACACTTTACAGGCGATAACGCGCGATATTTTTTAAAAACTATGCTTACACTGACAAAAACGAACGCTTAAAGAAGCTGAATTAACCCTAACATTTTTCCTACATATTCACGCGCAGAATCTCAATAGTTAACAATAATAAATAACGCTAGAATATAGACGCGAAGTAAAAAAAATAATGTTAATTTTTTTAGATTTAGTTAAATGCATTAGTCAGCTTTGTTAAAAACAAGACTATTATTTAATCAGTATGGTTCGTTGATTAGATTACCCCCTAAAAACATTACGTATCCTTATCGTTTTGAGTTAAAATAAAACTTTCCTCAATAGGTTATTGACTTGGAGTGAATTTAATATTGTAATTTTCATTTATCAGACTATATAGATCAGACTATGTTCAGTTTGTCTGTATCCAGGAATGTAACTTAAAAACACCTTCCAAAAGAAATGGTGACATCGGGGGAATGGATCAGCATAGAACATCTTGAGAATGGGTGGGCCTCGGAGGATCTGGTTTAAGAGACACCGTCCACAACCGATTAAGAAAAAAAATACGAGGCTGACACATAAATACTTTCTTTTGACCCAAACGCACCTGCATGCCAAGAAAGGTTGCTAAATATCCCTCTGAAAGGTGCCATTTCTAGGCTCCATATAAAGAGCGTGAAGGCACGCGATATGTCAATTTTGCTTGGGTCCCTTTTTCTGATTTTTGGAGGAAACAGGGCTGTTTTGTTGGATATAATACTGATAAGCATCTGATTTTGTGAGTGAATGTATTTATTAGTGCGAATGTACCTCTTAAATTTATTAGTTAGGTAATATATTTTAAGGAATATCCAGTACTCTACCATACTACTTAGTGAATGGTTTGTAAATAGGTCAATGTAAAAGAGTGAAGGTGGCTTTAAAAAGTGCATGGCTTGAAGAGTGATGATGGCTGTAGACGGCCTGGAGCATAACTTCAGCGTTGAGACGTTTAAGAACGAAGTCTGATAGATATACACATTATCTAGAAATAGTGATATTAATTCTGCAGGTAATCTTAGCAAATTGATAAACCCTGTATTCTCTCAAATTGAGAATATTGTTAATGTTATTTATCTTCTGTAGGTTATTTTATTTAATTTTTTATCTTATTTATTATACTCCATAGATGGAGAAAACCAAAAATTAAAATCTAAAAAATTTAAATATATCATATAAGTTTTAAAAAAAATATTGAGCAAACCTTCAATATTTGAAGTATAAATCTACTTACAGTTTTTTTCGTTCCAAAAATATGTAGAAAACATTGGAAAAAAAACAAAGAACCAAAATTCCGTTTTAGTTGTTTTAGTTCTATCTTGGTATATGACATATAATTATACTTTTACTACTACCGTATTTTATTTATTTACTTTTAGTACACAATTTGATCAACAAATAGTCTGTGTATTATATGATGAAAATATAATATTTATATTATAATAATTTTAGTTAAATTAGAACAAATGCTTACATAAGAAATTTGTATTTATTTCAAAGATTCGATTCAAGAGACCGCTATTAAGGTTATTTTTTAAATCCATTTATTGTGAAAGATTTTTGTTTACATTTTCCAATTCATTTAGTTTTTATGTTTACGGTGGTATAAATCTACTTAGTCTCCATAAAAATATATAAAATATTCCGTTACCCAACGGCTCACATCTCGTTTTATTTATTTAGATAAGGGATTTCCCCCTTTTAGTATTTTCTGCCACTGATGCTATAAGCAGATAAATAGTGATAAAGTGAAGCTTTGACAGTTGGTAGGATATGGAAGTAAGGAGCGATGATTGATGGGGCGAAGGGGGCAAGCGACGCTGAGACATAGGAAAGTAATAAGACCCGACACATACATAAGACGGTTTCCACGCTCTTTCCCTTTGAAATGTTAATGCCAGTTTGTTCTAAAAGGGCGAAAGTTTTGATAGTCTTAAGGTGGTTGATTATGTGTGGCACGTGCTACATAAAAAATGGCGGGAGAGTTGGCCAAAAAAAAGGCTTTCAACCGTGTATGTGTTTCGACGCGAGATAGGAATGGCGTGGCCGGAGGAGGTCAGAGGTCGGGTGAATATTGAATGGTACTTTACGACCATTCATCAAATATGAGCCATGTGAAATTGGCGGTCGCTACGGGTAATCTTTTTTTTTTTTTTTTTTTTTTTTTTTGCGACCGCCGCCTCTCCGGAACTGCCCGCCCCCGCACACGGCCGTTATTGCCCCCGCCAAGCGAACCTACGATTAAAATTTTAGGTGTAGTTTTACGACATCCCCTGGCCTGAGAGGGCATCGAAGGGTAAAATGAGTCGTAAACGATGGGTTAGAGTAAGCTCTGGGATCCACAGTTTTACAGACCACTAACGTGATTAATCGGCCTAATGCACTAGTTTATATTTATTATTTTACCAGAATACCATTTATTTTGTCGGTTTTGAAACTCATAGAAACAAAATATTTATTGATTTGATAATGAAGATTTTTTTGTTTATTCAAGATCAAGTTGATAGGGGTATTCACGATGTTCATAAGAAGTAAACTCGTATTAACTCGAATAAAGATATATCCAGTAAGATCGTGTACGCCCCCTTCTTTTCTTAGCATGTTAAACGTTAATTTTTCCGCAATGCTGCGCGTGCCGATTGGTAGAAGCAAAAATAAAGCTATAACAGCCCTTGAAGGTTTGTTGTTGTTTGTTTTGGTTTTCTTTCGTGTAAACTTGATATATGCCAAAAGTTAATAAAAAAGGAAAATTAATCAAGTCTTTCATTCAAAATGCTATCTGCCGGATATGCCGACATACCTAACTTGTATCCTAACGTCTAACAGCCTACACTTTATAGGATAGGTGATGTATCTACTATGAATGAGAGTACAAAGACAGGTCAGACATTAACAAAAGAAATGTATCGGTCTGATTTAATTAATTCGTATTTAAGAATAACGTGTAAACAAAAAATTGCGATTAAATTCATGGCTGCCTTGTTGGTTACCTACGCCCTAACGGATAGCAATGTGACTACATTTTCGACCTAACATCTAACATTAGCCTTGGCTTGTTAGATCTAGCAATGTTAACTAGCCGATTCTTACGAGTCTATGTCATTATTTTTCTCGGTCTAACAGGACCTAACAGAGTTAACAGGGTCGTCAATACCCGTATTATCTTTTGCCAATAAGAAAACAAATCGCTTAACAACTCAAATAAACCATTCTTCCAAAAAATGCAGTTTCAATTTAATTTTTAGAAAGATAGCTAGATAGATGGCACACACATCTAAGACACGAATTGAAGCGTGTCATGTCACCATCCCTAACTAAATTGCATTAAAACAGTGAATACAAATAAAGCACATAACTAAACGTTACTGAACTCGTACGTATATTGAGGTGCAAGACCTTGAGATTTTTCCAAATTTCAGATATTTAGGACATCAAGCGTTGTGCTCTATGTCCTCGATACAGGATTCGAAACTCTGATAATCTGGGACACTCGGCAACAAAATGAAAACTATTCTGCTTTACGTTTAGGTTACAGAACAGGTACACGCAATTTCCATCGTTTTCCTTCCAAGGCACAGAATTTAGAAACACTTGTTCGCACCGAAGTTAAGTAGCCATCGTAGAGCAGAGAGTTTCAGAAAGATAGCTTGTTGAACATTTAAGTTAAACGATGCCTTAGAATGGACTTGATCCTTAAAAACGAGATACCGTTTGAGGACTGGGTACAAGGTTCACAAATTTTAAAATAATCTTTATGTGATTTATATTTGACCATTCTTTTCGTTGTAACATTACTACGTCACCGAATATATCCATTTATTCTTAAATAAACATTCCATTCTTAGTTAATATTTATCGATAATTATGAAGCTGTGATGAATTAGGAAGAAATTGAAAAATTATTACTTTCATTAATTTCGTGGTCCGCTTGACCAATTAATATATTACAATTAATTAAGGTTTTTAGTTGAGATAAAAAAGTCAATGGCACGAGCGGGATTCGAACCCACGATCTTCGGCTAGATACGCCGCTGCTCTACCACTTGAGCTATCGTGAGTTCGATCCACTCGGACACCAACTTCCCATGTCAACCCCATCTTTTTGAATTTTCCCTCCTTTTTGCCATTTTTCAAATGTCGTGTAATCAGATTGTGTTCTCGGCGACAAATGAAATGGCCACGGAGAGCTTTAGTGAAGTATACTCCAATCCGATTACACGACATTTGAAAAATGGCAAAAAGGAGGGAAAATTCAAAAAGGGGGGTTGAGATGGGAAGTAGGTGTCCGAGTGGATCGAAGTCACGACAGCTCAAGTGGTAGAGCAGCGGCGTATCTAACCGAAGATCGTGGGTTCGAATCCCGCTCGTGCCATTGACTTTTTTATCTCAACTAAAAACCTTAATTAATTAAAAAATTATGATCACAGTGAGATAATAAAGGAGTAAAAATTATCAACCCATTTTAAATGTGTGGCTGCTACTCTTAAGGTAAACTGACCGTTGTTTTTGAACAAATATAGACGAACCCAGAAACATAGGTCACGACCCTTGTTCCAACAAAATCCACTCACAATCCAATAGTTTTAACAAAAATAACCTACAAACTTCACTAGTCAATTTAAAAAATTGACGATTTTTTATCACCTGTTTTCATAATTGAAATATTTAATTTTTTTTTTATATATTGCCCGCCTTCCTTTGTCGCTTGAAACAAAAAGTATGGCGACACTAATAATTACAACGACATTTGACAAAGCTATTGTTTATTCAGAGGAATAATAAATGCTCCTTTTGCCACCATTAATTCATGTTGTGCAATTCAAACTGATTTCAATAATACATAACCAAAATAGTTGTATCTGCGTGTAATTTTCATGGTGATTAAAACCTCTAACATCAATTTTAATGTGATTCATGGTGGATGTTTCGACTTCAATCACTCATCAGTAGCTGTTTAGACTTATAACCGGAAAAATATGTACGACATGTTTTATAACAAAAAGGATGAATAATAATTAATACATTTTATGAAAAGAGAGATTTTAGCATTATAACCCAATTTTTATTTAAAAAAAAAGGCTAGGTATTATTAAAGAAAGTTTACGAGAATTCATTCGAAACTAGGTTAATGCAGTTATTAAATCTGGTTGGATTAACAAAACTGTACATGTTGAAATGAACAACCCTTGCGCCACTAGATTTTCGCCGCCATCTTCAGTACAGACTACTGAATAGGCGGAGCCAGGAAAAAAAAATCACGTAGAATAGTATGTCCATACCAGAAACCACCAACAATGAAAGCATGACTGTGGCAACAAAATCAGTAAACATGGTTCTTTTTTATTAGATCAGTTTAGATCTTCTACGTCCTAGTAGGTGAAAGGTAATTTATTACCGAAATAGATAAAATGATATTTACTGTTATATGTCCAGTTTGAAACAGACATTGGCGAAAACTTAACATGATAAAATAAAAACAAAGAAACTGTGACCTAATATTGCTATAAGATTATTAATGATTTAGAAATATCCTACTGATAAACTGATCAATTACTGATGCAAAAAACATAATTGTGATCTCGTGATTTAAAATCAAAGATAAAGATGATGACAACATACTATTTTTAGATACAATTATTTGTTATCTGTTTTATATTAAAGCATTTTTGATTCTGCTTACCGCCATCTTCACTGAGTAACTGAGTAGAACAACCCAGTAAAACAATCAATCAAACGTGCGCAGACAAACAAGAACCAACATTTTTAGCATGTTTGTGTATAATTTTTATTTTATTTTTATTCTTGAATCAGCTTAGATCACTCGCTTTTATCGCTGAAAAGAAACATCAACGACCAATATTGATACGGAAATGATATTGTTGTAATATATCCGGCTTGAAAGATCAGTTATTTGCCAAAATTCAAAGAAATAAACATGATAAAAGAAAATCAAAGCAATTGTGACCTAATAAAATTGTGAGATTACTATTATATAAATATCATCTTTGATCTGGACTGAATAATCTTTAACGTAAAAAAATAACTGATCTCGTGACGAAAAATTATGCAATTATGCAATAGTATGCCGTTGTTAGATATAATTATTTGTTTTATGTTTCATATGTAAATACATATTTGCGTTTCGGCTTAACGTCTCATTCAACGAGAAACACGGCTATTGCTAAAATGGGAGAGGATGTTTTTTAGTGAATAGATCAGTTGGATCAGTTTAGATCTCTCCCGTGCTAGTACGAGCACTATTGATAAAATAAAAATATTGTCAGTTCTATTTCCTCTTCAGTTAATGGCAAAAACACAACTGGATAAAAGAAAATCAAAGAAATTGTTACCTAGTATAATTGGGAAATTTCTAACTTGATCTGGACTGGATAATTATTAATGGGGCGAAACCTGATCGATATAATTATTTGTTATCTGATTTATATATGCATATTTTCCTTTGAGCTTAACGCCATCTTCAATGAGCAAGTGAGTAGAGGGGCCAATAAAACGATCATCTGTCGACTAAAATGTTACACGATATCTAAATTTTAGGACCACGATTACACAAGGTTTAAATTTTAGGACCAATTTAGATCTCTCGCGTGTTAGTACGACCAATATTGACACAAAAATAATATTGCAGTTTTATATACAGAATGAAAGATGTTATTGGCTAAAACACAAAACATTCAACAAAACAAAAGAAAATCAAAGAAACTGAGACCTAAGACAATTGGTAGATTACTAATATATAAATATCATCCTTGATCTGGATTGAATATTGTAAAAGATATAACTGATCTCATATGATATGACAAAATACTTTAGGTAAAAGTATTTGTTATATTTATTACAAAGAACAGATTTGGTATCAGATTATAACCTGCGATTCTCTATTCTATTTTCCCCCATCTATTTTTGCTGAAAGCCGTTCCGAGGCGGTATTAAAGAAACTTTCGAACGGAAGATTGCGCATGAATGAGTTCGGAGGTTGTGAAAAGCAAACAAGGATATCAGTCGGTCATTAACGGTCCATTTCCTACACTGCCGCTGGTTTGTTTTTTGCTTATGGGACTAAAGGGAGGGGAACGGAGAGGCAGGGTATAGTCAAGGGCGGGGATGACCGGGGTAGCTTGCCAAAGGGTGTTGGGGCTCTCCTGGGCACTTGGGCCTCGGCCAAATGGCGAAATCAATTCCCAATTTGTATTCCAATAAGTAAAAGGGGTCGGAGTTCCCTCAATACCTTGTATAAATCATCCGAGTTTCGCCCCATCCCCCAAAAACTGATCTGGAGTATGGGGGAGGGGGTGGAGGCGTTTAGGGTGGGTTTGGCTGCTTTTACCAACCAAACAATAAGCTTGCCGGATGAGGAAAAAGATGCGCTCCAGCCGCAAAACCGTCAAATCGTCAATCACACCGTGTTAGCTGGAATCGGCAAATTTGGCAAAACTCCGTCCTGCCGCTTTCGAATGTCGTTATTTTCCTTCTGACAATGGTTTGAACAAAATTGATCATCTATGGTCCGTCCATTCTTGCTCCTGTCAGTCGCATACATCCGGAACACCACCTTCAAAATGAGTGGAAATTAGATTAATTGTTCATCCAGCTGCTGCATAATTTCTACTAAGTTATGAACTAGACAATAATTTAACGTTTATTTGTTAAAACATCGCTTATATTGCTGAGTCAACTTCAGCAACAATCGAAACCATAAAAAATTCGATAAAAGACCGTAAAATGAAATTTGAAGTACAAATTATTAAGGATAAAAGAACGGTGCCGAAATAAAACCTCCAGTAATTAGGAGAAAAACTAAAGTTAGGAAGGGTTAAAAGTAAAAAATAAAGACTTATCGTGTATTAATGACTTTTGGGCTAATCACACCACTCTTGTATCGTTTTGTTATTTTTATTATTTTTTGTTTTGATGGTCCTGGGATAGACGAGGTCTTTTCGTACCACCGCCGATGTAAGGCTCAAGGTGCTACCGAAAACAGGGCCATTTCATTCCCCAGCGCAAACGGTTTCATCCTAAACACACTCACTCTTTTATCCATTCTTAAATACATTTTTCACTGGTTTAAACCTATGACGAATGTCCAATGAAGTTATTTTCCTTAAAAAAGAAACTTAGGGTCGATGTGTACTGATATGCTGCAATCAATGTTCTTGTGCTACATGCACATTGTTATTTATAAATACATTCTCACGACACAGATAACAGAAAATATATCTATCGTCAAATTTTTGATATATGTCATAATAACATGAACTACAATAAAAAAATCTATATGTATATAGAAAATTACCCCTGTTTTGTCTCAAAATCCGAACAGAGGCGCAAAGATGCTCTGCCGTACTCGAGCAATAATCACAGGTCGCATTCCTACAATGAAGCCAAAGTACAACATTCAATTAAGTGAAACATATCGAGAAAACATTCGCTCCATGCCCAATACATACGCGGGATCCAGCACAAAAGTATTCTGGTGTAAATCTTGTATGGCATATTCTAGGTCGGGTTAGGATGATTCTTCTTCTGCGGTTTAGGCTCCCAGGGGGCAACCTATCGACCGTGTGCTTCACGCACAAGACTTCCCATTCTACGGACTCTTGTCATCTTATTTATCATTAAATGTTAACAGTGTTAGATGTTTCGACCACCTTTTTTACTTTCAAGTAATGTGGATATCGTTTTGGTCAAGAAGATAAAAAAACAAATTCAATTATCTGCCAAGCTTTCGCCCTATTAAGGTTCATCATCAGGGCCTGTAAAAATTATATATTTGTATAGTTGATTCAACAATCAATATAACTGCACAGATGTTACAAAACAATTTTAGATATATCTACATATTGACTTTATTAAGTTTTTCATAGACGATTGACAATTTTTGAAGTTCCAAATTTCCAAAGCCTAAAAAGTATTGCAACCTTATCCCGGAAGCACTCCTCTCATTACAAAAAACCGCTTCTTTTTAAAATTAATACGACCTGCATCAACTGAATTTAATCCGAAAATATCTATGTGATTGTAAAAATTATTTTTCTCTATTTTGGTATGTAAACCTTCTTCTTCCGATTAATCGAAACCACTTCCCCAATATTTCAACATTAAAAAGTGAAATTGATATGAATTTGTTAGTAAAGGTTTCGAGAGTCCAGTACCATTTCTGGATTAATATGATTTACTACAATCAGAACATGGTTATATATTCAAATTTTGTATTCTCTGTTATGTTTGATCAATGCATTTGAATGGACATTAACTAAACGAAATCCTATATACAACATTCGATAAACTCAACTTTTCTTCTTTATCGTTGAGTTTTATTACACTCATTTTATTACATTATTATTGTAAGATCTATATAATTATAATGTCTGTTGTATTATCTGTCCTAATGTGGAATCATAATTTGTAATTAATATTGGCCCTAATTATATGACCTTAAAATAGGTTAACAGCTTGGCAGATAACAATTGAATTTGTTTTTCATCTACTTGACCATACAGAAACACAGATTATTTGTGATTAATAAATGCGTTATTGTGCTATCGGAATAGTTACGAATATACACACAAATCTGTAAAGATTTGTCATATATTGTATATATTTGCATGTTCTAACAAGTCAGTAATGCTACTCACATTTTTTTAATACGTTTTGAGAGTTTTGGTTCAGAATCAATCATGATTAACTGACGTTACAAAGAAGTGAATAGATGTTAAATTTACTGTCTAAAAGAGCCTAGTTGAAAAACGATTGGTGACACTAAATCTACCCTGCTTGACCACATATTTGATCCTTACTTTCTAAGTCAAACTTGCTTCCGCATTTGTGATTGTGCTTTCCCGCTATAAGGGACTAATTCGTGGTAAGTAAATGAAAAACAAATTTTAATAGTTTGCAAAAAAGAAAACGTCTACTCAGGCTGACAACACAGATCGTGGTAGTGCAGACGTGCCATTAGTTATGAAACAGCCTACTGGCATCGCAAACAAACCTCCCGATTCTAACACTCTTAACACCATTAGCGTAACTTGCGTGAATAAATAACCCGACATGGAAGAAGTAAGCTCCTTGTTTCAAAATCGAATAATGATGTACAGAGATTGGAAGGATTTTATCATGATGATTTTCAGCTTAAATTCTACTCCAGCGCGAAAGAAAGGTGAGAAAAGAGTTGAACAAGTTTAATAAAACATTTACCACGTATCCTAGAATCGGAAATTTTTCTTTTAATATATTTAGTTCGCAATTATTGATTTCCATGTAGGCGGATTCGGGGTAATTTGAAATTAAGTATCATACACTAATCGGCTTGTTTCAAAAACGTCAAGATAATTTGGTAAAGAATAAACAGGCTTGAGCAGTAATATCAGATGGTAATTTATTAACCAATAAAGTGCTTATAGCTCTCCAACGCTATCTTCTGGCAGTATAATGGAAAATCACGATCGAACGCTCATAAATTGAAAATCCAATTGTGAAATTGAAATTTAACCGGGCGAGGGTTAATTTATCGTGGATAGCTGAATTAACGGCAGATGATAATTGTCGTACAAGGTGATTTGAACCGCCGGGCACATGTGTATAAATCGAGCCAATCAAGTCCATCCAATAAAAAGTGGGGTAGACAGGGAGAAGCCTGTAAAAAATTGGGGATGGGAAGAGAGATTAAAAAAAAGAGAAAAAACGAACTTCAGAGCAATAAACCCTTTGGGTCTCGTCTATTAAAGTGAAATATAATGGAGAGGGTGTGTTGTAGACTATTCCACTATAAATCGCTTTGCGACCTGGGCTTAGCTGTATTTTCCTAATTGGCAACCGAGTTGCGAGTCGGTGGGCCGAAGTCCAAGAACAGCCCTTTTTTAGTAGGGTCCTCCATCCTCATACAGAACTCAAAATAATAAATAATGCAGACTTGTGGCATGCAGAGGTCAGGGGTTCGCCGTAGGAGGGGTAAACAGAGACGTCGACCGCCCCAGAGGTCTTCCCAGAGGAAAGACTCGGAATCCGAAAGCATAAATATATCTCTTGGAACACTTTAGACTTTTGCCCTTTCCTTCCCATAGCGCAACATAATTCCGACTTTTCTATCTCACTTTCACTTGGGGGTAGTTTACATTTTTAACGTTAACTCTGCCATCCCAGACCTCTCGCCAGTTTTATGTGCACACTAACTTTCCCTTAAAAAAAGTCTTTCTTTTCTTTCGAAGCCACAAACGGGTCCAGTCTTTTCGCCACATTTCAAACTGTACGGAAAACAGAAATTTTGATTTACCCAAACATTGAGTTGTGTTCAACCAATATCACCACTCTGTACACACTTATAAAATTAATAAATTAAACTTATTTAGCCTTAACCTGTTAAATAAAAATTTAATAAAATAAATAAGTGGCCTTGAAGAAACCTTTGAAGAAGGAGGATCATCCTCACCTAAATAAGAATAGGTTATACGAGATATACAGAAGACATTTACTTTTACCGCAAAGCCAGCTATGTACTCGATGATTCCCAGTGTAGAGGGGCTCCATATAGAAAGCGAGTAGGAGAACCATCCGATTTGAGATATGCTTCAGTAATGCAGCGAGAGTTTGCCTCGTTAACGAATTTTTTGAACGAACAGGTGTTCTTCTGTATATAATTTTCATATAGCAGGTTTGAATATATCGTGAGATTTTATTTATTTTTATTGCTCTTTTTTGTGCACATTTTGCATGCAGAAAGAGATTAATTTATAATCAGAGTATTATTTTGGTACAAGGAGTCAAAAAATTCCATAGGCGACGGTGGGAATCGAACCTATGCACCATATATTTGTTAGCGGAAATGTGTACTGTGTGAAAGCCGATGGCGGAATATTGTTGTCATTACTGCAATACAGATCGTTAACACAATTACGAGCGCACGAAAATAAATCTCTCATGCCTTTTATATTTCGAACATAAAAGGATGATAAGTCCGATAACTACTTTTTCCTTCACGTCGTTAAGGGTGGTAGTTTTTGAACAGTCAAGAACCACAGCTTATTATTCAAAAGTCAGTATTAAGTTCATAAAGAGAACAGCTTGTCAATCCAATTAAAACCCCTTTTCCCTGTTTTATGCAAGAATGTTTTACTATTTTTTATACAGATTGACCATTTTTTTAAGACTTTTATTTAAAATATTTTATTCAATGAAGTGCCAGAGAGATAAGGATGTGATCATTAATAATACTAGGATTCACGATGTTTGAACTCAACTGAATGTAACAATACCTTTTAATATATTTTATTTTATGTTTTGATGATTTTCTGTCAATTTGGCAATGTAGTTAAGCCAATGTTTAACAAGCAAGTACAAAAACAGGTGTGAAAACCTACAAATAACGTTTTTAAAAATAAAAAGCTTTAAATTATATTTTGTATATTTAACAGATGAAAGGAGTCAAAAAATGGCTCTTCACGTTCTTGTACTATATTAATAGCACATGTAACACGATTCTACGATTACATGAATATCCTAATTATGCATATACAAAAGCTAACAAAGTAAGGTGGTTATTTTTAGATATTTTAACTTCATAATGCTTTAAGATGGTTTTTTTTCGCGCGATGAGATTTCAATAATCCCAGGAAAAAGGCTGGAAAAGTTTATAAAACACTGAAACGTCGGACAATAATAATTTCAAACAATACATTTTAATCTTCATTACTACGAGTATTCACACGATGTTTGTAAGATGTTAATTCGTGTTTACTCAATAGAGAAATGTCCAGTAAGATCGTGAACGCCCACTTCTTTTCTTAGCATGTTAAATTTTTACGCAATGCTGCACGTGGCGATTGGTAGAACCAAAAATAAAGCTACAACAGTCCTCGAAGACTTGTTGTTGTTTTTTTCTTTTCGTTTCCGTTGTGTTAAATTGTAAGATGCCATTAGTTTTAATAAAAAAGAAATATTAATCAACTTTCTCAGTCAAAATGCTATCTATGCACTCGAAAAGTACTAACAAATGACAAGCTACAACAGCCTACAACTTTATAGGATAGGGGATATATCTATTATGAATGAGAGTATAAGGACAGGTCAGAAATTACAAAAGACTTGTATTGGTCTTATTTAATTAATGCGTATTTAAGAATAAAAATACGTGTAAAGAAAAAACAGTTGTTAAATTCATGGCTGCCATGTTGGTTATCTACGCCCTAACGGATAGCATGTGACTAGATTTTCGACCTAACATCTAACATTGGCTCTGGATTGTTAGATCGCCAATGTTAACTAGCCTATTCTTACAAGTCTACATGATCATTTTTCTCGATCTAACACGACCTAACAGGGTTAACATAAATATCGTGAATATCCCTACTATGGTTTTCCCATAAATGCACTAGACTATGCTATATTATTAATTATGTGGTTTTTTGTTATTGTTTCTAATACAATATTTTTATGTAATATGACTAGTCTTGACTAAAAAGGGTAAAAAATTATTAATCAGAGGTTAAGCATCACAAATGAGTCACGGCGTTCTTGACACCTTTACCTTTCCGAGTGTCTTTTTTTCCGTTGAAATATAACGCACGGCTCCAAATAAGGAGGTGAAAGCCGACTGTTCACAAGTGACTAACGGCTTTGAAATTGAAAATTGAACATTTGCAGTGCTTATAAAGATGGGGAATTAATTTCCGAAGATTGACCCGTCAATATTTATCAATATAAACGGTAGATGAAAGTCGCGTGAAAACGGACAAATAAATAACGTTAAATGTGCAAGCGGTAAATGTCTTGACATTATCGATAAATGATGACATCGAGAGGCCACATTATCGGCTATCATTCGGCGTTTATTCAACCTCCTTAAACCACAGTCAGCACTTATGGAGAATAATAATGCATACCTACAACATAACTTTAACTGCACTTCTTCGAAGCCAGCACAATTTTTTCAATTAAGGAAACTATTAGAGACAGATTTTTTTACAATAATTATTCAATTGAGTATATGGTTAAAATTTATGAAACAAGGCTAAATTCACAGAACGAGAGGTAAAACGGTTTGATTTGTAGTTCGAAATAAGTGTGAAATAACAAAACGTGACCAAATATATTATTGGAAAAACGACTTGTGAAAACGTTATCTTCTAATAGCCTGGGATTCTGGCCAGGGGGAAAAGATTTTAGGATAAGAAGTAGGATTGGATTAACAGTGAGATGTAAGGGTTCACGACATTGGCACCATCTGTGTCTTGGCTATTTCAGACGGATAGATATATATTTCGGGAGTGACGCTGTTACGGAGATATATAGGGACAATCAAGAGTCGAAAAAAGGGGGAAGAACGGAACAAAAACCTTTCCGGGATCAGAGAAAATAATAGATGGCATTTTGAAAAATTATGGCCGTCCGGGGTCAAATTAAACGACCGCAAAAATAAGACGGCCGATATAAGGCAAAACCAATTATAGCAAATGTTACAAAGTGAAAATAATTCTTACCAACGAGAGATAAAATTTGTTACGTTTTTCCAAAAGTGTTCACCTTTTCTTTAACTGCTCTTTCAACAACATAAAATTAAGAAATTCATATAAAAAATTGTAAATATACGGTGAATTAATAATTGTTCTACTCTGCGGGAAAAGACGGACCACCAAACATACCAAATATATTTAAAAAAATTAAAATTTTCCATGTGGCTTTTTAATAAATTGTTTGTGTTATTTTTACATTAAATTTGTGGCGTTTCGGGCATTTAACTTTAAATTTAATAATAACAAAAAATTATTTAAAAAACACATGGAAAAGTAAAAAACATTCTAAATATAAAAAACGTCTAAAAAAATCCATGTTATTAGAATAAAAATTACAACTAAAAATACACTTTAAAAAAATCAATATTAATAACAGCAGGGGGCGTCGGTGGCAGCAACGGACGGTGACATGGCGCTCATCGCTCAAGGCAAAGGTCCCGGGTTCGAATCCAGCAGGCCTGCATTCGAACCCGACTTACTTACAAATGGGATTTTTTCATAAACACCGGCACCCTGAGGGTTTATATAACCTTTGCTGTTGCGAACCCTCGTAAAAAAAATAAATAAATAAAAAACAACAGCGTTTGTCAAATCTTATGGACATTTTACTAGTCACCTTTTTAAAATTCATATTACACGATGAAAAAAAATATAACAACACTATATTTTTAGTTTATGTTAGAAAATATTTCCATGTGTTTTTTTAAATAAAAAAGTAAATACATTACTTGTTTACATTTACTTTGACTTTGCGGGTATTTACTCTCATCATCAGCATATACATTTTTTATAAAAAGACTAAGTATAACATATATATCCATATTTTACATTTTATTAAAAGCTTATCATATATTGTATTAAACTTATAATTATTTAATATACATTCTATTTTAAATGATATGACCATCTTCCATCAGTAATTTAAGTTTATTTGCAATATATCATTTTTGTATTATATCTAAGTAGTATTTTAAAAAAATGGAAAATTTACTTTCTGACAGGCCTCATCGCCAAAATGGAAGAAGTTTATATATTCTTTTTTAACACTGTATTTTGTAATATATGTGTACAATCATAATTTGAACAATTTTTTATTATTTATTTATTCAAGCGTAGGCTAATGGGGCGAGTGCTGGAAAACTAAGCAATATGCTTGTTGATTTTTTGGTAAAATTTACTGCTTATGATGAAATGACCGCCGTTTGTCTTCGCTTTAACATAATGAATTTAATTAACATACGTTATAAGGGTTGTATCAATTTTCCACAGCAACTGTATGGCAAATGTGACAATTATAGGTGTTATAAATATGTATTATCATGCTATATCTCCGAAGCAGAAACGTTAGTTTGATCCCACTAAATGGAAATACTTGTGCTTTAACTATACAGAGCGTGTAGGCAATTATCGTGACATTGCTGTTCTATTAAGTTTCCTTTCCCTGTTTTAATTATTTCCAAGATTATCCTGAATAAAAAAGTATTTTAAATTAAATACACCTACTACAAAAGGCGGTCCATAGACTAATGCCGATATATTATATCCAATTATTTATTATCGGTATATGATAAAATAAGTACAAAACATAAATAAACGGTATTGTTAGTAAATCGACAGAGCTAAAGATTAACTTTATCCGGATGATTGAATATTAAATGTTAAACGTTGTAATCTTTTGAAAGACACAATCCACAGGCTAAGAACTTCTTTGCTATTACTTATTAACACTGCTCTGCACATTTTATCGTTTACATTGTATTGTACCTTTAAAGTTCACCACTGATGACGAACTGAAGCCGAAATATTTTGTAAAAACGAACAAACAGCAAGTTTTAATTTTAAAAAAATTCCAATATACTTACTATTTGCATTCAGAAATAGCAGTACTATGAATGTAATAATTATTTATTTACATACCTTAGCCAACGAGAATGATAGGAATAAAACATTACTCACCTGAAACAATAAAAAGAAAAATAATTAAATACAGTTGGTCCATACATTTAGAGGAAAAGTTCAGTTAGGAATAGTTCAAAAAATTGGCCATACGCGGTTGACACATGGGCACCTGCTTTTGGGCCAAAGCCCGCGCACGTGCCCCTTATGCAGAGAAAGGTTGCTCGATGTGTCCCACATAATAGAGGCGTGTCATGCCTTTGCTCCATACAGAGAGCGTGTAGGCATGCCGCCGGTCTTAAGAAGGGTTCTCGAGCACGGTAGCGAGTTTCAGATCCCCTTGTTCCGCTTTTTAGAGGAAATTGGGTTTTTTTATTGTATATAGTATGTCTTATGTGTTGTGTCTATGTTTTGTCTGAGTGAATGTATGTATTAGCGTGAATGGCGAGGGGTGAGGGTGAAATATAACGCCATCATCGCCCATCGTACGATGAAAGCGAGTGAGTGTATGTTCGGGGTCGATGGCGGAATATTTATAAAAGTACCCCATCGACCTCAATCTAGTTTAGTTTAAGTATATTTCCGTGGAGGAATATCAAGTACTCCACCGACCAAACGGAATGAGTGTACTGTATGGATGTATTTAAGTGTATGAATGTATTTATTTGTATGAATGTAGTGTTTGAACGGGTACAGAATTTAGACTTAGGGGCTGAAATGACCTAGATGGAAAAAAAATACGAGTTCAGATTTGAGATGAAGTAAATTGAAAATAGCTGGTAGGCCAGACTGTAAAAAGAAATGGAAAAGGAAAGAAAGGAGATAGAGACGGAGAGAGAGAAAGAGATGGATAGATAGAGGTAGGTAGATAGATAGATAGATAGAAAGATAGATAGAGAGAGAGAGAGAGAGAGAGAGAGAGAGAGAGAGAGAGAGTGTGTGTGTGTGAGAGAGAGAGAGTATAAATAATAGAAGCAATAATTAGAATTCAGGGAAAAGTAGTAATAATAAAGAATTCTCTGTCTTTTGCGAATCACAGTAAACTTAAAAGTTGAGAAAAGGAGGGTAAAGTTTTCTAATGTTGCAATAGCACCTAATTTATAGTTATCAATTAACTACAACCCCTTTGGATGGTATGGAATATGATAAACCCCCAGGAGGGTTAGTTTAATCGCTCGAGTTGAATTAAATTCAGCTTTGCTCATACGGGTGGATAACTGGAATGGACGATTTGTCGCAGGAAGCACAGACCGGTTTAAAATCTATGCGCGTCATTTGGACGGATCAGTTTGCCATTTGGCCGTTCCGTTCGGCTATGTTTATGCATAAATGGTCCAAGTGGAAAAACAAGAAGCTACGAATTATACTTCGGCCAATGTCGGATTTTCATACCCTTGGGGACGAATTGTTTTATTATTAAACGAAGGATATGCGACGTAAGCCGGCCGAGATTAACACTATCACTCCGCGATAAACGGACTAATAAGTCCATATCTAATTAAATTGTTTTTTAAATCATATTAAATCGCTGTGTCGTCGAATCCGTTATTGACATTCCTTGATTGGAACTGCAACGTTATTGTTCATTTGAATATAAATTCAAAATTCAAAGACAAAGAAAGCCCACATCGAAAAAAGTAAACGGATACATTTGATTGTGTCAACTTTAATTAACGTTCTGTTCTCGTTACTTCACGATAACTAGTAATGAGAAGTGGTATACATCTAATATTTGCTTTAACGTGTGAAGGTTGTTTGGTACCTCTTGGGTTGAATGCATTCCCAAATATTTGATCAAACAAAACGGGCCTGCTACCAAACAAGCCGGGAGAACATACATCACCCGGCCCAGTTTTGAATTAACACGGGATGTTTGTTGCGCCTTCTGAGGACGCTGATCTCGTCAAACATTTTGAAAATTTATTTTTTAAATTGAACAAATAGTTTGGTTTATCAATAAAACACAATATGTCTCATTTTCAAATGCATTACGTTTTAAATATTCTCTAGAACAATCATGCCGTCAAATACATTTAAATATTGGATGCAAAATCCTTCGTGCTGCAAACCATTTGACAATTCAAAGTGCAAATTTGAGTGTGAATACAGGGTTTCACAGTCGTTGATCAAATATGATTTGCAGTCTATTAAACACAACAGTTGGAGTTTGTTAAATAATTCTCTCTGACAAAGCATGATGAACACGAGGCTTGGAGCTTAATACATCACTCAAAAGTACATTGTAAATACAAAAAGGGCTTCGAACCGTTGCGGGGGTAGATGTGCATTACAAATTATCAGAAAAACAAACCTACTTTCAAATATTTCACTACCGAAAACCCGGTTTTTTATTCGCAGTGGTGACTGTTACGTTAAAAACGTTTCTGCAGGATATACTGTTGAAAGGACAAGGATCAAATAATAACACACATACAATATTAAACACATTACATTAGTATTAATTTTCATATGTTGACAAAAAATATTCTCCAATCGGAAAGTGTTGTACTATTCATTGAAAAGAGGGAAAAGCTGAATTAATTAGAGAAACCACGGAATTTCGTAATTAAGGATCAATTCATATTAAAAATTCATGAAGTTAAGTGGACAATTATCAAAACGCGTTGCTGCAACAATGCTTTTGAATAATTTATCACCACTGGGTAACCACAAAACAAAAATATGAACGATATCAACAATTTTTAAATAAATTATACCGTATCACCGTTGAAAACAAACCTACTATATTCCTTCTATTCATTTTCTTCCCTAAACAATTATTCCTTGTTTAGTATTAATTGTTATAGTTCATAATTGATACCTTTAGCATTTCTAGCAATCGCTTTTCCGTCCCGTCAACATCATCACTATTACAATAAAATCCTATTTAATCAACAACCGTAAACAAACGCTATATATGCATTTTATTTTACCTTTATAATTTACACAAATACCACAGTTTTTGTTTTAATCTACAACAAAAGAGTAATAAATTTGTATAGTGTTTTTAAAATCATAAAAATCACTTTTTATGGTTAGTAAGTCAAGCAGTCACTACAATACTACACTATATTCCTTCTATTCATTTTCTTCCCTAAACAATTATTCCTTGTTTAGTATTAATTGTTATAGTTCATAATTGATACCTTTAGCATTTCTAGCAATCGCTTTTCCGTCCCGTCAACATCATCACTATTACAATAAAATCCTATTTAATCAACAACCGTAAACAAACGCTTGAATTGAACTGAGATGCACATTCTCACCGAAAATGGTGTGAAACAGATACTCATTTTAACGAATAGAACACAATTGATGGCATGTGTTCATCCACTCGTTTACCAACCACCACCTGGAACTCATAATCTTTCTGCAGTGTGGTTTTCGATATCAGAATTCCTCGAATTAAGTAATCTTAATTTTGAATTGTGAGACACCGACAGATATCCTTGTAGAAATGTATACGAAGAAATATATATATGCATAGACTGCAGGGTGTATCAACTTCTATAGTCTACTTGTTTTGACCGAGTTATGATACTATCGTCCATTTTGTTTTAGCTTTCTTATCTAATATGTATTTAAAAATATCAATGTTTCGATGTTCTGTTACGTCTAGTTAGATTTCAAATGTCAATGACCTCTCTTACTATAATTTTTCTTTTTATTATTTTCTCGAAGTAATACTCTTGAAATCATTTGGATCCTATCGCACAATAATGTATAACTGAGTATTCAGTTCATGTTCTGCTTTCCAAGAAAAATGTTTACAAGCGCGAGGATAGAGATATGCTAGTTGCCTTTGTTGATGCTGGGCAAAAAGGAAGGTCAGCGTCAATTCCTACAGGTTGCTTTCGATTTCTTAATGGTTACCATATCCTTTGAATTCATTTAACTAAACTTTTCTTATCAGAGAGAGAATTCCGGATAGCAGACACTCTGATCATCATATTTTCCTGCGTTTATACCAGAATTTGGTTGAGCATGGGTGCTAACTCCAACCGTACACGCCCGGGAGATAAATTGGCACACAAGAATTCCTCTTATTTCTTGGCCTTCGAGGTCGCAAGATTTGACCCCCTTGGACTATTTTCTTTGGGGGTATTGATGAATCCACCTCCAGTATTTATGTAAAAAAAGTTATGTTAAATCTGTCCTTCTATCGTGCGATTCCAGACCTAAGTTAATTTGCGGTTTGTATAAGACTTTTTTGCTAAAGTTAATTGTCCAAGAATTGGAACAACGGATTGTAGCTTGCAGAGAAATCCGCACAGAAATGATAGAAAAGGCCAGAATTCGTATTTGAGCATTTATTATAAACGTAAATTTTAATAAGTAGTCAATCTGCAACATAATAACAGCTGGGAGTTATTTTAAAAATAAAAATTGACTGGATGATGATAAAAACAATCCTTTTTTGTAACCCCTACCCTATTCTGAGGCAATTTCTAACCAAAATTAACTTCCTGATGTAAATCGTTTTTAAATAAACAGGTAGGGCCATCATGTTGTATCAAAAAGCATACCCCTCACGCGTCCGTCGGGCATAGCGCAGTAATGGTCGATCCTATCAACATTTTGCTTTCAGTAAAAGTGGCAGAAAATAAGCTCTAAAATCGAATCGTGCAATAAAAATATGGAATTCTCATTTAAAATAACCAAGTTAGTGTCATTTCCCACCTACATGAGAAAGTTATGCTAAATCTGTTACGATCACCCGATTCCTAGGCAAAATTAACTTGGGGTTTGTAGAAGACGACTTTTTGCTAAAGTTAACCACTTCTGAATTAAACGGGTGGACTGTAGCAGTTGATAAATACTTTATATCGATGGGGGAGGGGCTTCTTTTGGTAAAATGCTTTCAAAAATAATAAAGAACTATAGTTATAGATCAACATTTCTTTTAAATTAATCCGTTTATATTTAGTGATCTAATTGACCATATTAATTATTTCAAATTATTATTTGGTAAATGGGTTCGAATCCCTCTGGTGATACTAACTTTTTCATCTCAATCAAGACCTTACATAAAAAGAATAATAATTAGTTTATTTTAAAGTTTGCGCCTCTTTTTTATTATTGTTTAGGTAAATCCCCCCCCCCTTAGACCTTTTAGTTCCTGCAGATTTTGTTCATTTTTGGAAGACGCCTTTCACTCACCTTGTGAGCATCATCAATTAGCCTTCGTTACACAAAACTTAATAGAAAAAACACACTCACGAACTGTTCTTTTCAAACTATCAAATATACTGACATTGAACGATCAGGTTGACATCGAGAATGCACCACTATATAAATACTGGGGATAGATAGGTGACGTCACACTTTACAGGATACATGGAATAAGACAACAATGAAGCGGTTACCAGAGTTGAGTGTATTTCGCCGGCTACGACCGATTCAATGTGGACAATTTGAAAAGAACAGTTCCTGTGTGTGTTTTTCTATTCTGTTTCGTTTAAACAATAGTATATAAAAAGTACTACAGATGCTATTGTCTGTAATTTTTGCGATATATTTTGGTTAGTAAACTTTGAAAATAGATTTAGTTTTTTCCTTAACTATCCGTAGTTCCGCTATTTTCCCTCTGTTTTTTTCTTTCTTTTGTGCATCACGACAATGATATCTGCAGTTGAATATGTGCAAGTGTTTGTTCCGGATCTCTGGCTGTACCAGGCAGTACAATTAATAATCTGCCGGTGGTCTTCTTTGCCCCAGCGATGCCAGTGTATTTATCACACTGAGTGACACGAACCAGAGATAATGCAATAATGTATTCCATACATGTGGGATCTAATCGGCTTGACATGCAGCAGTTATCCGGCGGACTGACAGTCCACGGGGTGAAACGTGCAAAAATCTGCGTCCGCGGGCCATAATGTCAAGGGGAGAAACAGGGTAGCAATTTTAAACCCCATGATTGAATAAAATCTAATTTCGCCAGGTGGAGGATTCACGCTGCTGCGGCGAACGATTTCGAGAGGAGGGGAGTGGATCCACCCAGAATCCGGACATCTAGACCACTTGGGGCGTGAAGAGAATTATGACAACCCCCGCTTCGTGGGGTTTTGGACGTAGCGGACTGTAGCGACTGTGAGAGCGGACGACAGTTGTGGAGAGAGCGAGAAGGAAATATCGATCGCAGAGTGCAACATCTGTCCTGTTCAGTTTATAACTCTAGTCATCGCACGTGTCCGGGTTGGCCGATTGAAAAAACTTGCTCCACGTCGATTAGTATGCTCAAGACTCAAAAAACTCCAAAACAACCCGTACAACAGGACAAACCGCTTAAAGGACAAGTTTCTCTTACTTTTCAAATTTATAACACAGTTGTCCAACAAGCAAAAAGCGTTAACATTAACTCCACGCCGACCGGAGCATATAAAAGCATGGTGAGCATAAAAGGCTCACGATGAACTAATCAAAAACATCCACTCCCCTCCCTATTAGAATAAAAAGAAGAGTTTTGCTTTGATTTTTTGTTAGTTTGTTTGTTAAGATATTATAGAAATTTGTTCATATGGTCATAACTCCAAATTAACAAAGCCAAATTTCGAATTATTCAAATAATCGGGCTTTTGTGTTTATTAGACTGCAATAGAAAAAAAATCTGCTCTTAAATTAATGTCCTCAGATTGTGAAATTAATTCAGCAGGTTGTTCTAAAAAATTAAACAGGGCCCACTTTAAATAAAATATTGGTGTTGTTTGTGGCTCTGCGAGTTGATGAACACATGTTAAATTGATCGACACTGATCAATTTATTGGGCGACGATTTGCTGGTTTACTTTAACTCACAACACAGACAAAATTATTGACCGTTGTACGTTTTTCTGTAGTAAAATTTGTTCTAAAGAAAAAAAATTGACTTGGGTTTAAGAAATTGTCAAACCTTTTTGAATACGAAAAGATTGGGATTTCAAATGATCAATTTAGAATAAAATAAACAAAATACTAAATAGCAAACAATGACACCTGACATTTATCAATTAGGAAAGAGTGAATACTCTGAAACACTGATATAGTGCATAACAAATTAAAACAATACACTAACTGAATTTGTAATTAATAATAATAACTAATTTTCTTTCTACAAATCTAGGGTTTAGAGTAAATCGAATAATGTGCATGGGGCGTCAGTGGCGGCAACGGTTTAGGCGTTGACACGGTGTTCATCACTGTAAGGTCCCGGGTTCGAATCCAGCGGCCCTGCATGCATGGGCTGTTTTTCATAAACACCGGCACCACGAGGGTTTATATGACCTCTGCTGTTGCGAATCCTCGAAAAAAAAAATGGTATGCCCATCAGGGTAGATGACGGAAACGATTGTAATTTAGAATATGTAATGTGTAGTGACGTTAATTGATGATTATTTAAAGATCATGAGATGCGGTTTAATGTGATGTGGGTTAGTTAGAAAAACATTTTCTTTATCATACCTATATTTCGATATTTATTGAAATCATCTTCAGGGCCTGGAATTTATAAACATTGTTTAAATTATACAAATACATTAACACACAAATATGAATATGTGATTTAATCGACCTGTTTGTACTCACTCAAAATCTGTGTTTTCTGTGTAGACGTGTCATTGTTGTATTGAGTGTTAGTGACATTTTAATGTTTTTGTTTATATATGTTTCATCATCTTTAAATAATATTTGTAATTTAGGATTGAATTTTTGTACCTTCATAAGAATATTACAAATTTCATATCATACGACTGTTTTCTACTCAAACAAAAACTAGTAAATGAAAAATACTCGTGATAGCTTAAACTATGGATGCACTAGGACGACGCAGAATGACATATCATGCTTGTTATCGATTATAGCAGGTTGATCCTTTGATTAGCACAGAATTAGAATAGGTCAATGCCCAATCTGTAAAAGTCAATTCCTTTTTTGACCAGGGCATTGTTATCTGTGTCATTGTTTCACACAATTTCTTGTTGGTGAGTTTGACCTTGTTGAGTAGGTGGGGGAGGACAAACTCTGGGCAGCTGCGTTAAGTCGCTTACGGTCAGGTGGCCAGCTGTGAAACCTTCAAGAAGCATGACGAAGATTGCCTTTAGCGGTCAAAAGCGAGGAAACGAGTTTGTAAGCATTATTATGAGAATTAAAAGAGAGAGAGAGTGAGAGAGAGGAAGAGAGAGAGTCTGCGATATTGAAAAGAGTGAGATGAGAGGTGTAAGACTTAGACCTCATTTCATTGCAATTATTATTGTTCACTTCATAAAAATGCTTTGGTTTAATATTGTTTTCTTTCTTTTCTTTAATAACAGATCAGATATCATCGAAATTATTTCTTTCGGGAGAGAAAGAAAGAAAGGCGTACTCAGGGGATAAAATCATCTCAAATAAGGGGTCGGATTGTTGGCTGGGAAAATACGATCCACGACCGCCCTGAGCGATTCCTTGGAGCAAAGTGGAACTGTGTAAAAACAGAACGGCCCCGGGAAGATGGCCGGCGGTCGAAATTGCCGACGGTAAATAAATCCTTTCTGGACTTATGGCACCTGACAATGGGGAACAATCCTCGTAGTGGGAGCTCAGTGAAATACTGGACCCAATATCCTTAGGCAGTTAAGGGCAGGCCTCGCTCCCTGATCCATGGCCAGGATAACTTCCTAATAGCCTATGAATAACTTTGAAACCTTTTTTTTCCAACAGACTTCTACAGATTTGGCACCCCCTTTTGCAAAGGGAAATTAATTTCAGAGAACTATCAAATTAACTTTTTAGTAGGAGAGCAATTTCTCTCCAATATCAAAGCAATCACGTTCGTCGTTTAAAAAAAATTGTAGGCACCCAAAAGTCCTTTTTTTCACCCTACCACCGAAATTTCAATTATATCTCACTTAATATTTTGTTAATATTTAAAACTCAATTTAAAGTTAAATTCAAAAATTGAAAAATGACAAAAGGAGGGAAAATTCGAAAGGTTGTAGGTTGAGATGGGAAGTTGGTGTTCGGTGTATCGGAGTGACGATAGCTCAAATAGTTAGAGTAACGGCGTATTGAGCCGAAGGTCGTGGGTTCAAATCCCGCTCATAACACCAACTTTTTAATTTCAACCAATGCCTTACATAAAAATGTTAATTAATTGAAAGAAGTATTTTGGTCAATCAGACACTAAATATTATGGATTTAATAAATAAAATGACCTATAACTTCACTAACAGCTCCCTGTGGTCACTTCATACGACGCCGAGAATCGAATCCTGATTACACGACATTTGAAAAATGGCACAAGGAAGGAAAATTCGAAAGGTTGTAGGTTGAGATGGGGAGTTGGTGTCGGAGTGGGTCGAAGTCATGATAGCTAAAGTGGTTAGAGCAGCGGCGTATTGATCCGAAGGTCGTCGGTTCGAATCCGCTCGTGACACTAACTTTTCCATTTCAACCAAAACGTTACTGAAAAATGTTAATTAATTGAAAGAAGTAATTTGGTCAATCAGGCACTAAATGTAATGGATTTAAAATTTAGTTGAACACAACCACTCAATGGAATGTGAAAGGAAGAAGGATCGAACACTTCTTTCTTATCTGAAGAAAAAGATCAATAATATAAGATATTTAATTAAGATATATTTTCAAGGGTGCTGATAACTAAGTGCAGTGATATACGTGAAGTTTCTTATTATTCTTATTGTTTTTTCTCGTGATATTTCCTTCTTTGGTTTGGAGAGGAGAAGAGCCTGTAATTTGGTAATTTTCATCTTCAAAGCTGGATCTGAGGGATATTTGGTTCACATTCCATTATTTAAAATTAAATAAGTAAATAAAAACAGACCCTTGATTAAAGATAAGCTAGAAGCCAAAACGCATTTGATAGACCCAAACAGCGAGGATAGGCAGACAGAAATGATTAGAACCATGCAACTACGAAATGTTAAACTTGTCGGTATTTGAGGGCTCATTGTGATGTACGTGATGGTATAGTGGGTGCTGTTTTTTCTGATTTATTAACATTTTATATATTTTTATAGTTTAGTATGTCAGTCAAACTAATAAAACAGACAAAGCTGACGAAACATTACTCCGATAAACCGTTGAGATGAAGTAACACAACTAATCAACCAATTCAGGAAGATAGTCTAGGATGATATTAACCGAATCAACGTCAGGTTTACCACCTGCAGACACAATTTCAGATTTTATTTTGGCCTGATAATTGAATGTTACTGACTGATTTCAACCATATTGCAATTATTTAAACGTTTATTTTGATGGTGGATTTAACAGATTTAACAAGAGCAGATGGGCCTGAATTGTCTGGCGTTCTTGGTTCAGATCGGCCGCGGGTAGATTTGTTAGGAAGGGACCGTTACCGGTTTTGTTCCCCGTCTGCGAGTGGAACAGCTGTTCTCCACTACCTGAGGCATTTAACTTTCTCTTCGGCAGCTCCAAGCAATAAAACCGGTCTGTTTTACTATCCTTGCCGTTGCCCTTTTTCCTCTTATTTCGTCCACGATTGTTTAAATACGATGGCATACCCGTTGAAAAATCACCGCCCGAAGGACTCATCTCGTCTAAAATCCTCCAAAAACTCTCCCGGGTCGAAACGATTGAAAAGATTATCCAGAATTCTAATAATTGACCATTTGGTAGGTTTGGACGAAAAAAAGGATCATACTAATTATTTCATTCCTGTTAAAAACGGTTTCACCAATTTTATTTCATCACTGAGAATTAAAATTCTTCTGTTTGTACTTTTATCTTTCCGTTGACCTGTTTTGTTTTTTCTTGACCATTTTACCCCACTAGTAAATTGAAAGGCTAAGTGTTTGAAATTGAACAAAAGCCAATACAGCCTGGCAAAAACAATTGTGTAGGCCATCAATGATATAAAACAAGGATGGTAGAAGACAGGTTTTAAAACACACGAGTTGTTCAAGTTATAAAATAATCCTTTCTATGTAAGGTCTTGGTTGAGATAAAAACGTCAGTGTCACGAGCGGGATTCGAACCCACGACCTTCGGTTCAATACCTGTTCTAACCACTTGGCTACCGTGTCTTCGATCCACTCGGACACCAACTCCAACTCAACCTACAACCGTTCGAATCTTCCCTCTTGCCATTTTCAATTGTCGTGTAATCAGGATTCGATTCTCAGCGACTAATGAAGTGGCCACCGGGAGCTGTTTCGTGAAGCGATAATTCTTTTACTTATTAAATCCACTTACGTTTTAGTGGTCAATTGACCAAGTTACTTCTTTCAATTAATTATTCTTTTTATGTAAGATCTTAGTGAGATGCAAAATTTAGTGTAATTCCGCTCGTGACACTAACTCTTTCATCTCAACCAAGACCTTACATAAAAACATAATTATAAAATAATTATTAAAAAAGTGAAACAGTTAAGTTAAAAAAAGAAACAAATGCAGACTTTTCATATATTTACAAAAACCATCTCAGCTTTAATTATATTTCTATTGTGAGTCCATGTAAAATTTTAATATTACTGCAAGTGAATTGAGTAATTTTTAACAGAGATATGCCGGTTTTTAGTATGATACATGTGAATTAAATATTGAATTTACATTGAAAATTCTAATTTGGAAATAATCTTTTCTTTTACCGTTGTAATAATGCATTCTTGCATTGGACGTTTCCTTGGATAAGATTTGGAACATTGAATTGATAATTTACCCTATATAATTTTAACAAAAGTAAAAATGTAGAATTTTGTGTGACTCCACTCCCTAACATTAACTAGCCGGATGAAAACTGAATGGCAGGAACGAGTGAAAGAGGGGTTGAAAGCTCGGGGTGCGAATCGTGTGGGAAGGGTTGCCTTTATTGACAATGTGTTGCGGCAAACTTTCTACACGTACACTCACACGGGCCTACACTAGATTGAAACTCACACTCACCCACAGCGTAAAATTCATTGTTCGCCGGCATCACTTTTGTCTCTGCCGTTCTACAAAAGTACGGTCGATCGGGGTTTTTGGAAAAGGGAGTTTATGCTCTTGAAAAAGCTCAACGAAGCGGTGTTTATACTCCAGAAATGGATCGGACAGAAACAGCCTAAGGGATTGATGTTAAAAAGAGAAAAATGTTTACACTGGCTAAAACAAAAAGGAATAATAAGGTGTGATGAAAATGTATAGAAAAAAACCAAACTAAATTTAGCAATATGGAAACAAAGCGAATTATGTTTTGTCACCTGTCAACTACACAACCGATGACAGATTTACCCAAACAAAATTAGATAGATAGAATTTTTTGTTGGAGTCGTGAGGTGCGGTCGAGAATTAGGTAGTTTATAAAGCCTTTTTCATTTTTTTGCCGACGTTTCGACCTTTCTTCGGGTCATCAGGGAATAAAGTGTGGTGCTATTCTTCTGGTATCATACTGGTTTTGTGTGAAATTGTTGTGCGACCACACAAAACTAGTATGATACCGAAGGAATGTTATGCCCTGATGACCCGAATAAAGGTCGAAACGTTGACAAAAATAAAAATGAAAAAGGCGTTTTTCTAAACTACCTAATTCTCGACCGTGCCTCACGACTCCAACAAATTACTAAACAACCGGTCATTAAATAAAACACATTACCGACAGATTTTACGTAAGAAACAAATTTCCTACAACTAAAATTAACTTACCCAATAAAAAAATATCTCTTTTAACAAAGATGCCTGTTTTTTCATCTTCATGACCTCCAGTATTTTTGAAAATTCCAATAGACTACTTCTATATCTAGATTAATTGACATACTTGCAGTGGTGGTTTTTGACAAATCGATCACCAGGACGAAAATAATAACGTATATAAATGAATGAATTAGCATGAAAGTTGAAATAACTAGAAAAGAAGTTATTTAACTTCAAAGGCTAATAATAGTCCTAATAGGATTCATTAGTTCAGATGCCATAGATTTTTATTCCATGACCCGACGTTGTCTATTTTTGTAGATAACCTCTTGGGTCGTCTTGTTATCATTCTTTTCCTAATTATGAACTCGTCCATCTACAATGTAATTAATTTCTACTGCAATCCAAGATCACTTTTTGATGGATTAGCTTCAAGGCTGTTTTTTCTTACAATATAATTTATTTGCGTCCACCAGAAGCTTGTTCCACTTATTAAAGTATCAAGGTGAAAACACGAGGGGTCTTCTCGTCCTGATAGTGGAAGGGTGGCTTAATGGATGGAAATAGTGGTGGGGTGGGCAGGTGGTGCAGCATCTGCTCGCCGCGAAAGGCATACGTCATACTAACTGCCCACCCAGTATTGAGCGTTACCCTGGGAAAATTAAACTCTTGAAGAACGTCCCTCCAACGATGTGATGATGGTAAGAGATTCTCATGCCCCCCCCCTCTTATAGGCCATTCATCGTGCCGATGAATCATTCTCGGTGAGATTTGATTTTCACTCTATGGCACTTTTGCAACTGACCATCGCAGTTTCTTTATGATGACGACCATCGCAGAGGGAGCAAGATATACACAAATCAGATGCATGTAGAAATAAAGGACGTAAATGCAACATCTTTTTTTAAATTCCGTCCTGTCCAACAAGTAACACTCCAAACACTCCAGCGATTTTTTTTACACAAAAAAATGAGAGTTAATACACATAGTAATTTACCAGGCTTACGTTTATAAAAAGAAGAATCAATATTTCTTTAAAGTATTTGAGTATGTGGGATGTAGTCAAGTAGTTCTTTTTTTGTATTGTTGTCTAAGGCCAACAAAACAAAAAAAGGACTAAGAATCAATAAACATTCTTCATCGAGCTTGTTTGTAAAGAATTAAGAGCCAATCCACTTATTTCATGGCACTTTTTGTATATAATTAACAATCAATATAAATCCTTCAACGAGTTGTTGTATATACAATTAAAAGACAATTCAAAGGACTTCATTTACCTTTTATGTATAAAATTAAACGTCAGTACACACACTTCCTTGAGCTTTTATTTATAAAAGTAAGCGTTTATAACTATTGAGATAAGCTCGATGTTCAAAACATGTTCACAGGTTGAACAAACCTGGTAAACCACTTGATTGAGTTGGCTTCAGAATACCCACATTTCAATTTCCAAACAATTATACAAACGTTACGCAATTCAAATTAAGATCCAGCGTTAAATCATTAAGATCCAATTTCATCGGGACGTTACTGACCAACTGTTTTACACATATGTGCGGAGAAGAATATTCAAACGCGCAGCGTTAAGGTTATAAGTAGGTTGAATCAAGGCAACCAGTTCTTAAATTTCGAGAAATCTTCCCTTTCCCAAAAGCAATAAACTTAATGCTATCCTTTGTGTATGAAACAAAGAGCCAATTAGAAGTCGGTCAATGATCAATTCACCTTCATAACTTTCACCAAACCCCAAAACCTGTGGTTGTGATTATGTACCAAACAATTCATATTTGCCACATTAATGAAATAAAACAATACAAGATCATTTTAAATGAATTTAGTGAGTGATTTGTGTAATGTGAGAATGTATTGTAGAATAGATAAACGTGAATAATAATTAAGGATGAATCAGTTAAGCTGATAAGTATTGATACAAAAAACTTTGATGTTTACCAGATAAGAAGGGTAAAAATGTCCTGGTAAAAAGTTTGGGGTGTCTGTTTACTTTTTCTCCCCCTCTCCACTCCGCCGTTTAATCGCAAGGGAAGATAAATTTGTCAGTCGATTTATGCTTGAAGGGCGACCCCCTCACCATGATGATAATATTGTCTGGAGTGACAAAAACTGTCAAAAGCAGAACTAGCCTCCATGCAGGATGGACAACGACAAAAGCGCACAGCCTTGCACCAGAATCCCCGCTGTAATCGGGCATTGATTTTTTCTTCCACATTTACGCACGTGTATAATGAAGCAGAATTTATACAACACGGAACTCATTTTACACGCCTCGGTCGTTAAGAGATGATTGCCCACCCCCACCCACCATTGCAGGATTGCGTTGTTTGAGAGTGGGAATAATTATAATTAGAACGGCAAAAGCGTCATTTTATAGATCAAATACGGCAAGCAATTGCTCGACCGTTGAAAATCAGTTGGGTTCAGCCTGAACTGTATAGTATCAATAGCTAGATGCGGAACGATATTGGACCACACGAACAAAATTGACCTTTTACGTCCATTTATAGAAGACAATTCACAGTCAAAACAATCTAGAATTTAATTTCGATTTTTAGAGTTAAATGAAATAATACTGAACTTTTTATGCCGACGAAGCTAAATTCTTTCAAATCAGAAGAGTACCAGGTGCTATAGAAAAGACGCAGAACTTATTTAACCTAGACTTTCTTCTGTAGTAAATTGAAGGAAAACCAATTATTAAACCAGGAAAGTTTTTTTATTAATTTTTTATTCAGTTATAATTTTCGTTTACAAATTCTCTAAACTTAAGAATTATAATGCTAAGTTGGTCGTTACTGTCTGCTGTTGCCTGTCAGATGCGTATCGACATTATGACATCCTACTCCATCTGCGGTGTTGGGACTGTGTTATTTATGTGAAAAAAAGTCCCTTTTTATCGTCGTGGGACGGACAAGTAATGCAGCATATACACTAGCTTTGAATACATTTGTCCAAGGAAAATAGAAAAAGGTTGAGTACCTTATGATAACACATTTGTGGAATTTTCCGCATGTCATTCAATTCAATCTAGTGGTACACAAATTTTGTTAGCTTTTGAAAAAATCCTAAACGCACCAGCCAATGCAAAAACATCAAAAAAATTCGCCGAAAATGTACGAAAAAAGGAAGGAAAGTCATAAAACAGTTAATGATTGAAGAACTAGATATTTAAAAAATTGATTATAATCCTGGTTTAATGTTTATTCTGATTTCTTTAACTCTTTGGATTGAACTTTGGAGAAAATGATTATTAAGAGATCTTGAGATGCGGTCTGGTGTGACGTAGGTTAAGCAAAACATTTTCTTATCGTGTCACGTTTCGAACTTTATTGAGATCACCTTCAGAGCCACGGATTTATAAACATTGTTCAAATTTTACAAATGTTATTCATTTTTTAAATCTAAAATTTTCAAGCATTTTATAAAATCATTTTTTTAATCTAAAATTTTCTAGCATTGCATAAATTCATTTATTTTAATCTAAAATTTTTTAGCATTGTATAAATTCATTTTTTCACATCCTCCATGCATTTGTAAAATTTAAACAATGTTTATAAATCCCAGGCCCTGAAGATGATCTCAATAAAGGTCGAAACGTGGCACTATAAATAAAACGTTTTTCTAAACCTACATCACACATGACTGCATCTGACGATCTCCGAATAATCATTGACTAACGGTCACTAAACACCACACATTTTTAGCGAAAATAAATAAATGAAAATAACAATATTTCTTTGTGTAATTTGAGTATTGTACAACTCAAATATACACGAAAAATAATCGGCCAAATTGAAAACCAATGAGTAAAAATTTGTTTTATGCATAACATATTAGATTTGTACACGTTTTCTTTGGTTTTTGAATAAAAAACATTAAACAATAAAATCACGTTGGAAATTATTGCCTCTAAACGTCGTTTAATGTTATGCAAGCGGTGAATTGAAAGCAGTGGTTAAAATATATTTCATGTAATGTTTTTGTATTAAGATTTATGGAGGGAGAAAAACAGAAAACACATTTGGCACAGAAGTGGAAAACACGTCAGGAACACACTTCCTGCCCGCGGCCTGGAGGCAAAATAAGTAAGGACATTAGCGGATCGTTCGGACATTACATTAATGTTAATCGGCCTCACCAGGAAATTACCAGCCGGATTTTTGATCAATGGTAAAAACGCTTTTGTTCCAAGGCGAGGAGATTTGTTCGCCGATTTTCTGACATTTCCGGCAGTTTATTTGACTTGGTTTGGCTTAAAATTTCTGTTTGAACAATAAAATTGAATTTTCGTCTATTTTAATTATTATAAATTTTGCATTTAATCAAGTTTTGAGATTTTTGTTGGGATCTGCGTTGGTGATTGGGCCGTACGAACACGTTTGGTCTGTCTGCCACCTCGTGGGTTTGTTCTACCAGAGGTTTTCGGCTTTCGGCCTACAGACATCTTCAATAAAAGATATGTGGATGATGCTTAAAAGAAAACAATACAGATACCCCTGAGAGATTTAATTAGGAACATTTTATTCTAGGATTCATAATTAAACTTAAAAATTAAAGCACTTAAGTTGAAACTGTTGAATATAATGATCACAATGTACTTTTTCGACGGCGATAATCCGAAACAGTAAGGAAATAATGATCGAAAACTGATGACAAAATCACTGATTTTATGAATGTTTGAAAATTAACGGTTTGGGAAAGTAGATTTGTGGTGGGACCTCAATAAAAATTAGATAAATCAAACTTATGAAAATATTTTGTTAAGACGAAATAGGGTTGAGATCTTTCAAGGAGTTTGATGATTTTGTTTAACACTTAGCATCCAGGGATTTGCTTCATAGCAATTTTTTTAATACAACAATTTAAAAGGCTTTGAATGTTCGACAGCGACTCCTAACAAGTTGTTTGACCTGCATATATGACAGATTTTATTTAAAGAAAAATTACGAAGTTAATGTGTTAATGCATCCGCCGATGATTGACCGGTTTCGAACGTAAGTAGGCAATTATTCACGTCAAGCGTTTTCGGTTTGATTTGGCAACGCTTTCCCATATGGGGTCGGTAGAGTAAAGAGAAGGGGCTAAGATAACAGGGTTCGAGGGGTGGAAAAGGGGTAAAAAATGTAAATGTTCCCCCTACCCTTAATTCCGCATGGTAATGAATGTAGGAGGAACGAGGACATTGAAAGGGGGTTTGGTACCCCCACAACCATTCGCCCCTTTATCTAGATGTGACATTCCTTGGGGGGGGGGCGAATATTGATTCCTTTAAGGATTATCCTCTCTCCCACCCTTTAAAGGACCAGAACAACTGGGGGAAATCTAATTTGGCGAGTTTACAATCGGCTCCGCTCGGAAACATGGTGGGAACGAGCGGGCAGCCGAAATGTGCCGCTTTCCTGTAATCCTTGATGTCTGATTACAAGTTGGTCGTGGATGAGGGCTCAGAGGAGATAGGAAAGATATTAACAACTCAAATGGATCAAAATGCCTTCTGGGAAGCACGAGCATCTATAACACTATGATATCCCAACAGGGCGCAATTGCAAAATATTCACCTGTAGGTGAAGATATAACTCTGTAAATGCCCTAGGGGTAAAAAGGGGGAAATGAAACTATAGTGGGGCCCGGGAGATTGGGAAAAATGAGATAAGGCCAACAATGGAAGAGGCTTTGTCATATGGGTTACAGGGGTTGACCACCTGCTACCTCTTTCTCCCCCAAAAAAAGACACTCACCCCCTTAAGGTCAACAGATGTCTCCATATTAAAAGTATGAAAATTTGATAACAATTTCATCGACGGACCAATAAATTTAATATTTGCCTTTAAAAAATTCGTATGCCTAAATTGAGGCGTAAGAGGTCTGTACGTCTTATCTTATCAAACAAATGGCCTTCTTTCATCACAATTATCGATTTTAACATTTAATGAAATTTTGAGTACTTGATTTAATATTTAGTGATTATTGAATATTTAAAACATGTTTTTTAGATGTTTCAAATTTTTCATTGGGTGTTTCGTCAGGTTTGTTTAGAATGTGTCAGCAGTTTTGTACAAATCCAATACATAACTTTTACAACATATCGGCGTTTTTTTTTTTTTAATTTCAATTTTCACAGGATTTTAACTTCTTTTTGCACAGAAATGTCAGGTTTAAATTGAAGTTTAATGCTTAAAAGTTGACTTGTTTATTCATTTTTGGGAGTGGCCCCTTAGATTTTGACAAACTTTCAAAAGCCCTTTATCAATACACACTCTATTAAATAAAAGTTCCATCGTCCTGACCCCACGTTTGTACAGAATTTTTCCCCCGTGACAGCAGTTTGATCACAATCAACCCTTTGGCCAGGCTTATCCCCGTTGGACGTCTTTTAGACGAGTTTCGGCTTAACACCATTTCAGTGGAAATCTTCTGGCCGGCAAAGAAGATTTTCCTGTAAAGGTGAAAAGGTTTTTCCGTGTCGGTATTTTTTCAGGGGTTTTCATACTAGTAGGACCCTCGTAATCTTTTTTTTTTATTTCCCTTTTTTACCCCTTGAACCGTTATTGAAGCTTTGCGTTCTGTTTCGACTTTCGACGATTATTCAACGGGGGATGAAGGGCTTAGCAGCTGGCTAATTTGAGAGCTGATGAACTGGGAAGTGGTGCTTTTCTATTTGTCTATAAATTTCTTCCGATTTATTTTGTACAACTGATACAGCTAACGAAATTTGTAATGCATTTAAATGTCAATACTGAACCGATAAATATGCCCACCCACCTAACATGGGAAGTTTTCTTTTATTACCATTTGCAATTTTTGGTCACAAATATAATTTCATAATATAATAGGGGCTAAGAAAATTGTATAACGTCCCCTATTTTTTCTCAACAATATTTTTTAAACATATTAACAATGTACATTATTTCGATTAATTAATCCTTTTGTGTAAGGTTTTGGTAGAAATGAAAAAACTAGTGACAAGAGCAGGATTCGAACCCTTGACCTTCGCCTAAATACGCCGCTGCTCTACAGCATTGAATGTACATTATTTTTTAAGTAATGGAGTGTACTGCTTACCAAAACTTATATCATTAATGTTTCGTATTTCAAAATTCAACATCTATTCGAAATTTTGCGTTATTTAGATCTTAAGGAAACAAAACGACATCATGTTTTTGAATTTCTTGAAAAATAAATTGTATTATACGAAGGTTTTACGAGTATCACTCGTTGAAAATAGCAACAAATATTCAATTTTAGCAACCCTTAAGACTTATTCAAGGACAGGTTGATATCTCCATTGAAAAATTATACGGCCACACAATTTTTTCACTCTAGCACGATATCAGCGATGCCTCGACCCAGTTTAACTCTCGTAAAAGAGGGCAAAAAAATCCAGCGAAGGCATTCAACCGCATATGGATAAAAATCAATTCCAGAAAGTTATTCAAAACCGAACAATTTCGTAAATAGTGCCGTGCAGTCGCCGAGTCTAGAAAAATGCTTTAGTTGAGGAACGTTTAGAAATACAGGTTAGCAGATGTTACTCCAGGGACAGATGTTCCTCTTTTGTGAGCGCAAGGGGACGTGTTTCCACTCTACCTGCATTATATTTTCTTTAACACAACTAATCCGGCTCAAGTTATGTTGCCAAAATGCCATAATCTAGTTAATTTTAAATATAAATAAATATTTTCCTATGTATTGTTTTCTTACATTTTTACCGGGCCCTGGCATCTGCCAGTTTCTGTTTACTTTTAAAGAACATAATATAATGAAAGACAAAAATAATAATGTTAATTGGTAGTTTCCTTTTTTTTGTCTGCTTGTCCTCGCCGTTTTGTTTTTTCAGACGCAATTCGGCCCTAGCCCATATTCAATGCTTAGGCTGTTGGTTTAAATCACCTAATTCTAAAGATGGCGAAATGCGCAATTAATACATAAAATAAGGAACAGTAAACATTCATTATGTACACGATTCAAAACATCATACCAATAAAATAAAGTCAATGCCCTAAAACTGCATCATATCCCTCACGAAGCTATAAAGAAGACATGACAACAAAAATCACACACCACTGAAGAAGGTCCATAACGAGTGAATTTTTCCGAATTTTGTCCTGATGGTTTCACAATCGATGTTAGGCGAAACATTTCATAAATTTCTCTGTCGCGAAGGGCTACTTATTAGCCCGAACTGATAAAAGGAAAAACAACACATTTCAATAACCAGATCAAAAAATCGATCGAAATACAAACGGATGATTCACCAATCTACCTAAATTGCACTGATGACAGACGGCATAAGAAATGTGGAATCGTCAACTAATGTAGGATCGTTCGGTCTTGCTGGTTAATTACTTCTAGGGCAGTTTAAGCTTTGCACAGTCCGGAACTCCGAAACAGACAGCAAACAGTGATAATAACAGGACTTAGAAATTATCGATCAATGGACAAACAACTAGCGTGAGTTTATCCTCTATCAGTCCGCCCAATCAACTAACTGGGCTACCAATTTAAGCATTTCATCATTAAAGAACGTTCATACGTACTGTGACTCGGTGCAATATTTGTCACATTAAAGTTCTGGGATTTTGCACCAACATGGGAATTTCCTATTCTTGGAATGGTTGCAGAAGGCATCGGGGACTACTAAGTTACTTGATAACAGGTAATATCACAACACCCTAGGGTATTGAGACAATAGGAGTTGCTTTGTCTTGAATGTATGTAGGCCAAATTATCCATTTTGTAAAGTTTTCAAAAATAAAATCTGTTGTGAGATTTCCTCTTAAGGTCGGCGGGGTGACGAATTTGTAGTTTGGTCACTTCGCGTAACATTTTTCTGTCTATCAGAAGCGTTTGAGAAGTCGATAGGCCAAAATAAGCAGCATGATCGGAAAATACCAAATTTTAAATAAAATCTCTATCGAACATACCCAATCGTTTAATGACAATAAAGTAATATATCGTATGTTTAAATATGTATTCAAACAAACAGATTTACAATGCGCTCCCAATCGTTTTCAAGCTGCTAAAAGTCAGTGACGCCTCGCTGGAGAGTAGAATTTTTTAATTTAACAATTGGCCGACGAGGCAGCGGTTAAAATTAAACGACGCAATGACGTAATGCAGTTAATACTCGCTGGCCCAGGGGAATAATTCGATTCCGTTTCAACTCTCCGTTTAACTGGTGGGCATCCGGCAAGAAGTAAGTTACGTTGTCGCGTCCGCCCGCCCATACATCCGAAAAACCGCAGATGCAAATGATACGTCGAGAAGGTGAATTTTTTTTTTGAAAAGCTGATAACAACGGACAACATTAGATTAAAGAAAACAAAACGAAAAACACTGTTATCGCACTGGAAAACGGGATGGTAGATTATTAACTAACTGATTATTCTAGTAGGGCGGTGATGGACCAAAACTAATCAACTCCTGAATTACTAGAAGAATTTAAAACACAAATAGCTATTTAATTAAACTCATTAGAGAAAAAGAGAGAGAGAGAGATTGAGATTGAGTGAGAGAGAGCATGAGAGAGGGGAGATAGAGAAATTAAAATTAAGAGAGAGGGAGACGGATAGAGAGAGTGGAAGAGAGTGAGAGAGAGAGGAAGGGAGATAAAGAGGGAGAGAGGAAGAAAGATAGAGAGGGAGAGAGCGACGGAGGGGCAAAGAGAGAAAGAAATGAATTGTGAGAGAGAAATGAATTAAAATTATAGCTACTACACTTCTCAATTTTAATAATGTCTTTTCTTTATCGTGCTTGCATTCCATTTTTGACATTTTTTTATTCATTCAGTAAAGTGAAAATAACAGTTTTATTATGGGCTACCTTTCGGCGATTGTATTATGTGAAGTAGTAAAGTTAAACATTAAATCAATGAAAGAAACACAATGTAATACATATTACTTTACAAATTAATCATAACAACACACGGATGTTCCAAATGAATATATACGTATTTACCTGGTCATAGTAAAAAAAGAATTAAATGCTAATATTTTATCTATTTTTAAAATGGTGACCCTGTATCCAATAAATCTATCTCTCAATGCGTTAAGGCCAATTTGAAAAATGTATTTTAAATTTAAAGTCTGATGCGATACCAATTAAATTTATATTATATAAAACGTTAACCGTGGATTAGATAATATTTCAAAATGTCTTGATATATTATTCGATAAATTGTTAATGTGTATCCAAGGTGTGATCAACATGGCAACCGGCGGAAATAAAATCCCCAGAGGCAAGAGGGTACAGCGAGCCCTCCGAGTGTATTCGGGGGGAAAAATAAACATCCTAATTTCAAGCATGCGAGGATTTTAAATCCGCGAATATTGTTAACGTCGTGTTTGAATACCGTATTTTCACTAACGATTAGTTATTATTGAACGATATTAAAAACCAATCGCATTAATCCCCAGGAGCTGTTTTCCATTTGTGTAGATTATTATTCCCATGGCGTTTACAAATGAAATAAATGTTTTATTAACGTTTCAAGTTGTACAGAGGTTTCTCAGAGAAGTTTATGCAAAGAGTGTAATTAAATTTTTTTTATAAAGAGTAAATATACATAAACTGAGGGTTTGTTTGGAACAATAATGTTCAAATGTAGTTCCTGATTTAGAAACATCAGAGGAGAGGTGATTAATTAAAAAAAAAGCAGAGTTTTTTCTTTGTGGAAAAAGAAAAATATACCAGAGCCAAAAAAATAAAAGACAAAAACAAGATTCAACACTTTCAACATTGTGATGGAATGCGTGAAGAAGATCGGAGAGTTAGAGTTTGAGGGTGTGTATGTTGAAGCCGGAAGAGTATATTACAAGTCAACGATAAAAGTGTAACCGGAACAATAGAGAACTTTTGCTCATTCTTGTCTCAGCCGGCTGTATTTATAGACGAATAAAAGTTGTAAAGGAGTGTTGGCCGTGTTGCGGCAGTGGCGGGGGGGGGTCTTGTTTGCCGAGAGCCAACTCAAACCACCCCCGACCGCCGTCGGAAATCCTTTTGGAATATGTCATCTCCGCTTTTTGACGAGAAATGCGAAAACGAAGTTGATTTCGAAAAATCCAGCATCTTTTCTTCAACGACCGCCTGTTTTTGTTACAACGGAACGAACGTGTCGGCGACTTCCACGTAATGTGGTACGACGGAGGATCTGACAGAGAAATAGATGTCAAAAATACATCATAAATAATTTATAACAAAAATATATAAAATAAATGTGTTGGCTAATGGCAGACAAAATTTCAATTTTTTTTTTTAATAATAAAGTAAAAATGTTATTTATTAACATTTACTTTGTAAGATTCGGGAATTAATGGGATTATACAATCATACATTAAGGAGAGTTTTTCGCAGTAAACGGAGACTTCTAGGATGGAAGAAGTGTTTGCATGCGTGCCGCAAGGGTCAATACTTACAATTGTTACTTGTGATATGCTCGCAAATGAGAATACACGTACCGCCATATACGCAGATGACACAGCCATAATAAAAAGTCATTCCTCTTCTACAAAAGCTTCGCTTAGGTTACAAAACCACATATCTTTGGAAAATAAAGTTTAACCCCTCAAAGTTACCACACCTTTACACTCCACCTTGAGACTTGTCCTGGCATATACTTATACAATGAACCTGTTCCGCAATCCGACAAAGTTAACTATTTAGGTCTTACATTTGATAGATGACTAATTTGGAATCCACACACACGATTACAAAAACAGACACTGAACAAATGATTTAAAATGCTTTATTACCTACTTAACCGACAATCAAAATTACCGTTAAGACCAAAATTATCGATACGAACATACCTATTTGGATGTACGGGTGCCAAGCTTCTGGATCGGCCAAATATTCCAATATTCAAAGATTACAAAGTTTTCAATCCAAAATTTTAAGACCAATTGTTTCTGCCCCTTTTTACATAAACAATAACACACTTCACAGAGATCTTCAAATCCCAACAGTTTTTTCATCCACCAAAACATAGTAGAGACGTTTTCGTAGTAAATTACTAAATCACACTAACACACAAATACGATTACTTCATTCCCCACAATCACCACGTAAAGAAAAGTAAAAAAATATAATTAAATTAATTATTCAAATTAATGATTAATATCATTTTATTAATCCAGAGCGGCTGCCAATAGGTTGCTAACTCTATAACGCCCATAATGCCACAAACATAAATTATCCAATCTGCTGGTTGCAAATAATACTTGTATAGTTGTCGATCCAAATAAATGAATTTAAAAAAAACTATTGTATTATTTTTAAAAAAAACTATGTGGAAATCTTGTATGCCATTAACCAAAAAATATGATTAAGACCATTTAGACTTGATGATTCCATGTTGAAAATAAAACAACCATATCAAATAAATGCAAACCATAATAATATCCAGGAAAAAAAAACATTTGATGTCTAAACATTTCTAAAGTTAAATAAATTGAACTTACTTCAACAAGATTAATTTACATTAATTAATTTATATATAAAAAATTTAATTTAATATTAATTTAAACATTAATGTTAATACATCTTTTCATTAAAAAGGAAAGCAGGCAATTATTATTTTTTTGAAATATAAATCTACCTAATTTGAATAATCAGCAAAAATATTTTAAAAGTAATATTCTCAGAATTTTCTTGTCTCTTAACACAATTTGATTTTAAAAACAAATTTTAAAATTAAACTAAACATAATTCACTTCAACTGATTAATTCATGATGTTTGTATATCTTTGTTTAACTCAATTATTTAATTTAGAAGGTAGTCATACAATTTCGGGAAGATAAGTAAATCGTGAGTTTTCCTCATAAGGACTGAGTGGTACTGAACGCACAAACATAATTAAATTAATTATTTTGTTCTTCCTATTCTATCTGAATTGGTATACAGTGTTGGCACAACACACTGAAGACGGCGAAATGATCGGTAAAGATCTGATTATAATTAACAGGAAAGACATAATAAGCAGGCAATCCAATGATGATTTTTGCTCACATATTAACAAGATTTCGTCCCTTTTTGATGATTCATTATATAAATACATTTTACAATAACCAATTTTTATTTTGTTCGATTATCATGACAAAGAGACTGTAAAAGTCCAATTTTTTGTAGTTTTACGGGAAAAGTTAATTACTAAAGTTTTACGTTTATACCTGAATTATTAAATGAAATAATTTTTTAATTAAGACATCATTTATGTATTCTACGACCTGGTTCGAAGCTGAAAACAAAGGATTAAATAGTCTTATGACCTTAATAATTCATGTTAAATTACTTCAACTAGACCTGAAAAAATTATGGAAACACAAAATTTCTTATATAAAAAAAATGCTTGACCAATTTAAACAATCTTTCACGTTTTTAACCTGATTGCAGGATTTTTACAGCATTACACCATACAACGGTTGTGATAATACCTTAATTGTAGTTTAATACATCATATAATAAACTCTAATTTGTATTTTTAATATATGTATTTTAATTACAATATTAATTTATCAGTTTTTATTTTGGCATTTTTCTTATACCCTGAAGTAACAATACCTTCTAATATATTTTATTTTGTGTGATGATTAGTGACCGTTAATAATTATTCAGAAATCGTGAGATGCGGTCTGGTGTGATGTAGGTTTAAGAAAACATTTTCTTTATCGTGCCAACGTTTTGATCTTTATTGAGATCATCTTCAGGGCTCAAAGTGTTTGTCTTCTGGGTAATTGTGCCATTCTTGCAGTGGTGGGGGCCCTATGGGCACTCTCAACACGACACGCAAAAATGGCACAATTACACAGAAGACAAACACTTTGAGCCCTGAAGATGATCTCAATAAAGATCGAAACGTTGGCACGATAAAGAAAATGTTTTTCTGGAACCTACATCACACCAGACCGCATCTCACGATTTCTGAATAATTATATTTTATTTTATGTTTTGTTTTCTTTCAATTTGGCAATGTCGTTAGTTTAACAAACATGTACCAAAAAAGGTGTGAAAACCTACAAATAACATTTTTGAAAATAAAGAGCTTTAAATTATATTTTGTATTTTTAACAGATGAAAATCTCGAATGGTCCTCACGTCCCGTACTATATTAAAAGCACAATAGCACATTTAACACGATGCAACGATTACATGAATATCCTAATTATGAATATGCAAAAGCTAAGAAGATAAGATGATTATTTTCATATAATTTTACTTCATAATACTTTATGATAGGTTTTTCTTTGAAATTTCAATAATCCCAGGAAAAAGTTTATAAAATACTGAAACCTCAGAAAATAATAATTTCAAACAAAACATTTAAATCTTCAATACTACGGGTATTCACGATGTTTGTAAGACGTTAACCCGTTTTAACTCGAATAGAGAAATGGTCAGTACGATCGTGAACGCCCCCTCCTTTTCTTACTTAAATGTTAAATGTTAATTTTTCCGCAATGCTGCGCGTGGCGATTGGTAGAACCAAAAATAAAGCTATATCAGTCCGTGAAGGCTTGATGTTGTTTGTTTTGTTTTGTGTTAAATTGTAAGATGCCAGAAGTTAATAAAAAAGGAAAATTAATCAACTCTTTCATTCTAAAAGCTATCTATTTACTATAAGACGTACCGACATACGGAATGTAATGATTGTGAATGAGAGTATAAGGACAGGTCAGAAATTAACAAAAGAAATGTATTGGTCTGATATAAGTAATGCGTATTTGAGAATAAAAATACGTGTAAACAAAAACCAGCTGTTAAATTCATGGCTGCCATGTTGATTACCTACGCCCTAACGGATAGCAATGTGACTACACTTTCGACCTAACATTAACATTGGCCCTGGCCTATTAGATCGAGCAATGTTAACTAGCCGATTCTTACGAGTCTATATCATCATTTCTCTCGATCTAACAGGACCTAACAGATTTAACAGAAAGATCGTGAATACCTTGTCTCCTTTTTACTCAAGCTAGAGTGAATGAGATTTCTTTAAATTTTTTATATTTATTGTTGATTCTCACAATTTTGTTTCTGTTGTTCTAGCAGTACCGACTTGATGCGATTGCAAGTGTTTGGCATGTTTAATCGGTCCTGCTGGTATCCATTATGGGTATTATATTACTAAATGATGGTATCGACGTTGTCTTAATTGTTATTGAGGGCCATGGCAATGAATAATTTGGGCGGATGAGAGTCTATTCAGGTATTCAGAGACAGAGCCGGCTGACACCCAATCAGGTCAGATGTTAAATGACTTGCTGACGTAGCCTTGACGACGGAGAAGTCCCTCACGGCGCTCGTTATCTCAAGTGATTAAAATTTCATTACTAGTGGCATTTCACAATTAATCCCAGATATTAACCGGGGACGTTTAAAGCAAATTACGCTCCGAGACGTCGGTGGGGTGCGGATTTCGAGGGGAGAGATCCTCGTCCTCTTTTGTCTACCACCCTTCCACCGTATTTTATTAGCGAGAAGCCCGAGGGGGTTGAGAAACGGGGAAGGTGCACTTGCGGCGGCCCCGTTCCGCGAGGCGAGCTCGTTACATTTCATTCCAAACCCCCCGAGCCATACAAACAGCCGAAAATTTCTCTTTCTTCCAAAAGCCGGGGAGAAACTCCACAAAGGAGGCTGGTTTTGTTTTAAATAACCTCGCTGTTTGTACAAGGGGAAGTCACGCTTGGCGTGAGCCGGTTGAATAGAGAATGAGATGGGATCATGGAAGAAATGCACCCGTTCGGTATGTTAAATTTCGTCCTTTCTTTATAAACCAGCGGAAACGACATGCGGGAGAGCTCGATTTGTCCTTTTTAACGTTTTGAAACAAAAAACCACTTAAATACTGAAAATCGTTAGTACAAGGATAGCTTAAAGTTTTAGAAAAACTATTTCATTTACACATAAGTAAATGTACACTGACAGGCAAAAAGTGGCCACCCTCGTTTTTTTTTAAATAATACTTATACTACTAAATTAAACTGAGTACAGCAATTTTATCAAAAATGTTGCAATGGAAACTATGAAGAACAATCAATTCAGTACGGACTATTTCCTCCTCTTGCATTGATCACCCCGCTTGCATTCGACGTGGCGTCGTTTTTATGAGGTTTTGAATGTAGTGTTATGGAATAGTTTCATACTCCTCCAACAGATTGTCTGGCATCACTGGGAAACTTTTACCCTTTCTGACTATTCATTCCAAAGGTGTTCGATAGGGCTTAAGTCGGGACTAATGTCGGCTACTCCAAAAGTTGATTTTCAAGTAGTCACAACGATTGTCATAAAAAAACCGTCGCCAATTACTATCATATCAGGAACGACTTCTGACAACACATCTTCAATGCATCGCGCAGCTGAGAGAGAAACCTCGATAAAATCAAGTTTGAGCGACTTGGTTAGCGAAACCATAACACCACCAGAGCTTCTCCTCCGGAGTGAAAATGTTGCGTGGATATATTTCTCTTCTGTTCTTCTCCAAACCCACTCCTGGTCGTCAGAAGAAGTCACTTTGACTCATCCGAAAACAACATTTTTTGTGAAATTTAACCGAGTTGTTCTGTGCTATGTCAGAAGTTCTAGACCAGTGACAAGCCTTCTCGCATGCAATCCAGCTTCTAAAAGTCTTCCCCTTGCAGTGTTTAAATTGTCATTAAAACGTTTAACTTGTTGACGTCGTTGCTTGATCACAACAGCGGTAGAATGTCGATTACGAAGCACATTCGAAACAATAAAACGATCATCTCTCTCAGATATGACACGATGGCGACCTGATCCATTCCTTCTTGAGTAAACTTCAGTATTTTGGTAGGGACGGAAGACCCATCGAACATTTTTTAAGGGAATGTTAAGCACCCTGGCCAATACTTGACTTCTTCCGTCTTCCAACGGTACGGACTCAAACTACGATCCTACCCGAATTTGTATCTCTTAAAACCATCACTCAACCAAATATGAAATTTAAAAATGGTACAACTTAAAAGAATCAAACTACTAGAACATTAGAAAGAAGCTTTCTAGCAAAAACCAACATAGAAGAGATGGACTATTCAAAGATTTTATACAAAATCCAATTGTAAATACAAGTGAGAGATTTTATGTGTTTTATTCACCTCTAATCCTTTAAAAAGGTCCACATATTGTCGTAAGATAATCCATGTAGAATTGTCTAAAATATAATCAAAATAATAAGGGTGGCCACTTTTTTTTTTTACCTCTCAGTGCATATAATCTTCCCTTGTCGCTTTCTTTCTTGGTTTTTCTTACGATACGGTGAGCGCGTTTCTAAAAAATTCCTCGTGACCCCGGAAAGTGTCGATTCTCTATCTCACAGTATCGAAAAAACTGCGTGACGAAGAACCCTCTTTCCTGTCAAGACAGGATCGCTCTCGTCGTCAATGGGCCACGATGACAATAAAACAATACAAAACCTTTCACAGACAGCCTGTAGCGCTTGCCGAGCTGATGACTTTTATAAATTGTCAAAACCACCTATTCGCCTCACCAAGGATTTAGCGGCTCGAGAAAAATCAAACTGGGCCAAGAAGATCGGTATTGATTAAAGAACCTTTCTAACAGTTTGAGTTATGAGGTCTGCGAACAACTGTTGACAGCAGATTGATCAAATTTGAACATCTCTATCCCAACTGGCTGATGGTGATGAGGCAAACGGATTGTTGATCGTCAGTTAAAAGTTTAAGCCATTTCTATACTTATATACTGAATGTTAAACCACTCCTTACTTACTTGTCTTTGTAATTTACTAATTTATGCTTGCAATGAGCAACATAATTGAATAAGTAGGCTTATCTGTGTAATTTTAATTTTAAAACACTACTACTAGCACACCCCCTTAGATAATGAACAAATTGGAAACATTAAATGGTTATTAGGCGTTAAAGGAAACGATTTATTCGGCCGTTTCGCTTTGCTTTAACCATTATCGGAACATTCGCCGTGGTGGGATTCATCGTTTGGACGCAATAAAACGCCAAAGGGCTTAAAATTAACTGCGTTGTAAACTGTTAATCCGGTCTCGCCAACCTGGAAAGCCACAAATCGAAATTTAAGAAAATTTAAAAAAAAAACAATCCATTTTTTAACGGGAAAGAAAACGGATATTCGACCGTAGAAAATAAAGGGATGACGGCTTTTACATTTAACCGTTTCCACCAACAGTAATTTTTAAAAGGGCGGACGTTCGCAAAATGATTTACTGTCCTGCAGACTTAAACCTCTAGAAAGTGTTTAAAAGGATAGAGTTTATTGATATTCCAAGTGTTTTGTAACGATTTGTTAATAGTTTTATTATACAGGGACATTTAAAAATACAATTTCACTTGTAATAAAAATATTATTTTAAAGAGAAAAATGTTTAACAGTGTCTGAAATCCCATTAGACTTATCAGGTCCTATTTAAACTGACAATGAATGACCAATTTAATTAACTCAAACGTACTATAATAAAATAAAAAACCTTGAACAATTACACGTACGAAATGTTTTAAATTTCATGATAAAAGTAGAAATTCGACTGCTTTTTAGTCTAATTGTTGACGTTAGAATCTTTGTGCATCAATTTTCAATAGTATATAAACGTTCATTATATAATTGAAATAAGTTATTTGGCCAATCGGACCACGAAATCTAATGGGTTTATTATATATTTTTCACCTTAGTAATTTTAATTTAATTTTATTCTGTAACTCCCGAACTAAATTTATTTTCATATTTCACTAATTTTCATCAACATTCAATTCAATTCAAAAACATTTCCTCTTGACGTTTGCGTGGAGATAAGCTGTAGTTTTGAACGTTTCCTAACATTTTGCTCTGTTCGTTTTTAATTAGTATTTCCTTAAAGTGACAGGATTTTATCCTTGCTATCTTTGTTTGTCATCGTGTTTGATGGATTAGGTTTGGTTTGGACACCGCAGAAGATGAGAAAGTGACAAAAGGGGTTTGACATGTCAGCGAGAAACAGCAGACCAAGAAGATCGGAAATGAATAAACTATTGTAAAAAGGTTGTCCACCACATCCCAAATTAAAACTATTTACATATATAGTTATAAAATATGTATTAACTCGGTAATCCCGATATTGGTTGGGGGGGGGGTTATTTCAAAGCCGGTCTCCCCTTTCCGAGATATTTCTCTTAGTTTGACACTTAATAAAGTCGAGAACTTATTGCCTAATAAGACAGAGCCTTCAGCTGATGGGGACAAATCGACACAATTAAACATTCCCCCCCTTCCCTCTGAAAACATAACGTTGCCCAGTCGGACTTTGAAACTTAAAGCTTAATGTCCCCTCGGGCGAAAAAGTCCAACTTTGAAGAACGACATAAAGAGTTTAAGCCTTAACTCGATAATCCGAGTGACAATTTAAAAATGAAATATCTTTCAAACTTAACGGTTCGATTAATCACGCGCCCCGTTTTGCATTGTCGAAAATGTTCGATTAAAGCTTCAATCAAAAAGAGCTTTCGGAAATGAACAGTCGTAAGAAATGGAATGCTCTCTCGTAAAGGAGTCATTGAGAAAACTTCTATTCAGCTTTCATGAAAATAAACTCTTAAGATTGTTTCTTTTAATTTTTAACAAGCAGAAAAAAGCTAATTGTTAAATATCGAATATTTCCAAAGAGCAGCATTGAAAAAATTGAATTAGTTTGAATTCGTAACATATCATCAAATATAAAGAATTTTAATACACATGAATAAATAACAGTCAAAAGAAATACTAGCCGGACGTGCAGAATCAATTCGGCTGTAGCCGGAAAGATGGTAATTACGTTACGAGGTTATCAACACGGCCATCTCGAAATTAATGCTTCGGAACGAGTTTAATACTAGCGAATAAGAAAAACGATAAGTGCAATATTATTATTATAGTCACAAGTAAAACAAGTCACATTTCGTCCAAATAAAACCTAACAAAGCTTAATCGTGAATAATCTTAACATAAAAGGCATTTTAATAAAACACATTTACAGTGACTATCTGAATGTAGATTATTATTTTTTAAATAATAAAGGTAAGCAATTTTCTATTAAATAACGTAGATAATTTATTTTTTAGAAATCATAAGACTCAGTTTCAAGGGTTCAATTTTTTACGTATCCAGCATTTTGAACGAGTATTTATTATACAATTAGACTTTGTTTGAATATAAAATATATTTTGCATCGTATAAATTTACTTTTCCACATCCTAAATGTATTTGTTAAATGTAAACATTGTTTATAAATCCCAGGCCCTGAAGATGATCTCAATAAAGATCGAAACGTTGGAACGATAAAGAAAATGTTTTTCTGAAACCTACATCACACCAGACCGCATCTCACGATATCTGAATAACTATACAATTAGTCTTACCTTATGAAAAAAAAACTGCACAAGAATTTTGATAACGGACATTGTTTATAAACAAAATGCAAAATTAAACCATTAGAGACTTTTCTAAGTTATAGAAGTTTTTATACTTCCCACATGAATGAATAAAAAATATACTAATTTACCAGAAATTTATATTTCGGGTTGTTTTTTTGGCAATAAATTCAATAAACGATATTCATTGAAAGAAAAATTTATAATTCAGGGCATACTGTGGTGAAAGAGTGGCGAGCGATGGCTTATAATTCTCAAAATAATGATTTTTTTTCAATGTCACAATTGGTAAATATACATTTGAACAGTTTCTTCTTAGTATCCCCGTTTAGTTCAAAATTGTAAACATTCGTTGATTTCATTACAATATAAACACTAAAAGTTCGCACAAATTACATATGTTGTTATGGTGGTGATTAGTGACCGTTAATCGATAATTATTCAGAAATCGTGAGATGCGGTCTGGTGTGATGTAGGTCTCAACAGGACACGCAAGAATGGCACAATTACACAGAAGACAAACACTTTGAGCCCTGAAGATGATCTCAATAAAGATCGAAACGTTGGCAAGATAAGAAAATGTTTTTCTGAAACCTACATCACACCAAACCGCATCTCACGATTTCTGAATAATTATGTTATATTTATTTTGTATAAATTATGCTTTTACTAACAGTTTAATTACAATGCAACATTCATAACTGAAAAATTATTAACGAAATATCAAATCAGCACTGTTTCACCAAAATGTCGATATAATTCATGTATCATACTGCACGGTTAATAATTACGTTACAATACCACGTATTAACCGAATCCTAAAAATTTACTTTTGAAAAGCGAAAAAAAATTATGAACAATTAATTGTTGCACTTAACTGTCTTTTCTTATTATAGATTTGGTTATATTGTAAAGTGCGATCAGATTTGTTATATTTGAAGTTGGCACGAAAGAAAAATCATCCATTTAAAAGTTCAAGATGAACGTTAACTTTAAACAAAACAAAACCGAACGGTTTCAGGCTAAGCGAGTTTATTTGAACATTTTTCTTCAAGATGAAATATTTAATAATTTTACAGACGATAATTTATTCACTGATAAACGTGGCGTAGGAGGAATGTTTATGATTAGTAAGTTAATTTCCCGTAAAATTAAAACACATTTAATTAGACTTAAGTTGAGAGTGGTACCTTTTCAAACAGGGTAATTTGTTTTTATTGAATACATTTGCAAGGAATGTTACAAAATCTATCAAAATTGGTGCAATTTAAGGATATATGCGAGATTTTTTTTAGGTCATAGACAAAGGGAATGCCTTGCGTAGAAATATTTTACTGGTTGCTTACTTTTAAATTTTTCTTTGCTGACGTTAATAAATAATTTTCGATATATCACATATTGATTTAGAAATTATATTTGTTGATGCTGGTTATACGGTTGATAAAATGGAAATTAGTGTTGGTTTTTTATAAATTCTATTCGTCTGTTATGAATATTCGGCATGTTTGCTTATTTCCATCAAAATGCATCGGATGGAAAATTTTTGAAGATATAATGCATTGTTAAAATTTCATATTTTGCAATAAAACTGTTTGAATAGGTCAGTTGATGTTGACGTGTAAGTAGTTTTGGTCGGGTTAAGTTGTGTGTGCGGGCCACAGGCGGTCGGTTCGCGTTTGTTTTCAAAGTAAACAAGCGGGGTTAAAGCCGTCAAAACATAAATAAAGTTTTGACTTGACGTTCTTACCTGCTTTGTTGGACGGCTGCGGGGGTTGAGCGGCGTGATTGAGAAGATATTTTGCCGGTTCCAGCTTGACTCCGGCCGGCGGTGCTCCAGGAGTCGGGGGAGCGACGGCCGGCACGGCCCCAGCCGGCATCATCAGTGTCGACATGGCCAGCATCGTCGAGATTCGGCGAAACGGCTCCAAAAATAAACAAATAAAACCAAAGAATCCGAGTTGGGAAGTTGCAAGCGAGCCCGATCAGTGGATTGAGACGTCGACGCCCCTCGTCGGTCGCTTTCACTGGCACATCGAAAAGCGGCAACGATCGGTCCGAGAAAGGTTCCAAGTGTACAGACCGGCGTCTGGGGAGAGACTGAGGGAGGAAGGCGAGCCGGGGGCAGCCGTCCTTCGGACGATCCCCACCCCCGGTGAGAGCGGCCGGAAAGGCACGGGCCCGGCCGAGCCGGTTCACCCTTTCAACCCCCTCTGGTTCGGCCCGGATCCGGTTGAATGCGCGCTCAGTTCTCTTGTCGTACAGACCTACTTTCTCAGTTTCTCTCTTTTTTACATCCCCTGCCATTCCTCGTTGAAATTTGCGTAATTCTGTATAATTGACCGAGGGTAATTAGTCTCTTTCAGAAAACGCGGGCCTTTTCAAAAGTTCGTTAAATCCAGCGACAGAAACGCGGTTTTTCTCGTAGGCGATTAACGTCTCTACCTCACGCGAACCCACTTTGAAAAATCTGCTTTTCTTTTCAGACCGACGGATACCGTGTTGAACGTTTTATTTTCTACATCACTGGCTATTCAGTCACTAGAACGTAAAAAAGAAAAAAAAATGGACGAGACGATCAAACGTATATCAAAACAACAAATATACTTTTATTAATCATGGGCAATCTAGTGTACCTTGGGCTTCAAAAATGAATAAAAAGTATTTCCAAAATTAAATTAATTGTGTTGTACAATTGAAATGTTACCATTATGTAAAACAAATTATATTGCAAAAAAGGTTAGAGCAAAATTCAAAACAACACATATAACAAACACTTGGCATTACAATAGCAAAGGAAATTTCAAATCTAAAAAGAAAGATCACTAATGTATAAATTACATATTTCATCAATAAATAATTTATATCAATAGCTAATAAGGTGAAAACTCCAAAAAGGTCTGATGAAGAAGGCTAGCACGTAAATGCATATGCAGTTTGGACGTTTTCGGTCAATTTTTGTCTTCTCTCTACTTCAGCCTACCGGAACGGTCTGGGCTTCTCAATATCCGCAGTGGCGAGCAAGTGTAATACTTAGAATAAACGCAAAAAAAAAATATCTGTCACTCAAAGTAAGAACAATTAAAACCATGGTATTTTGGGGTTTACATCAAATCAAATGCATATTATGTTATTATTCATTAGTTATTTCATAATTATTACATTTACTAGCAATTTTTGTGCACGAAAAAATCTAATCCACATAATGTTTCTTCAGTATCCTTCTCTAATAAAGCGTGTAAATAGAAAAAACAAAAACTTTTGTAACTAATTAGAATATATAAATATACTCATATATTAATTAGTGTGTATATAAATAATAATCGGCATATTTCATTATTTAAATATTTAAATGTTACGCAAACGTTCCCCTCTGTTAATCAGTCAATTAAAACTTTTTTTTGGCTTTATGCAGAAGCACTTCTGCCATGCCAACAGTACGTTACATTTAATAGCGATAGTTTATATAGTTATAATTGTTTATTAAAGTTATTATTAAGGAAACTGTTTCATAGTGTACATGTTTATTTTTTTCTGTATTGTTTTATTTCTTTATTTATTTTGTAGGCTATTATTGACACTCTGTAAATATCAATGTTATTCTTTTTTTATGATTTCTACTATTTTGTCCAGTAGGGGAACATTGTAAACTTAACTGAGTAGAGCACTCAACTTTGGTGGCAATTTGATCTCGTTACATATCAATAATTGTGATAAAAACTCTCTATGTCAATGTTAGTCCGAATAGTGTGGTCGGCATTGGCAGTGTTACACTAACATTTATCAGAGCTAAGTAGTTTTATCTCGTGCAGGTGAGCAGGCGGCCTATAATGATAAAAACGAAGTCTGAACTTTTCTGAAAACTTCTAGGACGATTGACTTTTCGGAATCACAAGATTCGAGGAATAGTATTGCGGCGTGTATAAATGTACTTTATTAGCGTGAATGGAGGGGGCTTTTTTCCTAATAACCCGGAAAATATCGAGTACTCGGAGCAGTGTGAATATGGTCTGGTTTTTATGAGTAATTTATTACAGTGAATAGAAGGGCATCATTCCCTACAACCCCGTAAATACATCGAGTGTTCTGAGGCAATATGAATGCTATCGAGAATACGGTGTAAATAGAGAAACGTTAGAGACAGTTACCGTCTATAGCCTAAGTAAAAGTCGTCGAAAGTGGATTAGGATTTATTAATCCTCATTCTCGAAAAAAGGCTATGACAAATGTATTTTAACGGTCCTAAAACTATCCCACAATATTTTTATTGTTTTGCTATGGGCTATATAATTAACTGAAAATTTGAATAAAGTAGTGTTGGTAGAGAAGTTGAACGTATATTTAAATTGTTTTTGATAATTGATTTTTGATAATAAAATGTTAAGAGTCAACGCCCTAGCATTGCTGTAAGATTAAATAAACAATACATTTTAATCCATGTACGCATTTACTAGACACAATAGACCGCATTAACTATCATTAACAACTGCTCGGGATCGTGATCAAATTCACGATAGCGCAAGGTGTACGTATTGAGCCGAAGGTCGAGGGTTCGAATCCCGCTCGTGACACTAGTTTTTTTATCTCAACCAAGACCTTAGACCTTAGATAAAAAGTCTAATTAACGTAAGTTTGTGTTTTTTTATAAAATAAACTTTCTCTTGATTACATGTTCTGCTTTATTTTTAAATTAAATTGATTAGACCTCTTGGGAATCAATATAAATAAAATAAGACAGAAAATTTTAAAAAAGAAACGGAAGTTTTTTTTATATTAAAAAAACACAAATTATTCATGTAAAAATCACAATAGGTTTTTAAAAAATCCGTGTTACATAATAAAAATTATACGGAAATCGTAAGAAGCGTCTGGTGTGATGTAGGTTTCAGAAAAACATTTTCTTTATCGTGCCAACTTTTCGAACTTTATTGAGATCATCTTTATGGCCTGGGATTTACAAACATTGTTTAAATTTAACAAATAAATGTAGGATGTGGAAAAAAATTGAGTTTATACAATGTAAAAAATATTTTTTATATTCAATCACAGTATTTCTTCTCACTCAAAGTGTTTGTTTTCTGCGTAATTGAGCCATTCGTACGTGTCGTGTTGAGAGTGCCAGTGAGATATTGCTGTTTTATGTTTACATACGTTGGATTTTGAAGGGGTGGGGAAGGAGGTCGGTATAGAAAGACATTTTTGTATAAGGAGTCGGCTTCTTTGAGGTGAAAAGAGCCGACGAAGGAAAAAAACGTTGGTAATGGTTCGGCCAGATTTTCCTTTCACGATTATATTTTTTGCATTGTATAAATTCACTTTTTTCCACATCTGACATGTATTTGTCAAATTTAAACAATCTTTGTAAATCCCAGGCCCTGAAGATGATCTCAATAAAGATCGAAACGTTGGCACGATAAATAAAATGTTTTTCTGAAACTTAAATCTCACCAGCCCTCATCTCACGATTTCCGAATAATCATCGACTAACGGTCACTAATCACCACACATAAAAATTATAATTAAAAAAATCTATTTCCATATTATACATCATAAATTACCTATGAGCAAAGCATGTCAAATATTACAAGTGCCCTGAGCGTTATACAAAACAAAAAACAATAAAAACACGTTTTTTTAATGTCCATTAGTTATGTTCAATTACGAAAAATCGAGACTACAAAATGCTGCTGTTATAACCGGCACACTCAAAATGAGAATGTGTAATTAAATAGAACGTACTTTTATTAATTTGGATTCCTATTGAATATTTTGTAATCAATTAACTGGCACGAAATAATTACTCGATATTTCCTGTTTGAAATAATTATCACCGGCGAAATTATCTTATTGTTCTTATCAACAACTGTTATGCATGCCCAATTAATTATTCCGCAGATTTATTTTTAGTTGGGATAGTGGAATATTTAAAATTAGGCTTTTTAACCTAACCGTTATTTCGACTTTCAACCCGAAGGGTTGCCATTCCCCGATGTGCTGACCTCTATACATCAGGGAGTTCACCCTGTCCCTCATGCCCAGGAGATCGTCGGTTCCCGATCGACGGGGTTAGGCTGCGATCAATGGGGGGGGGGGGGGGCAATCGACAGCTAGGTCATTTCAGCCCCAAACGCATGCAGCCTACAATGTAGCCTAATACTTACTACTTGGATTGGATAGATCAGTCGTACAAGCAAATACATTCATACATTGCACTGATTCTGTTTAGTCGGAGGAGTACTGGATATCCATCGCCCTATACACAGGATTAATAATCTAATATAAATTAGGGTCGATGAGGTACTTTTGGAAATATTCCGTCATCGGCCCGAAGCACACACATTGCTGGAGGTTTGTTTCATCACCTCTCACCACTCACACTAATAAATACATACACTCAAAACATTTAGAATAAACCTATATACAGTAAAATACCCTCACGTCTTCCAAAAAACGGAACAGGGGACGCAGATACCGACTGCCGTGCTCGACAACCATTCTTAACTCTGGCGGCATGCCCACACGCTCTCTGTACACGCTTCTTCTATGTGGGACACATTGAGCAACCTTTCTCTGCATAAGGGGCACCTGCGCGGGCTTTAGCCCAAAAGCAGGTGCCCGTGTGTCAACCGCTTAACCGTTATGAACGGTGGAAACGTCGATTTTTCGCCCTATTTTCTACAGTTACAGTTGGACAGTTGAATTTTATGAAATGTCGGCCAAACTATACAGATAAATAAATTATTACAATTGTAGATTACGTGTTAGTAATTATAGTAAACATTCTAGCTTAATTCTTGGGCTTCTGTGCCTGTTAATTATGTTTTTATTTCTACATTATATTAAATTTATTCTTGTGTATTTTTTAAACGTCGGCTAATCCACACGCAAGCCACTTGTGCATTCCAATATTTTATAACACAGTTTTAAGACGCATAAAGTTGAATTTTCAATGTAATACTGGGACATTTTTTAAAATTAGATAACGTAAATCAATATTACTAGTTTAGAAAAAACTGAGTTATTAATAATCCATTCTATTTCTTGTCGGTTTGATCAAATAACTTTTTTCAATTAATTAATTTTTACGTAAGTTATTGGTTGAAATGACACGTGACAATAGTCGTGACACTAACTTCTTCATTTCAACTAATAACTTACATAAAGATTAGTTATTAATAATGATTCTGTCTGGTGTGTCTCAAGGGAGCATCCAAGGCCTGATGTTCTTCAGCAAATATTTCATTCATCACCATTTCCTGACAGTTCAACAAATCCAGGAAACCCCTGTCCTAGCGGTTCTTTCAATCCAAAATCAGTTTCTTACCTTAAAATACTGGTAAATGGATAATAAAAACAATTTCCAAACCTTAAACCAACATACTCCCACCCGTGTTCGCCTTAATCAAATCGTGCGGAAGATCGGGTCAAACTTCAATCTATATATCTATATCAATCTATATTCAATCTATATCAATATATATTGTATAAATAAAAGGTTGACATGAAATATGGATTGGCAGAATAGCAGAATTGAACTGCAAGTACAAGACACCTAAAAAACTGCTAGACATACGTTATAATGCATTGAGCATCAACAATTGTCATATCAATCTGATTGGTTGAAGCGCCGAACACGTCGGGAATTGAGAGAACCGCGGCAGTCTCTCTTAGATGTTTCCTGAGGTCGGAAGATTCTTAAATTGAAGAAAATTTGCGGAATTGAGCCTTCACTGAATTCATCGTCTTCTCAGACTACAGTTTGTCGACTTCGCATCATATCTTTTTTTCAACGCCAGTGAGCCTTTGTTTTAATTTTTTGTATTTTTTTATTAATGAATGCGTTTGGTGATTTATTTCTTATTTAAAAATAATGTGCTGAAGCACGGCAGAGCCGCTATTCTTTTGTTGTTGTTCTTTTTTTTATCTTTTAATTAAAATCCGTTTTTTAGACAATTGTAATCGAATCATTTATTTTATTAAATTCCTTTGCCACTATTCTTCGGACGGGGAAAGATCCACAAAATTTGAGTCTAAATTTATTGGATTTCCCAGTAATACGACATAGTTCGTCATAACGTTAAAGTATTACTAGTCCCAACATAAAAATACTTTATACAATCTTGTAGCTTCTACATGGATTATAATATAGATGAAGTTTAAATGATTTTTGTAATGTTAAATCAACCACGATTAAACTGTTTCTTTTCCACCCGATATTTTCCTTAAGAAATTTTACAAAGGCTCGCTTAATCTCGCAGGATTGAGATTTGTAAATCAGGTAAACAGCTAAAACAAGTTAACAGAGAAAAAAAATAATGGATGAGAAATGTTCACCCAATATAATGACAATTGGGCGTTTCAGTTATAAAATTTATATTTATTTAGAAATCGTGAGATGCGGTCTGGATTACGATTTCTAAATAAATATCGATTAACGGTCACTAATCACCACACATATAAAATTTATTTAAAAAAAAAATTAATTTACGTAAACGCAAAAAAATTTGATACGGCTTTCAATTTCTTGCAAATGAACTTAGAGAAATTCATCTCCTTCAACACACCTTCCAATGCCTAATAACCCGCAGGAGAGCTAATATTATATTAATAGTCATGAACCCGTCGCAATGAAAGCAACCCATCGTTTAATCTTTGAGGTATTCCGAACTCGAGCTCTCATAGGTTAACTTTAGTTATTGTATTAGGCTTACTGATGTGGAAACAATTCAACGAATGTTTCCCACGGATTATCCATATTTAATCTCCATATTATCAAAAAGTTCAAAGGAATAAATTTAACAATAACAACATTTGTTCCATGGTAGGTAGGATAAGATAAATCCTTATTTCCCACTTTTGTTTATACTTAATTTATTTATTTTAGTTTTTTTTACTAATATAATCAACTCCATTCAAAAATGTACCATTACGTGTTTTTGCCTTTAATTTAATATGATAAATTAATAATGTTGATACGAATATAAGAAAAAATGCAGCAGCTGAAAAAAGTTTTAGCAAGTTATTATTCTTCAAGTCAGTGTGCTGGTTCACTTTGGCCGATGGTACTGAATATCTTGAGGGTTTAAGTTGCTCATACGCTAAAAGAATGTCGACCAGAATTGAATGTGCTTTATGCTGAATACCTTAAAAGGCAAAAAAATGATTTTACTCGCTGTACATTGAATGTATATCTTTGAAAAAAAACATTAATAATGATCTCTTTCAATTAATTAATCTTGTAAGGTATTGGTTGAGATAAAAAAGTCTGTGCCACGAGCGGGATTCGAACCCACGACCTTCGTCAAATAAGCTGCTGCTTTACCACTTGAGCTATCGTGACTGTGATCCACTCGGACACCAACTTCCCATCCCAACCCACCTTTTTGAATGTCCCCCACCCTTTTTGCCATTTTTCAAATGTCGTGTAATCTATTTCATTCTCGGCGACAAATGAAATGGCCACGGAGAGCTTTAGTGAAGATATACTTCATTGTGCTTATTAAATCCATTAGATTTCGTGGTCCGATTGACCAAATAGCCTATTTCAATGAATTAGTTTCTATGTAAAATATTGGTTGAGACAAAAAAGTCAGTGTCACGAGCGGGATTCGAACCCACGACCTTCGGGCAAATACGCCGCTGCTCTACCACTTGAGCTATGGCGACTTCGATACACTCGGACACCAAATCTCCATCTCAATCTACAACCGTTCAAATTTTCCATCCCTTTTGTCATTTTCAACCATCTCAACCAAGACTTTACGTAAAAAGAATAACTAGTTGAAAGAAGTAACTTGATCAGTTGACCACTAAAACGTAAACTGATTTGGAATTGAAATGGACACCAACTTCCCATCTCAACCCACTGTTTTGTATTTTCCCTCCTTTTTGCCATATTTCAAATGTCGTGTAATCTATTTCATTCTCGACGACAAAGTCGGATGAAGACACGATAGCTCAAGTGGTAGAGCAGCGGCGAATTTAGCCAAAGGTCGTGAGTTCAAATCCCGCTCGTGACACTGACTTTTTCATCTCAACCAATACCTTACATATAGATTAATTAATTGAAAGAGGTTGTTATGTCAATCGGACCACGAAATCTAACGGAATTAATGATAATATAGAACAACATATTGTAAAATGAACAGCCTGCTCTCTGTACGTTTAACTTGTCTTGAAAGCCGAAGTTGTGAGCTTACAAATATTTTTAATCATTACAAAAATAAACAAAAAATTGATAAATACTAATTAGTGGTAACATATACATTCAATTTATTTGACTGTTGTCATTTTATGTAATTTTTTTAGATATTATTTTAATAATATATTCATTATAAAAATTTCTCTTCTTTAATTATATATGTTCAAAAATAATTAAATTTATCAAATAGGAAAAGGAATTTATATAAATTTTATGACATTTTAATAGTATGACAGGGGATCAGCCAAAACAGAATTGTTCTTCAGTGTCTTTTATGGTTTATGTTTTGCTCAGTGTTTTTATTTTGCAATGCAGGTCGGCTGGATTCGAACCCGGGACCTTTATCTTACAGTGATGAGCGCCGTGTCAACGCCTAAACCGTTATAATCCACTAATCCAACGACGCCCCCATGGATTTTAATTGAAAATAGTTTTGGACGTTAAGCCCCCTGTATAACAGGCATTACTTTTCTTATTTTACTTTATACCTTATATCTTTAAGAACAAAAATTGAGCAATCATGATTTCGCATGAGTTTTTATAAAAGACGTGGCTGCCTATTTTATAGTAAAACTACGTTTGGTCCTGTACGTTTCACGTAGAATGTGCTAGTAATATTGGAATGTCAATCAGTTTGTGATTTAGAAAAAAACTTCGTGTTCATAATGGAAAAATATATTTAAAAAAATATACAATACAAAATACATATTAAAATACAAAATATATATATTTTTTAGTTTCAATTGAATTACAATATTTTTAAACTATAGTTATGATATTGTATAATGATTAATCTACAGTTTTCGGGGGAAAAATCTGAATGCTTTGCACGTGCAAGTTATTAATGTATAAATAAATAAATTATAACGGGACTCTGGTTTTGAAAAAGATGTTAAAAAATGACCAAGACAAGTTTTATTTCTGCTTTTTTGGGGCTTTACTGCTATTTAAAAAATTGAGCAAAAATGGCCGAGCCGTGAATATAGTTCGCCTTTTTCTTTTATTTCAGCGGGCAAACGGAAAACCGACTGTGAAAGGTGTAAAAAATGCAACGCCGCACCAAGTTGAGGATTAGCAGGTGAAAAATATATGAGATTGTTGATGTCCCCGGGAGGACAATATCTGGCTTTGTAACCAGCAATGGGCCGAATCTAAATTTACAATGCAAGCTCGGATTTCTCAACCCAATTACCATATCTACAACGCTGTGATAAAAAATGCAAGTCTATCTCTTCGCAGGCTTCTTCTCCGCATAAAATCACTGAGCTACGCTAAACATCGGAATAATCCCATAATACGGAGTGATAATCGTCGCACTTTACTTTATTCCAATTGAGAACTGAACTGTCGTCAATTGAAGGGACAGGAATGCGTTGGTATCTCATGAATCCATAATGCAAAAGACAAAGAAAACTACATTGTAAAAAACCCACTTAAATTAAATCGATTGTTTGCATAATAAATAACAAATAGACAGTGAATCTGAACATATTAATTTGCATTAAATAGGTCACTACAACGGTAATGATCAACCTGTGTCAATCGCATTTGTTGTTAATTGACAAACTAATCATGACACTGTACAATCGTGTCTTATGTATAATCAATTAATGATCAAAGAAATGTCTACTTAATTCTATTTAAAACAACACCGATGTAATTGGGTTTATCTAATCATTTTAAAGTTTTTCCTAAAAAGACTAAGAAAATTGTTGTTATAAACATGTCTTGAAGTTGTAATCTGTAATTGATAACCATATTTATTTACAAAGTCAACGTCATTCCTACTTTTCTATACGTATACGTGTTTTCCTAGTATCGTAATATACTGAGTGAGTGAGCGAAGAAGAAAGAGAGAAATGTAAAGAGAGCGTGAGGGAGGAGGGAAGGAGAGGAAGATTTAAAACGAAAGGGAGAGAGAAAGAAAGAGAGAATTTTGTTGAAATACGAATATGAACGAATTATAAATATGTGGATTAGACAGATGAACAGACAGATCGAGATGGATAAGGCACAATAAAAAATACTTTGTTAGTTACAAAAATATCGCTTTCACTAGTGGATAGTGGATCTTATTTAAATCCAAAGTATATACGACATGGTTTCCAATCGTCTGCCGATTGAGATGGATATAGAGAAATAGGTATTTTGATAAATAGATTGATAGGGAGGAATATGAGAGAGAGGGGGAGAGAGAAAGAAAGAGAGAGAGAAAGAAAGAGAGAGAGAGAAAGAAAGAGACAGAGTGAGTGAGTGATAGAGTGATTGAGTGAGAGTGTGTGTGAGAGAGAGAAGGGGTGGGAGAGGGAGAGAGAAAGAAAGAGAGAGTGAGTGAGTGATAGAGTGATTGAGTGAGAGTGTGTGAGAGAGAGAGGGAGAGAGAGAGAGGGAGAGAGAAAGAAAGACAGAGAGAGTGAGTGATAGAGTGATTGAGTGAGAGTGTGTGTGAGAGAGAGGGGGTGAGAGAGGGAGAGGAAGAGGGAGAGAGAGAGAGGGAGAGAGAAAGAAAGACAGAGAGAGTGAGAGATAGAGTGATTGAGTTAGAGAGTGAGTATGTGTGAAAGAGAGGGAGAGGGAGAGAGAGAGAGATTGTTGATAGAATTATGAACCAATAGGTAGATATATAGATAGAGATGGACAGATAGATGACATAATAGAAAGATAGATATATAGAGATAGATAGATAAGATAGACGGACAGAGAGAGAGAGAGAGAGAGAGAGAGAGAGAGAGAGAAGAGGGAGATAGATATAGATAGATAGATCGTTAAATAGGTAGGTAGATGGATAGATAGATAGAGAGAGAGAAAGAAAGAGACAGAGTAAGAGGTAAGAGAGAGGGAAAAAGAGATTCAAAAAGTACTTTCTCAAGAAAGAAGAAGGAATTACATAAATAAGTAGTGCAAATGACAGTGCTAACGTACGTAAAAGTTTTGTAAATCATTCATTTTTTTTAAAGAATAAGTTCTTTTTGACATGATTGAATTTGAAATTTTTCATTTTATTTTTATTTGTTGCTATTATTGCACCATTTTCTACGACAAAAAAACGCCAATTTGACAATATATTAGGTTCAATCCCTTATCCAAAATTGTTATATTTCGCCTTCCAGCAACGCGCAAAATTGAAAAGGTAAAAACAAATTTTAATTTATATTTTGACCTGCTCACTGAATACGCAATTTAATAAAAGGTGGGACTTCAACATCATACAGTTAAAAGAAAAGGGCAATTTTCTTTCATTTCACCTGCACTCAATTTATATATTCATCTTAATTTGTTTTTTAATGGATTGAATTTTAGTTGCTTTTATTTTTTTATTGTGTTCACAGAAAATCAAACTAGATCTACGCTATCTCGGTACAGTGGGCTGTAAATTTTCTTAATTAATCGAACATTGTGATCATCAGGTTGTTGTTGGCGGGTTTTTGAAATATATCGAAATTAAAGTGTGAAAAAGAAACTATTTTCTATGTTTAAACAAATTGATTGGTTATGAAATACCTTCAAATTTGGAGCCTACGTATAAAATAAATAGTGCTGTTGCTTGTGACAATAGCCCTTCTCCTCTGGCTTAAACATCCCAACAGGTTCCTAGGGGGCCAATCTGTTTCATTCAATTTCCCCTGGGCATATAATTTCCTACGAATACGCCTTCGAAAAAAAAAAGAAAAAATACTATTGTCAAACATTTTGACGGGGAACAAGAGAAACCCGCAAGGTTTGTTTTCGACAATTCATCATGTATGCTCATATTTGATGGGATTGAAAACGAAAGGGGCGTACCCGCTTTCAGAGTAAATTGACATAACCAATTTGATTTTCTCATAACATCCCCTATATTTAAACAATGAGAGCCCTCATGGAGGAATATATTTATTCGTTTATTTAACGTTTACGAATAAATGAATGTGTTACGAAATGACTGTGCTATTGCCAGGTGTCTTTCATTAAAACGGTCTCATTCACTCTTAATTGAGCAGTTGATGAACTTTTTTAATTAAAATCTATAAAATATCTCGAGAAATAAATAACGGAAAACCGGAACCCTGCGGTGAATATATTTTTTTTACCATAATTACATGCTCTATTAATTTAAAACAAATCATAATTTTAAAAAAATTAAAAATTATTTGGCGAAGAGACAGCTGGATTTCTTCTGGAAAGAGCATCCTACCCTCAACACACTTCCTATCCTCAAGCCCTACCTGGCCGGCACGTATTTTCGATGGGTCGGATACCCTCATTTCCATCTGGACAAGGCTGATGAAGGACTCCCTGAGGGTAGAGCTCTTGGTCCGTTACTGTTTTACTTTTTTTCTTTATGGGATGGTTACAGATTCCACTAAAATCGAAACCGTGGCCGGAGCCTATCCGGAGGTTTCGACGCTAACGGAGCCCCATCACCCACGGAGATAGAGTTGTCTCTATTCAGGGAGTGTGTGGGAAGCTTGGCCGATGCATTTCGACCACTTTTTGGGTATCCTTTGACGCGCGTCACTGTTTAATTGCACAACGTTAACCCACGCCCTCGGAAGGGGCAAGCGGGAGAAGTCGACATGTCTGCAGCATGCATAGGATGATGTTAGCTTCTACATCGAACCTCACGGAACCAGCACATTTTCCGTGCGCGGAGGTGAGTCGCTCCCAACTTGAGAATCTAAAACGTGTGATAAGGTCTAATCGGCCAGGTGCGCACGCTTAAGAACCTCAATGTTAATATAAGACATTGCAACCCCAGTGGGACGTAGGTCTGTTACTGTGCATAGTGTATATTACCAATAACCTTTCACGTCTAACACCATTATCCTCACGTACGCCGATGACACTGCCGTTCTATTCACCAACTCCGATTCTGTAGTAGTCTTTCCAAAAATCTCAAACCATAACCTTCACCCTCCGTCGTGTCACTTTACCTCCAATCTGTTATAAACTCACCCCATTTCTACCCAAACCGTCATCTGCTATTTTGCGCTATATCTGAACTCTGAGAAAACTCATTTACAATTCAACACTGAACCCAATATGGACATACGGCATAGTCCTTTTGGGTTCAACCAAACATGCAATCTCAAAAAAAAACCCAGGCTCTCCAATCTGTAGATACACCATGAAGACCCGTTCTGTTTCCAATCATATACCGTCAATAACAACCTAAATGTTCCCTTAGTAAAATAAGTTGCAAGATGCAACTGCAAAACCAGCCACCCTAACCCCCAATGTCACTCTAATACATTAAATGTAAGAACTATTCTCCCAATCACTTCCCGGTAGCCTGCTCTCATAGTATTCGAGGGATTAAGATGAATTATAGATTTAGGAGTGCTTCACCGCTAAATATGTTGTTATATTATATATATAATTTTTTATGTTTTATATTTATGTAACTAACTGCGCCTCACGCAGATTATTTCTACATATAAATCATTTCTTACCCAAAAATACACTTACGTACGTGAAATATGCTACAAGATATTAGCTATTATTGTGCATTATTGTTATTGCCGAAAGAACTCATCAACATATATTTCTTTCTGTGTTTTTCCAATGAGAACGTTATTTTGTTTTAAGACAAAATTAACGAATAATCTGTTGACATAAAGTCTCATTTTTTGTAATATTTCGCCAAAGTGTACACTTTAACCAATGCGTATTTAATTGAAATATTTTGTTGTTGTTAATAATTTCATTTGTTTAATCCTTCACGTATAATCGGCCGATCTGCATAAGCTTAAAACAGAGTTGAAGCTTTTCATGCACTCGCCCACCCCACAACATTGATTTTATTCCGGCGCCCAAACTCACATCTGTCTCATAGAATAAACACGAACACATACACAAACGTGCACGCGCCATGTGGTAAATTACGTCGGAATCAGGACTGTAATTCATTATAATTTAAAAAATCAACTTTCCTAAAACCAATATAGATACCATTTTATTAGAATAATAATTTTATTTGCGATAAACTATCCTTTGTTTTTGATCTTTTTATCAGCCATATAATTGAAATTACCCTTCAATATTATAAATTTAAATTAAAAACTTGAAGATTTTCTTTTGGTGTTCTATAAATGACCGCATCTCACGATCTCCGAATAATCATTACAAATATTATTGTGACTTTTAGGAGATGATTTTATATATTCTCTAGAAAACGGTATAGTAATTCTACCAATAGCATTTATAAAATTGTGATGTAGCAGAAATTTTAAAAAAATTGTCTTTTATATTGAATCATAATAATCACAACTTAATATGGGTAAGATGATTTCTAAAGGGATGCAACAACGTAATTACCACACATTCGCATTGTAACGATGATTGTTATTCCGTCCGTTATAAAGCGAGGCCGATGGCACCCATGGGGTTACGTCCCACTTTCAAACACCATCCTATTTCAGAGTTGCCGTAGAAATTTTTCAACAAATAGCTTGAATTATGGAAACTCTGGCGGGTCCAGACAGCATTAATCGTGGGACAATGTGCACGTTTTTTTATTTGTTTATTATTTCCTCCTCCTATAAATAAAAAAAGAGAATTATATTTATCGATCGATGATAATAATTAAAAGTGTCTGGCTCTTATCGAAACGGCCTGGTGAGTATGCAAAATATTATGTTAATCCAGAATGTACGAGGGACCAGCAGTGGTCGGTGGGGTGGCTCAAAACACGCAAAGCTCACACGTACTCCGAAGGGTTTTAGCAAAATAGCCTTTTTTCCTTAATTTTACTAACAGTTTTTTCCCCCAAAAAGAAACCTTAAAGTGTTCTCTATCCAGCTCTGTTAGAACAAAGTAAATTTTATTACTTACTGATTATGCAGAGAGCACATTTAATTAATATGTTACTTGATCTGATTAAACAGTTCTTTTATTAATAAGTACCTTTCATTAAAAAAAATATTTCAATTAAAGTTATACATAGAAATTTCGATAATGTTGACAAATTTATTTTATAAACGCTTTTATTTATTTAATTTATTATAATTTATTTCATAACTTAAAACTCATTTGAAAATAAATTAATATAATTACCATAAATAATAAATAACTTAATGATTTACAAAGTATTCTTTTTTTAAATAACTTGTTATCTGTTTTGACTTGTTTCTTATGCTTGAATAGACATTTTTTCAGATATATTTTATGCTATGTGTTAATTTTCCTTGGGCAAATCGAACTCTCTTGGTCCCTGGCGAACTCAGTATTTATTAATTCACAGGTCAAATATTACCTGGAAACCGCTGGTTAGAGCTTTATTAAAAATATATACATGAACGCTGTACCCAACTTCGGTTTGACTGTTTGTTTGCCTTTATCGAAACGTTTAGTTCTCATTTATTTAAAACAAAATTCGTGTATTTAATCGATGAGATTAAATTATACTTAACTATTTTTCCTCGTCCCATTATGAATCATTTTCATTGTATCATTTGTTAGGCCAAACTTATGGATTTTTACAACTTTGAGCTACGTAAAAGAAAGACAGGAACTTACTGATTTATTCATTAAGTAATAAAGTAATACAAAACTGTTTTCCGGTTTAAATTTAAAATTTTAAACTTTCGAAGTTTCTATAAATGAGGGTTTTAATTTGGCTGAAATTAATCAACGGCAAAATTATTCATTGAACATATTCACAAAAAGGAAGGTTAGAGCTGAAAACAACAAATCCGGGACCGGCGAAAGTGCACAAAAGGAATGCTTTGTTTTGCGCAACATACACGAAAAAAAATTTGGTAACGCAAAAATGTAAATTTACGGCACATAGAATATCTAAATTTCTCCCGGCGCAGGATGAATCGCTGCGTTGATTACAATGGGATCAATCATTGGAAAGCGCTTTATCAGTGTCGCTCATAAAAAAAGAGGAAAAAGGGGTGATGATTTCAAAATTGCCTAAACAACGCAATAAATCTCGCTCTTTATGGCTTAATAAATATTCATTTATTTCTATCACACTGACAAATTTTATTTGTGATCAGTAATTCATAAATAAAAACGTTGATCGTGTTTAAATTTGATTGTTTAAATAAGAAATCACAAACGAACAACAGTTTTAATGATCCGAGCTTAAAATGTCAAATCGAGATGGTTTATGTACACAATTGTCGTAAATGCGGAATAACCTTTCCCTGTTATGCCGAGGATTATTTTCCATAAAACCTTTTAATTTGCCTTTGTCTATCAAACAAGATGACCATTACATTAATAGTAACAATAAAATAATAATATTTGTTACGAAAGCGTAACTACTTTATGCTATCACCAATTTTTATTAACAGCGATGTATAAAACGTCGTTTAATCAAAAATTAATTAATTAAAATAAAAACAAAATTCCAAGTTCATACTTCGCTCGCAATAATGTAAATTATAATAATTATTCAAATTCACCGCGTCATTAACTGTACATAATAATTAAATTAATAATTAAAACAATAACAGGAATAAATATGGTTGAGTATAGTACCAGCCTTCATGATAAATAGTAAAGTAAAGAGATCAGGGATGAAGCCATGTAGGTGAAAGAACCAACTTATTTTTCTGCTGCAGAGCTTTCCGCTGTATTTGATGCCTTCCTCAAAGCTCTATTTAATTACAGTCAATGTTTCATTACAGATTACATATATAAATACATGATTACATTAATGTTCCTGATGGCAATAGTGACCATTTATTAAGTATATATAAAACAATTACCTATGTTAAAGAAATAATCAATTAAAAGAAAGAAAAAAGAAAATCAAATAAATTGTTAAATTTGGTTAGGGTTCTATTCCTAACCAAATTTAACAATTTATTTGATTTTTTTTTATCTTTCTTTTAATCGATTATTTCTTTAACATAGGTAATTGTTTTATATATACTTTCTAATTTGAATTTTACATTTGCATTCAAATATAAGAACAATCTTAGAAACAATGTATTTTCAAAATGGAAGTCCCCACTACCTACTGAACTATGTAGTAATGTTGTCTACAAATTGCCATGCAAGGTCTGTGAAAGGGTGTATTATGGAAAAACCAAATAGCTACTCAAGGACAGATGTAGCCAACATGAATATGATTGTAGGGACAAAGACAAACAGGAAACTGCTCTTTACCAGCATTGTCACAAACTCAAACATAAATTTGATTTTGAGAAAGTGGAGATTTATGTAATCTCGATGAGAGATAAGGAACGTAAATGAGGAGGAGATTAATTAAAGAAATTCTCTACATAAAAGCAGACAATGAAGCTTGCAATTTGAGAACAGATATCTCTAACTTGTGTATTATTTACAGTTCTATTCTTAAATAAAATAGTCATTGTTAGTTGTTTTGTTTTATTGTTTTTTATTTATGTATGTTTATTTATTTGTTTATCAGTAATTTATTTATTTATTGTTATTATTTATAAATGGTCATTGTTATATGTGAAATAGTTAGCGCAGATAAATTTCTGTAACCAAAGAAAATCATTTTAAGAGATTTTATAAGCCATTGACATCATTATTTTTTGAGGTAGATAACATGCTGTTATCTCTCCGTGATCTCTTTTCCTTNATTATATATATAAAGTGGGAAGTTTATGGGTCGACAAACAGCTGAGGTCATCGCCGCCCCTCTGCGTGTTTTCCTTCTTTTTCTCTTCTTTCGCGCATAGTTTGTTTTAAACTGCAGCCATTTGAGCGTCTCGATCTGGTTGCTGACTCTCTGATTTCAGATATATACGACGTTGATATCCTAGGATGCTAGTTTCTCGTTTGTACCTCAGGTTGTCAAATATAGAATAGAAACAAAAGATACAATACATATATATACATCACCACAAACATAAATGTCTGGTCACTTTCACTCCCCAAGAGTACTCAATATTCCTCGGGAACCCCTCCCTTTCACGCTAATAAATTACTTTTACTCTCCAGACGTCATACACTCACCCCAGAGCACTTGATATTCCTCGGGGCGGGGTTATAAGCAACCCGTTTTTACTTTACTTGCGGGAATAAATTTTATACAATTGCCCTTCCAAATTAAGGATTTTAAAAGGATAAATTAAAGCTTTGGGTGGCAATAGGATAGTTTAGTTTATGAGTGAATGTTCGGATTCAGAGCCTTACAGCCCATAGAAGGGATATAGCTAATCTAAGATAGAAGATTCATTAAATTCACTAATTTCGTGGCTTGACCAATTAATATATTACAATTAATTACGGTTTTCAGTTGAGATAAAACAGTCAATGGTACGAGCGGGATTCGAACCCACGATCTTCGGCTAGATACGCTGCTGCTCTACCGCTTGAGCTACGTGACCTCGATCCACTCGGACACTAACTTCCCATCTCAACAGCACCTTTTGAATTTTCCTTCCTTTTTGCCATTTTTCAAATGTCGTGTAATCGGATTAGATTCTCGGCGACAAGTGAAATGGCCACGGAGAGCGTTAGTGAAGTATACTTCATTACGCGACATTTGAAATATGGCAAAAAGGAGGGAAAATTCAAAAGGTGCGTTTGAGATGGGAAGTTAGTGTCCGAATGGATCGAGGTCACGATAGCCCAAGTGGTAGAGCAGCGGTGTATCTAGACGAAGATTGTTGGTTCGAATCCCGCTCGTGCCATTGACTTTTTTTATCTCAACTGAAAACCTTAATTAATTCTAAGATAGAAGGATTAAATGTTGGGGCGTGAAATGACCTTAGCCGTTAAAACTCCCTTCAAAATTAATTACAATAATTGATAATAATTTCTAAATTGTACTTATAATTAACATAATCAAATACATGTATTACTTTAAGGAACATTTAAATTCCACTGTGTACTGGGTCGAGAAAAAAAAATTCAATGTCTTTTTTTTATGTGTTTGATGGCTCTATATGCATGATTTAACTACTTATCTATCACCACGCTATCTGTCTAGTTAAATATCATATTTACGTGTGGTGTTTAGTGACCGTTAGTTAATGATTATTTGGAGATCGTGAGATGCGGTCTGGTGTGACGTAAGTTTCGGAAAAACATTTTCTTTATCGTGTCAACGTTTCGATCTTTATTGAGATCATCTTCAGGGCTCAAAGTGTTTGTTTTCCGTGTAGATGCGTCATTCTGCTTTGAGCCCTGAGATGATCTCAATAAAGATCAAAACGTTGGCACGATAAAGAAAATGTTTTTTTAAAACCTAAAGTATGAGACCAAGAATACTCCCTTGTGGACCCCAGCCAGAATTCTAGTGAAACTAAATACTCGATATTGTTTATACCTACATATATTCATTTACCAATTTATCTAGCTATATTCACAAAGTTTCGCTTTCTATACAGCTATAGTGGATAAGTCAATCAATCAAGACGCACCCACACACACACACACACACACACACACACACACACACACACACACACACACACACACACACACACAAATTTTCGTCATTGAAGTCAAAAACCAAATTAGTTGATTGTATCAACATTAAAAACAATTACTTCTGTAGGAATTAAACTATTCAATGTGACTGAACTATAACTGTTTTAATATAAAGTCAATTTCATTGGTTGGGTACAAGTATTATTGTTATAGTAAACTGTAAAATAAAACAATTGTAACGAGAATATACTTGGCGTTTTGTTGCATCAGAAATTATTTCGCCTGGGGTTTGGTTTGCGGAGGTTTTAAACATAAATGAAACAACCTGAAATTTCTATCACAGCAATGTCATTTGATATAATATTTGCCAAATTACAACAGCGTGTTAATTTTGCATATATATTATACAAACTTGTTCTGTTCATTTCAATATTTTTTACTTTTAGCATACATTTTCAACAGCTTTCTCCGTTCAAAAGCAGCATTTCTTCACCACTTTCTACTCTTTCCTTTCTTTTCTTTTTTTTCGCAGAGCTGAGTCGATCCTCTAATTTTTTGTGTGTTATCGCGGGCAAAGGCGGTCGCATGACGCCGACCCATTATAATGACTAAACATATTAATTACTTGGTCGATAGCTCGACAGCACTCACGGGCTCCCAAACCGGTTTTAACAAACCGACTTTTTATATTTTTCATATGAGGGGCGAAATATGTCGACTCGCATACAGATGATCGCTGTATTGTTTCAGTTTAATATTCAGTTTCTTATGCAGTTATACGTCCGCTGAAGGTTTATCCATTTATAAATGAATAATATTTTGTTAATAATTTTTTGTACGTTTCAAACCTCTTGTTGAGGTTTTGCTTTGCATTACTATGTACACAGACAGGAGGGCAGACCAATATGGCCGAACACAATCAAATTATTCGTCCATCATTTTGCATAACTCAACATAATATCCCACACAAAAGAATCAAATACAAACTTCAAAAGACCTAGTCATTAGAAAGAACGATCAATAATTCGATTTAAAAAATTGAATACAAAATATTAAAAGTAATATTTAATCGATTATGGAAAGATAGACTTCAATGGAAATTAAGTGAAGAGATTCTAAGAAAATAGGTATATATTTTATTTGTATGCGCTCTGCCACTAGTCCAGTTCATTCACACTCAAATCAATGAAGCAAAGGTTCAAATGTAAAGTAAATAAGTCCATTCAAAGCATTGGCACTGAAGTTACAGGGGCAGTTGATGGAAATTTGCTTGTGCTATAAAAAGTTATGTACGCTACATAATGAAATTATTCCTATCATACAGAAAAGCGTAACTTTGCAACTACCAATTAGTTATCATTTTCTTAAATTATTGTGTCATATTCAATAAATTCAATTATATGTGGCGTCATTCGGACCTCGAACTGTTAGAGAGGCAAATTCAGTCAGAATTGATAATATTTATGGTCGATAGGTTTATCCACCCCCTCTCTATTTAGCAACTACACAGGAGAACGGTACGTGATGTGACACGCGCTTGAGGGTGATTCGATACGATAGTGGATCTGTCTACGTTCAACGACACCCTCATCGCAGTTATAACTGTCCGTAACAGGTTCTTCGTTGACACTCTTTGGAGAGATACCAAGAACTGAACCGTCTCAGCAAAACCTTGGTTGTTGTCTGGACACATAGGTCTGGAGTGCAACGATGTTTCTACCTCCAGATTTATCTACCGCGATCCGGCCCTCTTACGCTAATTATTTATTAAAAAACACGATTAAAAGAAATGGAAGCGTCGGTGGGCCGGATCGGCAGAGAAGTTCTCACGTATCAAGACCACTGTCGATAGGTGGCCTCGGAGGATCACTCCAAGAAGAATGTGTATGTGTCCGGCGCCCGCCCTGTAGAGAATAGTTGCTCGATGTGTCCCACTTAATTAACTTAAATTAATCCACTTAAAGGGTGAAATTCTTTGGCTCCATGTAGAAAACGGGTAGGAATGCCACCCGATATGAGAAATGTTTGAGCACGGGGACGAGTTTTGGGTTCCCAGTATATGTTGAGTGTGAATATTTATTGTCGTGAATTGTATATAATCGCTACAGAAGGAAATAGACGAATATGAAGTTCTCCACTACGTAACTGAGTGAACGGCAAGTAAATAAGAAAAAATGTACTTAAGAGTGAGTGAGAAGGTGAATGGAAAAATGATTATGCTGAGGGCAGAAATGACCTGGCTGTTGATAGCCCCTGACGCCCAACCTCCGTAGCTGACCCAGGATTCCTACCATCCGAGGTGGGTGATTCTCAAAGAAGTGATAAACTCAACTCACGTGTGCGTATGTGTGTACACGCGCGTATTTGAGCTCGGATAAATCAGTATCTCATTAAATGTGTACTATGAACGTAAAATATATATTTCCAAGAGAAAGGGTATTTTTTACATTCACTAGTTTTCGTGCTATTAATTGGTCAAGCGGACCACGAAAACTAGTGAATTTAATAATTTAAATGAAGTATACCTTCACTAAAGTGCTCCGTGGCCATTTCATTTGTCGCCGAGAATCAAATAGTTTTACACGACATTTGAAAAATGGCAAAAAGGAGGGAAAATTCAAAAGGTGGGGTTTAGATGGGAAGTTAGTGTCCGTATGGATCGAAGTCACGATAGCTCAAGTGGTAGAGTAGCGGCGTATCTAACCGAAGGTCGTGGGTTCGAATCCCGCTCGTGACACTGACTTTTTTATCTCAACTAAAACCCTTAATTAATTGAAAGGCATTTTTTAATTTTACGAGAGGTAATAATATTTATTATTGCAAGGATTGGTAGACTATGATGATCGACACGACCTACATGTTCTTCACCTTCAAAAATTATATAAAATAAATGAATTTAGTTTTATTTTGGTTGGATGAGGTTCTTCACGAGTAAAATCCACATTTTCTTTGGATCTGTAGCAAAAAGTATAACAATTTGTTCGCATTTTAATATCAATCAACTTGTTTATTTATATAGAAAAGTGTTTCAAAAGCTTAAATTTTATATTTTATATGCTTATTGTAAATATAATGTTAAAAGTAGATTAGTTTGATCGGAGAATAAACTTAGTTTACCGGTATAGATTTGTTGAACAAGGGCTTGAGTTCTAGACGCTCGCCTCGGAATTAAATTATACATTTTAAACCTATGTTGTATTCATAGCTACTTCTCTAATTGACGTCGAGACGCTTGATTGTATCCATCTAATCAAACGGCAGATTGTCCGACATTCCATATTCATAGCCTGTCTCTTCCGACGCCGAAAACAGCTATAGCCCATTTGTACGCCGTGATGATTTTGTGTGTATCATATGGCCGTTCGATATTTCATTCTCTCGTGAGAGGGGATGATTTGCAACCATGTGCAACGGGATGGGAAAAAACTGCACATATTGCTTGAAATGTTGATTAGTACACGAGATACAGTCTGGCTGAACACGGTCATATTGTTTATAACGTGCATAGTCAATCTCTAACTCACAAAAAATAAATGATTTAGAATAGGCCGCTTTATTTACACATTTGTTGTACATTTTTGTTATTTTATATACCAACAGGGTGAGACGAAATAGGGTCGTATTTAGCAAGCTCTAAAGAGTAGTTTTCTTTTTTATTTGACATACTAAATCAGTATAAAATAATCAACAAATAAAATAAATAATATTATTATGTAAGGATAATATATTATATTTTGCCAATTTGTTGTGCAAGAAAAAATCTATGAAATCCTAAATAAAATATTAATACTATTCATTTCGCTATTTCATATGCAATAGTCATGTGCGTACCTCTAACTATATATTTATTATTCGGAAATTGTCAGATCTGGTTTTACGTAGGTTTAGAACAACATTTTCTTTATCGTGTCAAGGTTTCGAACTTTATTGAGATCATCTTCAGGGCCTGGGATTTATAAACATTATTTGTTTTCTGTGTTCTTCTAAACAGTAACTATATACGTGAACCGTCTGGGTATGGCGTATTTATTATTTACTAAATTAGAAAGAACCTATGTGAAGAATTATTTATGGAATATTTAATTCAAGGAAGATTGTAAAAGTTGTTGTAAATGATGTTCATTTTGAGTAAGGAAGTCATGGGGACCGCTTAGCAAGGTAAACGTTAAATTACGGATGCTTTATCAGCGGCATGCTTTCTCAAAAGTTTTTGAAAACTCGAATAACTGTTCAAAAAGCCGTACTTCAAAACCAAAATTGTGAATATAAGAAAGCGCATAGACTGTAAACAAACAGTTTTTCATGTAAAAAATTGATTCAAAATCTCAAAATATAACGTTTTTCGTTATAATTAATGAAGAATTGGTAGTTTGTAAAACTGACAATATAATACGGCATAAAAGAATTTTGCATTTTGCATTGCACTTTGCATGCGAATGTATTTTGCATTTTAAGATTGTTCCAGATGAATTTTTTAAATATTATAAATAAATAGAAGCGTTTATGTAGTAGGTTTTTGCCACCAATAGGCGTGTTAATTTCCCAAACTAATACAATAGCTCCAACCTTAACAATGTAAATCATCCCAACAAGAATTCTCAATATTACGACCAGAAAAAAGTATTCCTTCAAGGGTTTAAAAGACATATCTTCATATTAAGTTTTGTAATTGTCTTCCTAAAAGTAAAGTTGTACAACCGATTTCCTCCAAGCTTTAAACAAATATAAAGCGAAACGCAGTTCTGCTCTACTGTCATTAGGCTTATATTAATTCTATCTGTTCAACATTTTATTATTCATGTACACTCTAAGCCAGCCCTGTTGATAGTCAGTCTCTTTGAGACCTTTGGTGGTTAGGGAACTATCTGGGAATCCCTTTTAATAAATTTATACGTTAAAACTGCTGGATAATAGCTTTTTACAATTGCTATCCAACGAAGATTGGCCATTATAATTAAACTTTTATTTAATTTAAACCTTTTAATTTACTTTAGTGCAGCGATAAATTTTATTAATTAATTAAAATCGTATTTTTCCCTTAAAACGGAAGTCTATAAACTTTATTATGGACGCCTCGCGAGTGTAATGTCAATAATAATCAGTACGTAATTATCTCCCTCGAGTTAATCGATTTGTGAACTAAAATGACGTTTGCCGTATTCTGTATTCAGGGCTTTTCTGTTATAATTCGCCAAAGTTGTTCTGCTCGCGTGATACCATTCACTCATTACCTGTACCTAACCGTACAACCCTGTCACCTTAATGTAACCCTCCCTTTCATCTATTATTTTGACAATGGATTATCATCTCCAATAGACGGCACGGTTTGAGCGTTAAGCGTCTATAAGTAAAGAATATTTTGGTGAAATAATCAATACAAGATGGATATTGGAAAATGCTTTAAAACGGCTCGTGTTTAAAAACTTAAATACTAACACAGATGCTCGTTTTAAAGTTTCTATCGAAGAAAAATTATATCGATGATGGATGTTTTGTACACACATGCGAATGTAAAGTTTCCCAGTTCTGTGTACAATGATCAAATAATAAATCGAAATGAAGGGTAATCTCACTCTACAAATGTATGGGAGTTGCACACATAGTGACCAGAGTTATATATTCCACCTATTTGCCAAAGGAAAATTAAAATATCGAAAAAGTAAAAAACATGTGTCAAATTATTTTTCCTCACGTTTATTTTAGGGCAACTAGCTTCACTTTTATCACATGATGAACAAATCAAGTTTTTTTTTGTAAGGCGTGTAGTAGTTTTATGCTTGTCTATAATGTGTGGTGTTCAGTGACCGTTAGTCGATGATTATTCGGAGATCGTGAAGTGCGGTCTGGTGTGACGTAGGTTTTAGAAAAACTTTTCTTTATCGTGTCAACGTTTCGATCTTTATTGAGATCATCATCAGGGCTCAAACTGTTTGTTTTCTGCGTAATTATGTCATTCTTGTGTGTCGTTTTGAGAGGATACACAGTCAAAACAATTTTTGTATATTAACACCCCATCCATCTGTTACAAGTTTACACCATTCACAACACCGTACAACTTACAAGATAATCAACAATAATACAACAAAAAGACCTACTCCTCCAAAAGCCCCAACAAAGCCGACACGCGCACCCCACCGCTCACGATGTTATAAAAGACTGGACTTCACTGAAATCACGGAGTCATATCTACAGCACTGTCGGTAGGTGGCCCTCGGAGGAGCTGACTTGTATAAGTAAGAAGTCGTCTTCATACGATTAAGAATAGGCCATGGTTGTCATACCGACACTTACATTTGGGTCAAACTTAGTGACGTGCGATACCAATCGATATAAGTAAAGTATCGAGTATTTTCTTTCGATACGGAATACTTTTGGTATCGAATATTGTCATTCGATACAAGTACTGTATCGAATACTTTTTTTAATATCCGTAAACATACTCAAATAGATTTTTCATCGAGTGTTCAAGTAATGTTGAATTGTTATTTTCCATTCGAAACATACCTTTCATCAAACTGGGAGTTGACCAGTTACTGTTAGGAGCGCGTACAAGCGGCATGTCAACAAAGTTAATCCACATTTCAAATTGGTAATTGGTAACTCTGCTGATAATTCTGGTAACTCTTAATTCTTTACCGTGTCGCACTTCACACTTTTAATTTCAGTAATTTTTTATAATAAGTTTTCGTCTGCAAGTACCTAAAAACTGTTCATCGTTCTCATAGGTAGATACCTAATCATGTCTCCTCCCAAAAGTAAGGCATGCGGTTATTTTACCAAGAAAACTGAATAGTGGGCATATTGAAAACCTGTGCCGGAATATCTAATCTTTTCAAACATTTGAAAAGAAAACACCCGTTGATCTATTTTCTAAAAACTCGATAACGATAAAATTGAAATATAAATTGTGTTGATTGATGTATAGCAAGGAAATGTGCTTTCCCTTGGTCTTACCTACCTACCCACTGTATGAAAAAAATACTTAAAAATATGAAAACACTGCACATTTTTGTTTATTTTAACGCATGAGCGTATTTTACCCACAAGACGATAATGAATGAGTTGATAATTTATGAATAAACGACAAAGCACTCATGAGTAAGGATCGTTAGAACCGAATAATTTCTATCGATACTTGAGTAGTATCGAATATTTCTTTCCATACCAGTATCGAGTACTGGTATCGCATGCCACTAGCCAAACTCTGCGTATTTGTCCACCATGAAGAAAACAATTTTTAAATGCGCTTTTGAAGGTGCCATACTTCGCTCCATATAGAGAGCGTGTAGGAATGCAACCCGATATGAGAATTGTGCTTGAGCTGAGAGAGAACCGCTATTTTACTGTATATAATATTTCATTAATCTCCTCGTGTGTTTCTTTGTGTATATTACTCTGAATGTATTATTAGCGTGAATATGGATTATGAGAGGACCGATGGCGGAATATTGAGTACTCCTCATACATTCTCAATTAAATTATTTAAATAATATGTATAATATTAATATTTTCCTTTGTATAATAATATATATTATAAAATATATTATATAATATAATAATATATACCACTATACTTGAGCGAATGGTATGAAAATAGGAATGAATGAATTTACGAGTGAGTGAAAGTGTGAATGGGTTTGAATTTCGAGACTGACAGTTGTGAGCTGAAATGACTTAGCTGTTGACAGCCCCTTGGAGGCCAAACTCGGTGGCTGGACGAATAAGACCGAGGTCTGACCTCGGACTGCCGACACCCGAGGTCGGTGATACTCGAGGCCTGCCAGTAATTTGTACATTACACAAAACCTGGAATCGAAGACGTACATGTGCGTACTTTGAGCTGACAATATATAAGTCAGTAATCAGTAAATCACGCGCACACATTGAAGTTGGCGATATACGGGCCAAAGTGATAGGTACTAACCAACGTACAAATTCATCACTCCATCCCCCCCTACCTCACGGAGGAATGCTTCATCATTCTGAAATCCAAGCAAAAAAATTACTCCAAGATGGATTTTAATATCCTAGTAATTTTATTACCTTCCAAATAAAAGATAAAAATGGAAGCCCTTGCAGAATTGTTACAAACAACCCCTGGATCAGAATATGCATTTATGTGCTTATATATATATATATATATATATGCTGTCAAATAAATAATATACAAAAAGTGTTTTTCTGTATATCCTCTCAAATAACTGAATTTATGTGGCTCAAAATAAAGTGGTGAACATGCATTTTCACTACTTTGATTGTACTGTGTGTGTGTGTGCGTCAGAGAGGGAGAGAGAGAGAGAGAGAGAGAGAGAGAGAGAGAGAGAGAGAGAGAGAGAGAGAGTGTCGTGTGGACGCGCGCTATGTTCGTATGTTAACTTCACCGTTTACCGGATATAAAAGTTTGCATGGATAGGGCTGTAGTTTTAACCTGGCCTGGAAGCCACTATGTAGGCCGAGGGGCAAACAAAAGGCAACAAATCCGCTTGCGGTGGCCAACGCTTAATTAAATACTTCACCCTCATATTGCAGGGAACTGAAACACGCCCGCGTTATTGTGAGCAAACTGGAGGATTTACCCCCATACCGATGTTATGTGGGCGTGCTAGATGGGGAAGCGCGGGAGGCGAAAAAGGGTTTAGCACTTTTACAACCGCAGCCCCCTAACAGATACAGAGCAGAATTTACGTCTCAAAACCCACCCTTTTCCCTAAATGAAGGGCTCAGTAAAAGTGTTTGTTTCATTTAATTTAACTTTATAGCACCCTAAAGGACCATTTCTCTACCATACCTGAGTCTTTTACCGCCAAACAAAGCTATACTTTCATTTTCATTGATAAAACTGTTGATACAAAAATTGAAGCACCAATTTTAAAACAATGGACATTCGTCCTTTTCAGTAATTCAACTCTTTATAAAACAAAATTATACTATCTTGCACACTAAACAGATATTTCAACAACAACTTTTCTCTGTTACGGCAAATAATAAAAAAGAGTGTAACATTCATAATCATTATTTAAAATAATGTGTGAAATGTGGTGAGGTCTGCGGAGTGTTGACACCAGAAGCATGATCGATGATACTGCCTATTCTCGCAGACCGAGTGAAGCGTTCCTGCATTTCATGATCTTAAGTCGCTGGTTTATGCATTCCATTGTCAGTCGGAATTCGCAAGGAATTCTCACGTTGATGCTACTGATGGTCTGTATATCTGAGCTTGAGAAGAGTGAGTGAGTGAGAGAGAGAGAGAGAGAGAGAGAGAAAGGGAGAGAGATATAAGATTGAGTGAAAAAAAGATGATGTGAGAAATTAGGTTGAAGGAAACAAAGATTTCTTGTGTTCACATGTTATGCGACGTGTCTGTATAATTTTATGCAAGTAATATATATATATAATTAACCAATAAAATAGATATTTTATGTTTCTGCTTAAAACGTAAGACAATTAAAAATTATGTTACTTTCTGCCTTAGGAAACGGCCAAAACAATCATGTGTACTGCATAAATTTAATTAGCAATATTATTACGATTAAACGTTCCATATTTCTTGATTAGTTACTATTTATTTGCCTAAGTGAATGTACCGCCTAGGTCCCAATAATGACGGAGGTGGTTAATTGAATTTTCACCGTTATAATTGAAGCACTCCCCGTAATTGGTATAGGTTTACATGTGTGAATCGATTCCGAGTAATTACAAGAGGTTTTTTATCCGCCGTTTTTTGTTTATTAATTAAAATGTCGATTTCAGCAGAGTCGGGAGTTGAAAAAAAATAAGGGGATCATGTTCAAAGAAGCTTTTGATCTTATAATCCGAAGTAGGGCATTGAAAAATCTCTTTCCGGGGGTTCGTTCATTAAAGTTGTATGCAAGGACATTAGCCTACGCGCCCTTTGTCGTACGAAATTTATGTGACGAGCCTAATGTTTTCGCCTAATGTCCCCCGGCCCCCCTATAACTCGGAAATATCACATGCATTAAAAACTTCGGATGGGAGCGGACTCGCGGGTATTACAGGTGCTCCAAATTTGAAATAATTAGCCGTCCCGTCGGTCACAATCCTGGTTTTGTATGGCCGTAATTTGGCAGGGGTAAACAGTCCATTTCCTATATTTCAATAGCCGGCACATTTTTGAAAGGATAATAATCAATCTCCCGACCCAATTTAAGTCTCCGTTTTTCAATTGAACCTTAAGTTTTTAAAATTTATTACATGCGAGACTAAATGCAATGGGTCACTTCTGCTATTCATCCCCTATCACACTCTCTTAGCCATGTACAACTTAGCAACCTCAACTTGGAAACAGAGGATTTTGTATAACCAATTTACAACGGCAACGGAATGAGCCTAGGCCAAAAATAAATTAAACACTGAATAAAAAAACGTAAGAGGGAAGTTGCGTGGATTTGGGCTTTTCCTCAGCATGGGTCCATGCATACGTAAGCTCAGGGAGTATGAGAGAAGGGAAAACTTCATATTGCTCCGAGTTCTCCAGGCCTGCACACAGTTGTGAATTTTTAAAGAACGTGCGACGAAAAAGGGCGTGTAATCAAGATGAAAACTGTTTCTCCTCTTTACGTCTGAACAACTACAAGTACTAAATCTTATCATACCCCACCCCTATATAGCATCCCAAAATTTTAATTTATATATACAGACAAATTTCTAACCCGTCACAGAAAAAGGTTTTTGATTCTTATTCATCCTTCCTTTTTAAAATAAATAAAATTCTTAAAATAATGTATGATCGTGTTAAAAGGCAGCAAAGTATTTTCTTAACTCTTAATGAAAATTTAAAAATATAACGCTCCTGTTCTAAATTTTTCAACAACGAAAAAAGACGTTAGGGGAAAAGGGAAGACACTTAAAAAAAGTACGATCTCGAGAGGGGAAAGAAGGAAAATGTGAAAATCCCAACAGGATTCCTTTTAAGAGGGAAAAAAAGCTATTAATAATAATTACAGAAGGGATGTGTAGCCCCGACGGATGTAAACCTAAGGCTTTAAGCTTCTGCCCTCGTATTCACAGTACTCGACAGTACGTTAAAAAGCAAAGACAAGTTTATTTCCATTGATCTCTCATGAATAAAAAAAATGCTCATGCTGTTATATTATTTAACAGCACTTGCCCTTTATTAGTTGATTAATTCGTTGTAATTCCATTGAATTTTGTTAAATATTTTATTTTAAGGAAAATTTTTGTAAAAATTAGCTAGATAAATACTAAGTTTATATCGAATTTGTATACATTGTTAATACTTGGATCTAGTAGATATTCCAACTACCTCTCCCTGATTGATGTCACCTCCATTCCTTCTCTCTCTCTCTCTCTCTCTCTCTCTCTCTCTCTCTCTCTCTCTCTCTCTATCTATCTATCTATCTATCTATCTATCTATCTATCTATCTATCTATCTATCTATCTATGTCTATCTATCTATCTATCTATGTCTCTCTCTCTATCTATCTATTTCTTTATCTATCTATCTATCTATCTTTTAAATTTTCTTCTTTTTCTGCTTTGACAACAGTGTAAAAACATATTAACGATGTATAAAAATAATTTTAAGAATATAAACATAAATGTAAATAAAACAAAACTGTAATTAGTAAAAGTAAACACAACCCATATCAAGTACGGTATGTGTGTCAGCAAATAACCGAGGTAGGTGCTCGGTAGAATACGTTGATTAATAATAAATTATACATAAACATTTTAATATTAAAACCTATACTAATTTGTAATTTTGGAGACTGAAGAGGGGAGGCAGCAGCTCTCAAAATCGATTTCATTTAAAAAAAATATATATATATTAAAAAATGATGGGATTTTGTTCTCCAAGAACAACTATATGTGATTATCCAGCCTTGAAAGGAAAAACCAAAGGGATATCCTATTATCTACTTCCGCGCTCTCGATTTCTCACCGTCAAGTTTTTTCTTTTCTCCTGTTTCGCTAATCGCAAGAGAGCTCGTTCGCGACCTACATTTGAAATAACACGAAATTCCTTCATTCATTCCGTCTCTCTCTCCCTCTGTCTTTCTTTTTCTCCTTCCTTCATTTTCTGTGTTTATTTAGAACTATTAAAAACATGTATTCTTAAAAAATGTACAGCACAATCTACTTCTATCGCCATTCACATATTTATAACCAATCATTTCAAAGGTAGGTATAGATATATATATATTTCTGGCTCCTTATTGCCTTTTGCTCTCCTTTACAATCTCTCTCTCTCTCTCTCTCTCTCTCTCATTCATTTGTTCTCTCGTGATTTAACCTGCTCTCTCAATCTCTCTCTCTTTCTCTCTTTCTTTCTCTCTCTTATTCATTTGTTCTGTCATTCTTTAACCTTCTCTCTCAATCTGTGTGCCTATCTTCCTCAAACTCTCTCTATCTATCTGCCTATCTATCTTTATCTATTTATCTATGATCTTTTTGTCCCTCTTTTCCTTTATGTCTCTTTCTTTCTTTTTGAATGTTAAAAAATCTTGTATTATTATTACTTTGGTCGCTTGCGACAAATAAACTTTTCTCATGCACACTTTCTTGAATCTATCTTTTAGCTTTAAACGTTTCTATCTGTATACCTATCTGTATTGTATCATGTTTTAAAGGAAAACAAAATTAGATGATATCAATGTTATATGAAAAATGGATGATTATAATTATTATTATTATTATTACTGGAGTGGGAAAATATTTTTTGTTAATTTGGTTTTGCTCTTTTTCAACATTATAAATCTGCTTTTATAAATTTAAAAACATCATTCCTCTACTAGGAGTATGGAGGTCAATAAAGATGTATTCCATTCACTTTATTTTTGTTAGAGTATGATTATGTATAATTAATTCGTCAGGTTTTTTAATTTCTCTATTTAATTAAATGTCACTACATAAATCCAGTAAAATGTAGGAAGGAAAAAGTTTTGTTAATTATCGTTTTAAACAATTTGTGGCAAATAAGAGAAAAAATAAAATGGTAGGAATAACATTACTTCAAGGGTCTGTAAAGTTTGGAAAAGAGAAAAGCGTTTTATTGGTTAGTTTTCTCATTTGTAGCATTTAAGCCTAAATGTTTAATGTTGTATGTCATGTTGTATTTAAAATTACCTGATGAATGTGCTGAACCTCCCCATCCTTTGTCAAACGAGGTGTGTTTATTTTATATACCGTCACGTTTATTGCCCAGAGACCACCTGGGAAATTCACATATGCCCTTTTTGAACGTTCCTTTGCTCCCTGGAAAATGGTACGGATTAATACATTCTGTTTATATTTGCACGGGGACGTTCGAACGGTTCCGTTTAATCCGATTACCGATTTATAAGCGGGTGGAAATCGTTTGAATTATTTTGAACCTGGCGCTGTGCTGTGACGTACAAGACGTTAAATGTATTTTTCCCTTCGTTTTTTACCACCAAGGCGTTGCACTCTCATAAACGGAGTGCAGAATAATCTGAAACCGGGAATATTTAAACGACGAGCGGGCTAAGCTGCCCGCTAAGAAGGGCTGGCAGATTGTTGAACTTAATTTAATAAATGGGGCAAAGCTTTTACTAGACGTTTCACCTTTTAGCTTTTGACTCAAGTTTCCTAGGTTCGCGAAAGGTTGAAGTTGTACTAATAAGACCTGGGGCAAATAAATTAAATGGAACAAGGCGCCCTGCGTCTCTGAAAGAGCGAGTTTGTTCAGAAACATCTCATTAGCTTTTCCAGAGGCATAAATAAGAATGGAACGGAGGAAATGGTCCGTTGATCTTGCACCAACATGGCTCCTCTTCCTTGATAAACTGAAACTTCACATCACACATGGTAATTTACCAAAATTTCACGTTAATCCTCATTCACGTGGGTATTAAGTTTCATTCTGCTCTTTAATTTCTTATTTTATAAACTTGGAAGCTTTGAAACTGGAAACCACGCATTGGCTTCATAAACATTTGTTTTACATTCTTAAATTACATTTACTACAACCCCCACAGATTAACCTGATGTTATTTTTTTAAACAATAACTATAAATATTTTTCTTAGCATGAAACTTGATTAAGAAGCTTTAGTGAGAATTTAAAGAAATTTCATGATTTTGCAACACTGTTTATTTTTTAAAATGGCTATTATTGTGTTATTATCAAACTGCTAAAAACTGGATTGCGTAAGGTAATCAAAATTATAATTACATAACATTTGAAAATAGAGTTTTCAAACTTTCCGCCTGTCACAACAAAATTTATTATCAAGATCGCCATATATTTTTATTGGAGTTTGCAAATGCAATTGTTTTATGATTCTCCTGCCTTTCAACCAACACATTTGAAAATACGTGGGATTCATAAACCAGCACTGAAGACCCCGAAATATAAAAGGAAAACTACTAAAACCAATGACAAAACCAACGAATACATTTGGCAGACTGAAGAAAAAATAAAAGACATATACAAAGAACATATAAGATGGCACAATGACGGAAAATCAAATTACACGACTCACCTCACAGAAAACAATCAAGAAGCCACAACAGTGCAGAAGAATGTGAAACAACGTATAAAAAAAGAACAACAAATAAACATATGTGAAAACTTGGGAATATACAAACACAACACATTTAACACTAAAACCATCATAAACACACAACTTAACTATTCACCTACATCGTTTGCACCATTCCAAACACTACGCCATTTAATAAGAAGTAAGAGGCGTTGGTGGCCGCAACGATTTACGGTTACTATGGATGTGAATTCTGACGAGTTCGACCGAACAAACAAATATTTCTTTTCCAAAGAGAGTCTTTATTTTGGCAGCGAAGTGCATGTCAGAAGACGCACGATGTCGTCAGAACCATTCGAGCGTTCAAACCAGTTGATTTTTTCGTGCGTTCTGACGTTCAATTTATACAGTGGTGGTATTTCCCCATGAATACAGATAAACTGATTAGCCTTGTTTATGAGAATCGTTGTTTGTGGGACACGAACGGCAAAAAATATCATAACATATATATATATATATATATCACACTAGTAATAAGCCATATTTGGTTAGTGGTCATAATTGACTTCATTAATTATTCTAATGAATAATTATTTTTATTTAAGGTTTTTGGTTGGGTCGAAAAATTAGTGTCACGAGCGGGACTCGAACCCACGACTTTCGGGTAAGTACGCCGCTGCTCTAACCACTTGAGCTATCGTAACTTCGATCCCCTCGGACACCAACTCATCTCAATCTACAACCGTTCGAATTTTCTCTCTTTTTGCCATTTTTCAAACTTCATTTTAATTAATACGGTCGATTATGACCATACATGGAATAATATGCATTTATTTAATGGACTACCAATAAGTTTGAAATTCTCCCTTCGCGTCTCTTGTGGAAAATAAGAGGTTAACATGCTTTGTTTTCCCAACACCTATCAAAATAACTTAATCACCCGAAACGTACTATCAACGCGCACAATGTTGTTGTTTTACGCAACCTCGTTCTGACGAGGATTTCGGACGTACTCGTCAGAACAAAATTTCGTCAGAATTCGCATCCATATTAACCGTAGCCTTTAGGCGTTGACACGGCGCTCTTTACTGTAAGGTAAAGGTCCAAGGTTCGAAGCCAGCGGCTTCAAAGACATCGGCCTCCAGTCCGTGCTTTTGCAAATCCAGGTTAGAAAAAAGAGGAGTGACGATCACAAAAACTTACTGGAACGATAAAAGACAAGACGCGAATTTAATCTAGCAAAGGAACGGACAAACAAAGAACTCCGACAAACGCTCCCCTGCGTTTCGACTTTATTATAAGCAGGGTGACAAGACGATGTCTCCTTCATTTTCTGCTAATTTTGCCTGTTTTAAGAGCAAATAACCTACAAAGCGTAATTACTTTACGCCGGATCTAAGGTTTACTAAGTACGATACAGACAAAATGTAGTTATAAAACAAATAAGAATAAAAAAGTATAAAACAAAATTTTTGCGATAAATTTTACCATAAACTCAATTGATAAAAGTAGTAAAGAATAAACATTTATTTCAATTAAATTATTTTATAACTAAATATGGTAGTACGTAATTAACTAATCAACGATTATCTGCAAATTTTACTATGTATTAGCGAGATAATTGAGTCTTGACACAATGTGAGTTTTAGACGTTCTTCCTTATCGTCATTGAACAGCAAGCGTTTTCAGGTCATATCATAAATCATATAATTTAATTTTCAGCATGGCCATAAAAAATGACATGATTTGAGTGTATGGTTTCTTCGTGTCGAGTCAACCGAACCTTTTTAAAATCGCGTCTGTCCTACATGGCAAAAGATGAGTGAATCACCCGGCCCCCTACCTTTGAGAAAAGTGAGTTATCAGTTTGGATGTAGAGGACTTTCCAAACATCCGTCCCTTCGTCTCTGCCCTTGCTAATGAAAATTATATATTACTTCTCTCCACTGATCCTAGCCGGAGGACCCAGTGTAAATTTGCCGTATGTATTTGCCCTGTGAAGACAGAGAAGGGGATTTGTCGAACTACACATTTAGAGTTAATTTGAGAATGAGCTTCAGGGGCCGCTGGCCATAATGTTGATTGGGAACATTGTTTGATATAACAAAGGGCTGTGGGCATATTGGAAGAGGCTGTTTCACGCACGACTTATCCTCGGACAGACTTCAAAAGCAAACTACCCGAAAGATAATTACGCAGCTTCGTATCGAATTATACAGCCGTTACTATATCTCTCTATACTCTAATACACCACTCTGATTTATTTACAGGAGCAACAGCCCGAAATACCAACTTTTGGGTCGTACCTAGCGTTTGAAATATCAATATTATTGTTTACTATTATTATTATTTACTCTGGCCCACTCCTAAGTATTATCTTATTGTTTTACAAACACAGCTGGGTGTATCGAATGTATTTCTAGTTTCATAAACAGCTTTCATTTCACAATATTTATAGCTTTTGGATTGCTAAATAAAATAAAATTAAAAGTATAAACCATCGTTGGTTTGTATCCTATTTTAAAGGTTGCTTAAAGTAAAATTAAATTCAATAATTTGGAATAGTTGTTTTAGCAACTCTGGAGTCCCTCACTTCGGACCTTTTCTTTTTAAAATCTATATTAATGATATCTTTCTATTACTTATTCTTTCTATGTAAGTTCTTGGTTGAGAAAAAAGAAATTGGCAAAAAGAGGGAAAATTCGAACGGTTGTAAGTTGAGATGGTAGAGTATCGGCGTATATAGCAGAAGCAGAAGTTCGTGGGTTCGAATCCCGCTCGTGACACTGACTTTTTTATCTCAACGTTATATAGAAAGAATAATTAATTGAAAGAAGTAACTTGGTCAATTGATCACTACAACGTAAATGGATTTATTATATCTTTGATTTTCTTTCGTCCGTTTTGATCCTACTATCCCAATCAATTTAAATATATTCTTACAAAAATTAATTCTGTTTTTACTGCGTCCAACTTCAGCATTCTTAGGAAAACTTAATAAATAATTTTTAATTAACAATACTCTTTTAAATTCTTAGAAATGTTCAGTTTTAACTTTCCATAAAATAAAATCTCCTATCACATTTAACTATGTTTTATCAGAATTGTTCCTAATTAGGCCTGAAATTGTTAAAGATCTCGACATCATTATAGACAGCCAGATAAACTTTCACTTTTTTTAGAAAAACTATTGTAAACCAAATAAAACTTTTATTACACGTCACATTAAACATTTCCATGATTCTGATACACTTAGACTACATAAACTTCCACTGTAAAGCCATTATTAGGTTACTGTTCACTTCAGCATCTGTACAGCGGGAGCAAAGAGAACAGTTGGTGTGGAAAAAATACTGAGATTTATCCCGCTATACCATATGATAATGAGGACAGCGTAGAAAACAATTAGTATTATTAAAGAGAAAACCCCAACAGGAATAAAACTAAAATAGAGTTATAGCAATAATGAATGATCAACCGATACTCATGGCCCTAAAGGACGGCATGAACAGGATGTTTATATTTAAACAAAACTTACAAATAAACTTAACCTTAACCAAATAAAATCTCCTTTATGAACGGCACCATCTTTTGATACACAGATGAATCTAGAACAAAAGAAGTTACAAGGGTAGGATTATTCGGTCCTGGAACCAAATACTCAGAACCGTGGGAAAATACAACAGTAACTTCCAAGCTGAGTTCTACACAATCGATAGATGTACTCGATTCAACATGAATAAAGGGTAAACAAGCAAGTACATAGCTATCGGGTCAGATAATCAAGCAGTTATCAAAGCACTATGCTCAAACTTCATCAGTTCAAAGATAGGGTTGAAATGCAAAACCAAATTAAACATATTAGGTACGCAGGACAATGCCAGTCTTTGCTGAGTCCCAGGAGATGTGGGAGTAGAAGACAACGAGAAAGCGGACACCCTTGCAAGAAATGGGGCTGCTATACCGTTGATAGGACCCGAACCCTTCTGTAGCATAAGATCCCACACTATCAATGAGTACATCAGACAGAAGGTTAAAAAGAAAAAGAGGGATCAATGGAACTCCCTCATTGGACACAAACAATCCAACAACCTTCTAACAAATATTCGGAAGGAAAGAAGTAATAGAATGTATCAGAGGAAGCAGGAAAAAACCAGTACAACTATTAACAAACTGTGATGCTACACTGCCCGCAGGAGGAAGTGCATTGAGACGTAACGTGAACTGTGACCGTAAAAGAAATTCAACCGCTGAAACTGGGCCTACTAATCAAGTTCCTTGATAAAATAGCACTCACGGGTGTGCTATAGGCACAGAACGAGGGATACAATAGCTCTTAAAGGGCGCAGTATATTACACACCCCGACTGTGTGTATCTGCATCTACGGTCAACTTATTTAGGCTCCTTTTCAATCCATATCAGTCGCAAAGAAGCAGTACAAAATAGACTTTTACTTCTGACATATTGCAGAACAACCAGAGAGTACAGAGATACACCATACTCTCAGTAAATGTCGGATTTGAAATTGACGTCTGTTTTTTACAGAAGGATATACGTTGCTTATTACTATATAAATTATTACATTCCCTAACCGCCCATTACTGCTTTCATGTTCCATTTTATCATTCCTGAAGTTTTAAAAAATAATTATGCCGAATTCATTTTTATACCAAGAATACAAAATATCTTAATTACTCTTTCGAAAACATAGATATATATATACTCAAAGACAAAATAAACACAGACAGTCGCATTTTTTTTGTTTATTTCAATCTTTGTTTTTTAATCGTAATTTTTTTTATTAAAATATACTTATCTTAATGTCAACCAAATGAAACGGGGTCAGAAATTTATTAGTTTTTATAACAATCATTTAATTATAATGGATTGAAAGAAAATTTTCTAAATCACCGGAAAATTATTTAGTGATATAACAAATCTAACTAATAATATACACAATACATGGTTTGAAAAAAAAAATACTGGTATCCGGCTTTGACTTTGCGTGTACTTAATGTCAGTTTAAGTAATTTGAAACAGTGAACAAACCAACAGAAATAGGGACAATCCTGTATCATTCAATAGTATAACGTATATCCCAGGGATTTCACCCAAGTTAACATATGTGATAAAAAAAATGCATTCCCGATATCAATTGTATTAAAATGAGTTCTTTGCATACTGATCTCAAGGATAAAGAAGAAAAGTTGAATTTATCGTACGTTGTACACAGGATTGCTTGTAGTGTCCAATCAAATACATTGGTTAAACAAAACAGGAAATATAAAATCTAATTTATGAACGTGTTTCTGATTGTAGTAATAGGTCCACAAAGAGTACTAGGCTATCAAAATATTCTCTTACAAGTGGGCATAAATTTGTCTTTTCGAATATTGCATTAATTGACAAAGATTCTCGCTTACTCACGAGAAGAATAAAAGTGGTATTTCATACTAAAATAGAAAATAATAATTGGAACAGTCAGATAGATGTTATGGGCTTAAGTTCAACTTACGAAAGTCTTAATAATTAAAAAAAGGCGGTTTAAACGAGACGAGCACCTTCGGGATACATTGCAAACTGTTAACTCGTTGAGTAGGAGTAAGTCGTTCTTCAAAGAAATTTGAACTCGTCTATTAAAAACGTAATTATGCGCATATGTTGACATATCTAAAATTATTTTGTATGACCCATACATATATATTGATGGTTGAATCAACTGTACAAATGTGTAATCATGTAATTAATGTAGGCCCTGCTGATGACCATAAAATAGGTCGAATGCTTGGTAGTAACAATTTAATTTGCTTTCTCACCAAGACCTACCGTGATCGAGATTATTCTTGAGTTTAAGTAAATTTCAGCAATTTTTATCATTTTAAATATTGTATTGTACTAATTAGATAATCCATATATGTATTTAGTGGTCATAATTGACGGTAATAATTTGTTCAATTAATTTACTTTTTATCTAAGGTCTTGGTCGAGGTGAAAATATGGCTGAAAGAGGAAAAATTCGAAAGTTTAAGATGAGGAGATGGTGTCCGAGTGGATCGAAATCACGACAAATCAAGTGGTTAGAACAACGGCGTATTGAGCCGAAGGTCGTTGGTTCGAATCGAGCTCCGAGCACAAGCTTCCTTCATTATATCGACCAAAACCTTAGATAAAAAGTATAATTAATTATTATAAGCAAGCAAGAAAAGCAAAACAAAAATAAATTTCAATTTGTATTAATTTATTTTTGTTTTGCTTTTTTATTGTACATATTTCTAAATTTACGTATACTTATAACCTTTATACTTTTATTGTATTCATTTGTAATTGGGATGCAATAGATTCCCTAACCATGCCTAATTGATAAACCGTCAAATAAACAATCCTAGGAAAAATAATTACTGTTTTTTTTGTTCAGAAATTTATGTAATTTATCTTTGTCCCATCCTTCAAAACGCGATACTTAATATCAAGTAAGCCGTAAAGGTGAAAAAAAACGACTCCAGAGAGGTTAAAATTCATAGGTAGATAGTTCAGAAATAGATTTCTATGTGAGAATCATTAATGCACAACAATAGAAAATGTTCTGTTTGGTTGCATAGTATAACTTTGAACTTTCCATAGATAACCGTTCATAGAATTTGGCACAGCCCTGTCTCACCCAGAGAACAAAGGCAAACATATCGCTTTATAGCTCGAAGGATTTGAATAACATCGAAATTGTATAAAAGCCCTCTTTTCCTGTTCAATTATTATTAATTTTTTTGTTTGAACTTCAATATAACTAATTGAGAACGTAATTTATCCAATCTACAACTGTTTAATTAACAATTATAAATATCTAATTTATGTAACAGGATGTGGCATTACCGTACTTATTGTTTCGTACAATCATTATTTTATTTATTCAGATATCGTGAGATGCGGTCGATATCTGAATAACTATCGATTAACGGTCACTAATCTCTACACATTATTTTATTTTTTCAAACTTCAATATTTTTATATATTTTTTGTTTTCTGTAGCATATTTTATTTGCTTTTTCTTTAATTTACTTTAAAATTCTTTGTAATAAGTTTGGTTGTTTAAAAATGTTAATAAAATATTGACAGACTCATTTATATATTTATAATGAGAGCTCTTTATTTCACAAGAATTTTAGTAATGTGCGATATCTCAGACAATAAAGCTATATTTTCAACGCCTATGATCTTCCAGATCTGCTATTTTTCGTCTGTTTTGAGCGTTTCGGCATTTCGGCTTCAAAGGTTTGTTTGAAATTATTGTGAAGAATTATGACAGTCGTGCCTGCCTTATTATTTATACCTTTGTCTTCACTTGGCGATGATCAAGATGCCGGGAGAGGACATAACTAAATCTCACCATCTTACAGAATCCAACACGAATAAAATACGTTTTACGAAGACTCATAAAATCTGATTATTTGCTGAAATATAATCCCCAATTCATATATCCCTTCAAAGGTTAAAGAATTTATCTAACTCAATTGTGCCATTTATATTTAATATTAGTTTATAGGAAGTACAAACATACAATAACTATGTTCTCAGGACCACGAAATGGTGGCACCAAAAGTATCACTTTTTATTGGATAGTGTTACCCTATAACCTACTGTAGCGTTATTTTATGGCATTTGGCTGTGCTATGCCATTCCCGTATATACAACATTAATAACAATTAAAAATATATTTATTCTGAAGTAAAGGCAGGCCAAGCCACATTGTATAAAGGTTTTATGAGAAGTACCATAAATAAAGTGAATAGAACATAAATATTTATAATTTATACATAATACATTTTCTTTATTTATTGACTTAATCAACGAACCTTTATCCAACGCGGTTTCGTCTGCCTTAGCAGAGTTTCAAATATGAATATTTATGGACCACAAAGCAGTGGTACCGAAGTTCCCCGGAAGATTGAAGGCAATTTGCCTTTATTATAGAGTTATATATAGTAAGTATATGAATTAATAGGGAGAGACTATATCCTGAGCTCTGAGCGAACATTTTGATTGTTCAAATATTTCCTATAAAGGTTTGTCCAGGAAATAAATTTTATAGAAAAAATTAGCGATAAATTGAATTGGAGTTAAACTAATGTGAAATGGACGTATAGTAGCTGCCGAACTAAACCGTTTATATTAATGTACACTGCCCACTTTCAGATTTTTTCTTATTCCGGGCTTTCGAATACTCCATTGATGGGAAAAACATTACTACTCTTGAGGACGGCAGAAAACACATCCAGGAGTTCATCACTCAAAAACCTGAGAAATCCTGAACGGAATTACAAAATCACAAGTAAGATGACAACCTAGTGGAACAAAATGGTTCGTATATTATTCATTATATTCGTTTACAAGTATATAAAATTTTCATTCAATTTACTATCAAAAACGATATGAATTATTCTCTTCTCTAGTGAAAATTTTTTTCGTACCACTTGATATTTCTGGCATAAACGATAAAACATACTATAATTCATTATATTTCGTGGTCCGGTTGACCAAATAACTTCTTTCAATTAATTAATCTTTATGTAAGGTATTGATTCAAATGAAAAAACTAGTGTCACTAGTGGGATTCGAACCGACGACCATCGGCTAAATACGCAGCTGCTATCGGGCACCAACGCCCCATTTAAACCCACCTTTCGAATTTTCCCTCCTTTTTGCCATTTTTCAAATGTCGTGTCATTCGATTCTCGGTGACAAATGAAATGGCCATGGAGAGCTTTAGTGAAAACACTTCGTTTTACTTATTAAATCCTTTATATTTCGTGGTCCGATTGACCAAATAACATCTTTCAATTAATTAATCTTTATGTAAGGTATTGGTTGAATGAAAAAGCTCCGAGTGAATCGAAGTCACGATAGCTCAAGTGGTAGAGGAACGGCGTATTTAGCCGAAGGTCGTCGGTTCGAAACCAGCTAGTGACACTAACTTTTTTCATTTCAACCAATGCCTTACGTAAATAAACTATTTATAATTAATTTATAATTTTTAAATAATGGTGCGTTCATTTGTCAGTTCAATTGGTCAGATTCGAACATCCATAGTCGAAGGTGTAAATTTAAATAGTAAGCAAGCTTTTATCCTATCCGCAGAATATTTTAGGACGCAGCTTTTTAAAACTCAAACCAGGTCGTCGATTTCCCTGTTACAAGTGAATTTTAATTAACAAAGTATTTGGTGCATTGGAATATAGCAATGTTACATCAAGACCTTTCTTATAATGCTAGATAAATATCATTTTAACAAACGAGATTTTCTTTAAAACTAATAACCTGAAAAAAATTTACATTCAATTTTTTCATTCTAAGAAAATGAGAAAAAAGTATTTAGCGCAAGCATAACTGCCCGCTTATATGCAAACCCAGACGCCATTTCCATCCAGGCAGTAACAGTCATTTCTAACACTTAACTGGCGTTGGTATTAAAAGGTTCAACTGAGCCATTCCAATTATATTTTTCATAATTATAACAGCCAGGGTGGAAAAAGGGACAAACGTCCTACCGGGGGAGTTTTCTGAGCCGGGATTCGTAGCTTTATAATGAAGCAGTGAGTATTCAGAAAGCGGCCGGCCAAGATTGCGCCGCGGCCCATCTAACTTATAGCGTTTCTCCCTCGCCTCACCATTCCAGAATCCACGGCCGAACCAACGGGCCCACCCTGGACGTGATCCGAGATAATCAAAGCCCCGATGTAATGAAAGAACGGATAACCATCATTTTACGAACGTTACAACATTTCCAACGAGCCTAGTGCCTAATTTTTTACGACATGGTTTTCCTCTTCCAAAGATTCAGTCTTCTACGTGTAGCACTAAAAATAAAACCCATTATTGGTTGCTCCTGGTCTAGATATATATTGTTTCTTTCTTTTAGATTTACTTTTTATTTATAATTATACTTTTTATAATTTATTCTATTATTATTTAGAATTTGATTGAAGTTCTGTATTATTTGGGATTAAAATGTAAAATTGGGTTTAAAAGCAAAAGAATTTATTAAAACTGTTTACGAACACCTAGATTCTTCGCAGTTGTAGTTGCCCCTCCGTCCCTCACTCTATCACCCTCTCTTTTCTCACTCTCACTCTCACTCTCTCTCTCTCTCTATCTATCTATCTATCTATCTATCTCTGTCTCAGTCTCACACACTCACATTCTCAACGCTTGCAAGCGCAAAACATAGAAACGCAAACAAGTCACATCACATAAGAATTACTATAAGTATGTGAAATATGTGCATCTACCTGTCTCTTTTTCTTACACAATAACAACAACATTCGTATGTTATTTCTCTTCTTCTCAACTCTCTCCTTTCTCTTTCTCGCTCTCTCTGATCCACCTGTAATATCATTTATTGTCCTCATACACTCTATCGGCCGTGAGTAATCATCTCTCTATCTCTCTCTCTCGCTTTCCAATTCCCTACAGAGATAAGAAGGATAAAGGTCAAAACATAAAAAGAATGATTTCTATCTATAATATCTCTTGCGGAGGGGAATGCACTCGTGTATATATACGCTTACAGTCAAAGCATCGATATCTAATCAATTTTGAAATTTTGCTATTTGACTATTAATAGTTTCAAACATAAGAGTAAACATTTTCAGTAATTTCAGTGATGTGATTTCTTGTTTTAATTTCTTTGAAATACAGATCCATTACTGATAACAGCGAGAGACCGATACGCGTTTGATAGACCAAATACCGAGGTTGGGAAGGGCAAATGATCAGAAATGACCAAAATACAGTTCGCAATTTTTTTAGGAGTTGTCATCCTTGACAAAAATATGTTTCAAACCAAACGAAGTTTGGGCTTATAATGACGTATATTCTCGTTCTGTTTATGCAATTTATCATTCACCAATGCACATCTGTTTTTCTAACAAATTAGCAGGAATTATGGCGTTGGAAGTTAAAAAACCTAATGTTGATCAATATAACATGAATTTAAATGAAGACGATTTAAACAATCACACACATATAATAATAGAAATTATTCCAGAATCTCTCTTCTTTGTGTGCAAGAATTTGGAGATACCTTAAAACTCCATTTCATGTTGGATGGACTTACATGAATATCGCTCCTCAAATAGCAAAATTAATATCCAAAGTTGAAATCTTGAGATTTCGTTTTAAGATTTAAGTTATTTATTTTCGGTTACGATTATAATCCATTGGCTAGTTTTCCTTGCAGTTGGACAAACGATTGTAGGACATAGTACATAAGAAAAATTTGTATTAAAAAAATTAAATATCCTAATTATAGTTTTTGTGATATCTGTTTTTCAGTGTTACTTGTTTAATAAGTATTTTTATTTTTCATTTTATCTTATATCAAACATATGGTTACTTGATTTCTTGAGTTTTGTATACATGAAGTAGTAACATAATTGTGTGGCAATTCTTCATATAATTAAATCAAATAAATGCAAATGGTTAAATGAATGGAAATAAATAAATTTAAAGCACTACAACAATCGTGTTAAATTAAATTATTAATTAAAAATAAAAACTGGCACCATACAAGAAAAAAAAATTTAAGCCGTCAACTTGTAATTTACCGTTACAAAACACGTAACTTTATTTGCTTTGGCAAGTAACTGAGAAAAGGCCCTTGTACAAAAGACACTTCTATGTCCGGAGCTAATTTTGCATTATCAACCAGAGTTGTTTAATGTTTTATGTTCAACCAAGTTTTCCCGGGCGTAAAAGCCTAATTACAGCCTTTCACAACCCGTAAACCATATGAACCACGGGAATCACGACTTACGTCACGGGAGAACCGTATTTTTTACGGCATTTTGTTAAAAGCTTTTTCCTCTCGCGGGATTTCTTTGACTTAACCGACCTGCGAGTGCCCACCCTTTTACATAGTCAGTGGTGCAGGCTGGAGTACTACGTTTTTTCCCAACGACCAGCCAGGTATACGTTGAGCACTAGGATGATTATGCAGGTTGCAAAGGGAAACATCGTAACAGCGCCACCATAGAAGCAGATTTAAAGGAATTAACTTACCAAATTTCACAGAGCGCTTCTTACAAATAAACATCAAAATATTTTGTCCACACCAAAATGATCATTTTTTTTTACCTTTCAAAAACTATCAACTAGAGTATCTCTGCCCTTCCATCCAACTTTACACATTCATAAAATATAATTTTAAAATTTGTAAAAAATTTTACATTCTCAAAAATTTGACATCGCGAGGGACCGCGCTGTGTAATCTAAAACTACTAAATAATATGTTTGTTTATGTCGAAAGCGAGACTAAGAGATTGATTTGATCAAGGATGCATGAGAAATTTATGTCTGCTATTTTCACGTTTATGTCACGTGTCTGCACATCTGAGTTTTTAGTTTGCTTGCTTTAAGTGAGAAAAGAAGACAAAAAGAGAGAGGGGGAGGGAAGAAGGAAATACAGAAAGATTGATAAATATGAAGATTGATACAGCAGAGAGAGAGAGAGGGAGAGAGAGGGAGAGGGAGAGGGAGGGAGAGAGAGAGAGAGAGACGGATAGACAGACAGACAGACAGAGACAGACAGACAGAGAAAGAAAGAGAACGTAGAAAAATAAAAGAAAGAGAGAAGATAGTGGGTAGGTGNATTTGCTTGGTTAATGAAAACGTTTAATCAATCAATCAATCTCTATTTTCTTCTCTCAATTTTCTAGTGTGTGTGTGTGAGAGAGAGAGAGAGAGAGAGAGAGAGAGAGAGAGAGAGAGCGAGAGAGAAAGAATATTTTGTCCCATTGTCGTAAAATTTATGTTCAAAACGAATTGTAATGTTGACAACTGAATCCTGTCAAAAGTGTTGCTCATGAATGATCAATTTGCATTCAGCTCGAAGGGCTGAATACTCTTATTCAAAATTCTACACGTAATCAAGTCTAATTGGAGTAACCGTGTCACATCGGCTTGTGCAGCCGGTCTCAGCGTTATGAGACAAAGGGCTGTAAATCCAAAATTCATTAATAAATGCAACCTGTTGTTGCAGCATCTCGTGTAGAAGAAGCGGCTCGCGGTTTTGGCGCATTGCGGGGCTGAGGACGGGGTCTCACTCTATGAACTATTCATTATTCTCAAGCCCTCTCCACCTGTATATTAAACCGGGAGTAATGTATCACTGCTGTGCAAAATTAGGCCTTATGCACTCTCCCGGCTTTCTCCCTTTAAATGGAATGCATTTAAGCCCACCGTCGCAGAGCATTTATATAAAATTTATAGAGGAATCTTTCTACCTCACGCACAGCCGGCGCGCCTTTATTAGCCCGAACCTTTCCTTTGCTGGAGGGAGACTAGGGATATCGTTTCTTTTATCAATGAATCGAATCGTTACGCATAGACTTCAACTCTATTAAATTGCAAAATGAATACATTGCATGTAAGGAAGAATGAATTCAATACCCAGATTGATTCAGCATTTGATTAGAACAACAACAGATACGATCCATAATCGAATAAACAAAAAAAAACATATACGGTCAGGTTAGTATAAATGAATGCAGCTCAAAGCTAAAATTTTTCGACTGTAGTACAACTGTACTTTAAACTGAACTTTCGAAGAAATTTAAGTTACTATTGGCTGAAGTAGATGATGTGTCACTGGGCATAGATCAGAAATTTCTGGTTTTGTAATGAATCTGTTAAGCCACAAAACACTTCCTCAACCTCTATATTTCTGACCGGTGTTGGCTTATTCGGCAGAACTCCTAATCAGTCTAAGTAGTACAAAATTGGTCGGGATTAAAACGAGCTTCTCATTGGAAAATCGCTTTGGCGGTGGATTGGGGGGTTCACTCATACAATTCATGTCGAGGGCCGTGTTTGTAACTCCTTCAAACTGATGATGAGCGTTTAAAACCCGAAATCAATTTCATTATAAACAACAAATGTGTATAGAACCATAATTTACAAAACTGAGTCTATATACTCCCCCCCCCCCACATTCATCATTTCTATAAATTTCCCGATGTAACAAATACGAGAGTTGATATCTTTCACTAATGATCTAAAAGAATAAATATAACGTAAAGAAAGACGGTTGTCTAGTTTATAAAAATTCCCACTACAATAACGATGATAACATCATTATAAATAAATTACAATTAATTAAGGTTTTTAGTTGAGATAAAAAAGTCAATGGCACGGGCGGGATTTGAACCCACGATCTTCGGCTTGATACGCCGCTGCTCGACGAAATGATGTATACTTCACTAATACTCTCCGTGGCCATTTCATTTGTCGTCGAGAATCCAATCCGATTACACGACATTTGAAAAAAGGCAAAACGGAGGGAAAATTCAAAAGGTGCGGTTGAGATGGGAAGTTGGTGTCCTTGTGGATCGAGGTCACGATAGCTCAAGTGGTAGAGCAGCGGCGTATCAAGCCGAAGATCGTGGGTTCGAATCCCGCCCGTGCCATTGACTTTTTTATCTCAACTAAAAACCGTAATTAATTGTAATATATTAATTGGTCAAGTGGACCACGAAATTAGTGCATTTAATTATAAATACCTTACATGAAGATTAATTAATTGAAGAAAGTGGTTATTGGGTCATTGGACCACGAAATCTAATGGATTTAATAAGCAAAATGAAATATATTTTCATTAAAGCTCGTCCTGGCCATTTCATTTGTCGCCGAGATTCAAATAGATTACACGACATTTGAAAAATGGCAAAAATGAGGGAAAATTCAAAAGGTGGAGTTGAGATGGTAAGTTAGTTTCCGAGTGGATGGAAGTCACGATAGCTCAAATCAACAGCCGCGTATTTAGCCAAAGGTCATGGGTTCGAATCCCGCTCGTGACACAGCCTTTTTTATCTCAACCAATACCTTACATGAAGACTAATTAATTAAAAGAGGTTATTTGGTCAATCGGACCACGAAATCTGTGGGAATTATGAATAAACAGCAAAAAAAAGAAGAAAAAGAGAGAGAGAGAGAGCGAGCGAATTTATATATTTCTTTCGTTCTTCGTTTCGCAGGGTTTTTTCATAGTATAAGTCAAAGGTAAATAATAACAATAATGTATTAAGTAATTAAGATAAACAATTATATAATATTAAAATATTTTCCAGATATAAAATTCTTGAAAATGGTTCACGTTGCCGATACGTAGTAAATTGAAAATTTCTTTAACCACCTACAAAAAAGGCCGTTAAGCAAAAAAAATTAAATCATCCATAAAAAAAGAGATTAATTAATTGAATCCACTAAAACGTGGAAAACCTGAAAAAATAGTAGAAATATCAGATCACTAGTATCAGATTTCACTGAATCAATCATTGTCAGCACTTTCTTTATATCAAAATATTTGAAATTGCTTTGCATTAAGCCCCTAAATATGCCTCAATATAAACTGATAATGCAGTGGGAGATCTAGTATAAAAATGGGATTGAGAGAAAAGAAGAAGAATAAGTTTCTTAGTTACGGAATATAAACAGAAATAAAAAGAATTATACGTTCATAAGACAGAGTTAAGCAAACCTCCCTTTCGCCTTCGCTGCAATCCCCAAGAAATTACCCAAGCCAATCTATTTCTAGTTATATTTAAGAGGATTTAATAATTGGATGTCCACATTGAAATATTTATGCGGCAATAATCACCTATTGTCTTGCTATTTCATTTCATGGCATTTTTGTTATATTATTTGGAGGGTATCGGTTTTTGCTGGAATAACGGAATGAAGAAGATGAAATAATTTGACTAAACTCCATATTTATTTTATGTAGAGAATACTTAAAATTTTGGCTATGATTTTGATCAATAGGAAAACTGAAAGCTGACTTTAAAGTCTGATGCTGAGGCTTAAACTTTTGAAGTTGTCTGTTTGTTTTAATCCATGTTTAATTTCTAACACGAAAGCAATGTTTAAGCCTGTCACTCTTTATTTTGGTATTTTATTTTAATATTTATCTGAGAGTTAGAAGTTTTTTGCGAGGATGAAAATAATCATTTCGCCACATTAGTTTTTTCCTCTATTTTCCTACACAGTTTAACGATTCTACAAAGTTTCTCACTTTAGACGACATTTGAGTGCTAATTTTGTGTAATTTATATTCCTTCCGTCAAACATTTACAGTAGACTGTGAAAGTCTGATTTGACTTTGCCTATTTCAATTTTGACGCTTGGAATGACACAACTATTTCATTTATGCAGTTTTGTGATAATATCAATGTTTATGTTATCAATAATAAATACAAGAGAGGGTTTGCCGAGGGGGAAAGAGCGACTAGAAATATAAACGACGATTTAGAAGTGTTTGCTCGCTGGGATCACACGCAACGGGAAAATTACATTTTCATGAACGATTAGTACTGAGCTGGGGATGAAGTCACTCCGCTTGTTTGATCATTACTTATCTCTTATTTAAACAAACTTTCTCACTTTCAACTAACAAAATATATGCAACAAAGGAAGTTGTTGTGTAACCTCATTTTACTCTACAGACTGTACAGTTTTGTACATGCATTTACACATTAATTATTTGCCAAAAAACCTGTTTTAACAGTTAGTTTGGAAATATCAACATCATCACATATGTATACATTTTAATTAAAATTTAAAACTTATAATTATTTGGAGATCGTGAGGTTCTTTATCGATCTTTATGAGATTGAGATCATCTTATTTTTGAGATCATGTCCAGGGCTCAAAGTGTTTGTTTTCTGTGTAGATATATAATTTTTGTGTGTCGTGTTGAGAGACAAAAGAAAACAAATACTTTGAGCCCTGAAGATGATTCCAATAATGATCGTTGGCATTATTTTGGCGTTGGTACGATAAAGAAAATGTTTTTCTACATCATGCGTCACATCAGACCGTACCTCACGATCTCCAAATAATTACTAAAAACTCTTAAGCATCATTGTAATAAACGTTTTTGCGTGTATTATATAAGCTAGTAGTATATAAGCTGATATTATATATATATATATATATATATATACTTATAACGGTCACTAAACACCACACATTATTTGTTGAAAAACTTATTCCAGCAACGCAAGTAAGAATGTCTGAAAAAAGGAATGTTACCTGGGTAATAATAATATTTTTTGAATTCTTGAAAATGAAACTATCTTTAGTTCACTATTTTCGTGGTCCGTTTGACCAATTAATACAAAACAATTAATTAAGGTTTTTAGTTGAGATGAAAAAAAGTTAATGGCACGAGAGGGATTCGAACCCACGACCTTCTGCTAGATATTAATTGGTCAAGCGGACCACGAAAATAGTGAATTAATGATTTAAAAATGAAGAACACTTCACTAAAGCTCATCGTCGCCATTTGAATTACACCGAGAATCCAAATCGATTACACGACATTTGAAAAATGGCAAAAGGAGGGAAAACTCATAAGGTGGGGTTGAGATGGGGAGTTGATGTCCGAGTGGATCGAGGTCACGATAGCTCAGGTGGTAGAGCAGCGGCGTATCTAGCCGAAGGTCGTGGGTTCGAATCCCTCTCGTGCCATTAACTTTTTTTCATCTCAACTAAAAACTATCTTTAGTATACAACTAGAAGTAATATTAATTTTAAACATAATTTTTAGACACAAGTTGTACGATTTTGCCTTTGAACTGAAATAGTTTTATTAAAACCTCAATTCCTCTCACTCTTTTGGAATTAAGGTAAACTATGCTAACAATCTTATATTTCGAATCCTTTCGCTGTCCAATGAACAATATTGTGAGGGGGTAAGGAGAGAGCACTAAAGATCTTGAACTCTAATGGCTATCCTCATTCCTTGATTGTGAAGCTAATTAATCAAAATTTAACGAAAATATCTTCTAGTCAAAGCTTTTCCCCCTCAAGAGAGTCCTGTGTAGAAACAGGTGTGTCTACGATTTATAAAAGCTTAACATTTGTACCTGCCATTAGCAATAAACTGAGGATACTCATAAAAAACAATTTCCCTGATACAAATATTTGTTTTAAGTATTTAAATAAGTTGGATAGATTCTTCAAGAAGTTCAACGATAAAGATGATTTGTGTAACACTTCTAACGTTATTTATACAGAATCCTGTATGGGATACCCTGCCTAATGCATAGGCCAGGCCATGCAAAGGCTAAAAAATAGAATGTATGTACATAAACATGACTGTAAAGATCCATCGAAATAGTTAACCGGGTTGTCACCACACCGGGCCCAATTTAAATTTTGATAACATTGACGTGCTGCATAAAGAATCTTCGGAGGTAAGAAGAAATGTAAAGGAGACTTTGTATATTAACGTGGAAAATAACTCTTTGTAATGTGCAGAATGATTTTCAAAAAATCAGTCCAGCTTATTCGGGTTTGTTCCAATTTGTAAGATAGAGGACGACACTGGTATGATTATGTTTTCACGGGTCTTTCCCAATCATATAAATGAGATAATTGTTTGGTTAGACTTTTCAGTTGTATTTGTATAAATTATTAAGAGTTACCATTCCTGTTTTTATAATGTCTTTTTTCTACAAATTTTATTTAAAAAACCAATAGTAAGTATTTACCTGGGCCAAAAATTATAATTGTTTGTTTTTATAAAATAACTGTTAATTTATTGTTATTAGTCTGTTGGAAAATACAGGCTCTGATGATGACCTTGAACTCCGGGTCGAAAGCTTGGCAAAGTTGAAATTATGTTTTTTATTCTACCCCTTGACCATAATACTGATCATATATCAAATTAAACTTCAAGTGGTCGATACCTTCTCTTCAATAACTAAAATTCACTAATTTCGTGGTCCGCTTGACCAATTAATATATTACAATTAATTAAGGTATTTTAGTTGAGATAAAAAAGTCAATGGCACGAGCGGGATTCGATTTTTTATCTCAACTAAAAAACCTTAATTAATTGTAATATATTAATTGGTCAAGCAGACCACGAAATTAGTGAATTTAATGATTTAAAATGAAGTATACTTCACTAAAGCTCTCCGTGGCCATTTCATTTGTCGTTGAGAATCCAATCCGAATACACGACATTTGAAAAAAGGCAAAAAGGAGGGAAAATTCAAAAGGTGGGGTTGAGATGGGGAGTTGATGTCCGAGTGGATCGACGTCACGATAGCTGAAGTGGTAGAGCAGCGGCATATCTAGCTGAAGATCGTGGGTTCGAATCCCGCTCGTGCCATTGACTTTTTTATCTCAACTAAAAAACCTTAATTAATTGTAATAACTAAAATAGTGAGAACGTAGGAAAAAGTGATAAGCGTTAAGCAATTTTACTTCAAATATTAATATTCAACGTTCTGGATTGTAAATACATTATTATCTGTAGTAAAAACAGAAATTATTCTGTCGTTTTTTTATTTTTTAATTTAAATGTGTCTACAAAGTTAGATATGAAAAAAACAGTCCCATTACGACGGTTATTAGTACCTACAATTTTCCATTTATTCTGTCAAACATCCGTGAAATGTTTTTCTAGAAAGTAATTTCAGTAATCAATTTGTGGCTATAATTTCATTTCTTTGCGCAAAACGGAACCTGTCCGAATCGAGAGATTTTCGTAATAAACACAGTACTTGTTAAATAATTAAAATCCTTTATAGCCCGCCTAATTGACGTGAAACCCAACGAGTAAAAGGGCTTGATAATTTTATGCCGTGGGGGAAAATTCGGCTAAGAAGGACTCGTGACAAAAGAGACAGTTATTGATATTACCTATTTATTTTCTTTACTTGATTATAAATAATCTGTGTGTACGAAAGAGACATACATATCCATATCCATAGATTGAGACAAAAAATTGATACAATTTAAAAAATAATAAGTCAATAAAACAGAGGAATTATGTCAGTAAAAGGTAAAAAGATATAATCAAATAAATACAACACATATTAATATTTATTGAAAATGAAAAATAAAAACAATGTTACACCTCAAAGCTTACATGGTATTAAAATTATTCGTCTATGTTTGTCTGTGTTGCCTCATTTTCAATGCTGATATCAAAAAACAGTATTCGATCATTTTTTTATATTCTTCCAAAATTACATTGCATAATAGGATATTAAAGCAACGTTTGGGAGGTAGATAAGTAAAAGATTTTCCCTTATATTACTATACATAAAAAAAATTAAAAAGAAAAATTGCATTGTTTCAAATTCCTGCTCTATTACAACTTCAGCAGAAAATTTGGGAATCTATAATCTGTGTTAATCTTAATATGTCCATATCATTTATGTTTCACATTCAAAACTTGAAAAATATTGATTAACCTCAATACTATTTTTTATCAATACTATTTCGAAAATACAAGTATCGTATAGGATTGAGCATTGATCGAACATCTTGTCGCCAAAGAGTTTTAAACCTTCTGTTTCTACCCTAGTGGAAAGCTAAAAACTGGTTTTACCAAAATTGGAGTAAGATCATTTTCTTCACAATATGGCGACAAGGTAATTAGCTTATTCGGAACATTAATTAGTAAATGAAAGCGCGATCATATCACTCCTGATTCTTATTGTCTATAAAATGGGTAAACTGAAATAGGCTTAAAATATCTCCCTGCATGATTTCTTCCTTCCTGAAATGTTTAGGTTTGACTCTAAACTCCAGAACCAGTTGGTAGTAAAAGACAGCTGTATCAGTAGATTTGTTCTAAATTAGAAAATTCAATTTCCAAATTATATAAATAGAGAAATACTGATATTTCAACACCGTAAATTAAGACTGATGTTATTAAATCGTCAAGTAATCTTAATTTAATGATCCAAGAACCGGATTTAGAAGAAATTGCAACACTTCTCATATTGGCAAATGTTAAATTAACTTTTGAAATGATTTGGCCGTAAGAAAGACTTAGTATACACGGCAAATGGGACTCCTAGACGAACCTAAGATTAAATCTATTCTACTGCCTAAATGAACGTTTGGTGTTGAAGGCAAAAAAAAAGAAGAGAGAGAGAGAGTGTGAGAGTGAGAGTGAGAGAGAGTGAAAGTGAGAGAGAGAGTGAGAGAGTGAGAGAGAGCGAGAAAGAGAGAATATATTCTTCATTATAACGATGGGTTTAAGCCTCCTTTTTCTTACTATTTTGGAAAGCTAATACCTTCGCTTTTCCAGATGTTGGTAAATAAGGATATCTCTCCTGTTTGCAATTTATACCTTGAAGATCCTTGATCGGTAAAAGACTTTAAAATGTTTGTTATAAAACAGGAAAACTGAATGGGCTTGAAATTTTCTGTTACAGTGGTAATGTTATAATGATGAGTTTTAAGCTTCTTTTGTCTACCCTTATAGAATGCTAATACCTTCGTTTTACAAATATTGGTAGATTATTTCAATCCTAAATCGTGACCGTGTATTTAACTTTACCTCAGAGTACCGTGCCAAGAATGAGCCAAAATAAACAAATCTTCCACGCCTTAGAGCATGATCAAATCTGCCTTGTTTTCGTTTTGAACCTCAAAAAGCTATGAGATCGGCAAAATATTCTTTCGTGTAAAGTAAACTATAAAAGGGGAAAGTAGGATTAAAATTTCCCCCTTCATGACTCCTTTTGAGATGTTAAAGTTTGATGACAATCTCACGAAATAATTTAGAATAGAACGCGGCCAAAACGGTAGGTTTTTATAAACTAAGAAATGATTAAATCCTAAAACATGGCAACCTAATTCCTTCTCTTACAATATCATAACAGATTTATTATCAGCATCATGATCAAATCTGCCTTCTTTCCGCTAAAAAACAGGAAAACAGTGAAAAGTTAAATCGCCTCCCCGCATGACTCCTTCCAAGATTTTTTAAAAATTTAAATCTGAGTTAGATTCAACCATGTTATACCATTTATTTATTATTAATATTTATTTACCAATGAAAGCCATTTTAGCATTGCCTTAAATTTTACCCTCTTTAACATTCAGTCCATATAATTTTTTAACGCTTTATAGAAGTCTGAAAAATTGCAACGATATAGAACCCGTGTAGAAGAGCGTGTTAACTACAGATATTGGGATTAGTTAATTTCAAAGATTTAACAAAAATATAGGTTTTGTATCAATGTTGATATTTTTCTTTATTTACAATTTCGTGTTTGTTGGCAATGTATGTTTTTGGAAAAACGCAATTTAGAGAATAGTAAAGTAAAGGATCATTGAATTTTTAAATTATTTTTATTTTAGCTTAAAGCCTAGGCAAACTTGATAGAATTAAAATTTTCATTATTTTCATTTTCGAAATGCTTAAGAGCATACTTTACACACTTGTGTAAATAAATTTTCTTATAACTTAAAAAAAGGTCGGTTTAGTGATAGAGTATGGCTTTTTCACTTGCCTTTCCATTTTTAAGAAGACCGGGATGATTTACTGGTTTAGCTTCCTTCTACAGGTTCCCATAAATCGCTTACTTAGGAGCTGCGAGAGAGGAAACCAGTTTCCTACTTCACAGACTTGCACCACTTTCCTCCCCACGGTCGGCCCCATATTCTCAGCCTTCCCGTTCCATCAGTTCCTTTTTGATCTTTTCCTCGGAAAATGTTTTCAATATTATCCCCCTCCGCTGTGTTCCGAGGCGCACACGTGTGTTACCGCTTTACTTTGCGGCATAACGTCCTACTTTGGCCGTAAACCCTGCTGGTCTCAACAGTTATGAATAAATAACAGGCCCTGCTGATAGTAAGAACTGCCTATTTATTGGGGGGGGTTGTGGAAAAGTGAAAAAATGAAAATCACCACTCTGTTTAAAAATCGCATTTGAACAATTTTCAGAATTCAAAACAAAAAAGCGTGTGACAAACGACGTTATCTAGGATCCGTCCGTCAACGAAACGTTTCGGTCATTGTTGAGAGATAACATTTTTTCCAGCTTTTGGAACGAGGGTAAACAACAAATCCAAAACAGAGATAATTGTTATCGGAGATACGTTGGAATAATTTTTCCTTTTAAATTTTGAGACCAGCGTACCTTTTCGCTCAGCTCACTACATTGTACTTACCTGAAACAGAAAAACAGCCAGTTACAAACGATAACATTATAAACATGGGTATGGTTAATTGTAAAAACAAAGAATATACACAATTTCACCGAAGAACTTATTTATAATTCTATTGGCTCTTTGGTTAAATTAAAAATATAGAACACCTTCCCTGAATTTATTAGAGTAAGATTTAGGGAATACTACTTATAGGAGAGATATAGGAGTGAAAAATAAATGAAACACCTCCATCTACATTAATTGTTTTTACACTGTGTGGTGATTAGTGATCGTTAATCGATAATTATTCAGAAATCGTGAGATGCGCTCTGGTGTGATGTAGGTTTCAGAAAAACATTTTCTTTATCGTGCCAACGTTTCGATCTTTATTGAGATCATCTTCAGGGCTCAAAGTGTTTGTCTTCTGTGTAATTGTGCCATTCTTGCGTGTCGTGTAGTTTGTTTTTAAACTGTAAAATTGTTAAGCTGTTGTATATTTAGCGTTGCGCTCAACTTTAATTAATATTTGTTAATATATTAGTTCAGTATTTCACCAACTTCAGATAGGTCAGTGTGATTTCTGTGAAGTCAAATCGCTTTCAGGAAGTAGCGAGGGTTGGGCTGCAAGTGTTGGCGTTATCTATGTTTTTCGGTGTCTTTGGTGATTATGTCTGGGTTAGTTATTTTTTTGCCCTGTCCGTATGATGATCTTGTCTCCGCATTCTTTCGAATGGCGTACATGCCATTTTTTTTGTTATTGTTTTGTCTTAGTATTAGATTGTGTTCCTGGTCTTCATTGTTGTTTAAATTCCTCTTTTGTGAAATAGATTTGTTAATTTTTCCCTTTTTCTCTCTCCTATTTATATGAATGAAGTTCTTTTAGTCTTTGTTGTAGTGACATTCTATTTTTCTGTGTGCGTTTTTCTGATCGTGTGACCTTGAAAGTAAAGATTTTGGATATGACATTTTCTCTGCCCATCCCAAGAACATTAACAGGTCCTCATTGCATTGTGTAAAAAAAATCGCTGTTGTTAATTTTTACCATTTTAATTTTCTTGATGATGTTTCTTCATTGTGACACTACTTTCATGCATAATTATGCAAGGAGAATTTTAGATTTTTTATTCTAGATGTTAGTATTTTCAATTTGGATAAGCTAAAATTCAGTTTTGTCCATGTCTTCAGTGGATGTAAATGCAATATGTTGTATGTTTTCATACCTCATCTTTTAACATTACCCACTCAAAAATTCATTCACAATTAGACTAAAACAATGTGTTACTCGTCGAATAATCCATCATGATTTAGAGATGCTGATTGACCAAGCAACTGTGGTCTTTCTACAGTACAAGGTTATATAAATAATCAACAAAATACTGGATAGGCGGTTAACCCATGATATCAAGAATTTTATCAATTCTAATTAACTCACAGAACAGAAAATCGATTGCATATCCTTAGAAAATTGTTCGTTACGAGATCAAACAAAAATGGGGTTAGTAAGCCCTCTTGTAGGCATATTTACGTGCAGTTTTGAATGGTGTTCTCTCCAACTGGAATACGATAACTTTTCGAAGAATTGATGTTAATAACAGAGTGTACGTCATTAGCAAGACTGCTGGTTGACTCAAGACCTAGACTATAAAGTCCATCACCTTCAATATCACAGAAGCCAGGTTATTCGGGTCAAAGTCAAGTTAGATCACCTACACTTTATTCTCTTACTGTAGCCCTATTTTTTTCACTTTCCTTAGACCCTCAATCTGCTCGTCGCCTTCACATTCCTGCATTAGATACTAGTTTAGTTATGTTGGTTACCTACGCCCTAAGGCCTAACGGATAGCAATGTGACTACATATTCGACCTAACATCTAACATTGCCCCTGGCCTGTTAGCTCGAGCAATGTTAACTAGCCGATTCTTCCAAGTCTTCCTCATAATTTTCTCGATCTAACAGGACCTAACAGAGTTAACAGGGTTAACACGAAGATCGTGAATACCCCAACTGTTATGACCTTAAGCCAAGAGATCATATTTTTTCTTATATTAATGTTTATAACAACCTTCTAAGCCCTTATAAACTTAGTTTTGATAAACATATAAAATTAAATCAAATAAATACCCTCAATATCTATCAAAATTTTTCTCACATTCCTTATCCAAACCACCAGTCATATTCCTTCAATGCCTTCAACACGCCTCTAAAACTTTAAATCCTTTAGAATTGCAGGTTCAAGTCTTTGGAATTTGCTTCGGCGGGAAGTACGTTCTGCTTCCTCGCTGGCTTGTTTCAGGTCCATGGCGTCTGAGTTTTTAAAAACGACATGAATCATCTCCTTTTCTTCCTCTTCCTTTTCTTTTTCCCGTTTCCTTTTATATTTTTTCTCTTTCTGTTTTTCTTTTGTAATGTGATTTGATTATTCGATTAAAATTAATATTTAAAAAAATATATTATTGTTTTTTATATTTTATTTTAACTTTTATTATTATTTTGTTATGTTTATAAAACTACATGTACTTCTAAAAAATGTTCTAAACATGTGTAAGGGGGCTTAAAAGCCATATTTCTCCCTGTAAATAAAAGTATATACTGCATTCTTGGATTTAATTGTTTGTACCATTGTGGTAGAGAGGTCCTCATGAGGTAAGTCTTAGAACTTTCAGAAAAACTCCATTTCTGAATGTTATTATTATTATTTTTTGTGTGAAACGTATGGTTAATACTTCAAGACGCTTAATAATCAAAGTCAGTAACATATTAGTTTATTTAAGCGTAAAAGTTCTTTTTATTTTATAAATGGCATAATGTTATTTTTCTTCCAGCCAGAATCAAACCTTTGCTTTGGCGTTGATGGTGTGTTCAACTTCAGGTTTTTTCCCTTTTTTGATTTCGGTTCTGTGAAGGCAAAGCGATGCGTAACGGAAGGGACTCACTTGTAGATTGAATCCCTCTCCCTTTTCCATTACTAAAGAAAACTCTAAATGAAACTCTGAGACATTATTTATCAAAAGGGGTCGAGTTGTGGTGGGCCTCTGGGAAATTATGTTCCCGCCTAACTTCACTTTTTAATTCGAACGCTGGCGATGGTGGCTGGAACGGTCGGAAGCCGGCGAGGGAGGTGAATTTTTGAAGTCCCCCCTCGCCATCAGACTATGGAGAATGAAAATACGGGAGTTGGCATTGTTCTGGAGAAAATCCATGGTTCCTGGGTTTGTTTTATCCTGAATGGGGAATAAAGGGTCGCTTAAAGATTCAAATCATTTCCTACAATCATTCTAATTAGTGTTATCTTTGAAAACTGATCTTTTAATGAAGAATGTGCGTTTCTTATATTTGTGCATTGTCCCAATGGTCTCTTTCTTATGGCTCCCCAATTGTCTTGTTGAATAAATGGACAAGGATAAACAACATTAATTTAAATTGATAGGATTTTTTGAAAAAAATACGGAAGTACCGTCATAGGTTTTACACCACTAGCTGGAATTATCATTTGTAATAACTGTTGGATACCGACACAACAAATATGTACTCTAATGTAACAAAATAACAGGTGAACAGCCTTAAAAATTTCAATTGCTTGTTAAAAACGGTTAGGAATGATGCATATTCTAAAGAAAACAATTAGTTCCTTCGTCTACCTTTTTATAATATATCTCCTTCAACAGGACCCTCAAACTTCAATTAATAATAAATTTACAATTTATATACATATAGTTCTGATTTTGAAATCCACTGAAGTTGTGGATTGAATATATTTCCATAATGAGGTAATAAATCCAAATCAACCAATCAATCAACACAACTAAAAAAAAGTAGTAATAGCTATTTGCCACTAGCTCACGTCGTATTAATAAATATTGTTAGAAAATTTGAAAAAAAAAACCCTAACTCACAAACCGCACATTAGATGGTGCTAACAACAAAATAAAGTATTTACAAATAAAATGTTTATTACTTTCCGACAAGCTTGTATACAATTTTTCAATTAATTAATCTTTCTATAAGGTATTGGTTGAGATAAAAAGTCAGTGTCACGAGCGGGATTCGAACCCACGACCCTTGACTAAATACGCCCCTGCTCTACCAATTGAGCTATCGTGACTTCGATCCACACGGATGTGGGTTCGAATCCCAATCGTGACACAGACTTTTTTATCTCAACCAATACCTTATATAAATATTAATTAATTGAAAAACGTTATTTGGTCAATCGGACCACAAACTCTAATGAACTTGTATACAATATGGGTATTGACTTATTGGATTATTAACACAAGAAATATTTGCTAATGTGAACCCTATATCTTTCAAGAAATCTCCGATTTTGAAAAATCTATCATTTAAACAAACAATCATATTGATCATATCTATGACTTTAAAACAGAATCACCTCGGTCTTACCTCCGAATATTGTATTACAATGAAAAGTTTGAACTTGTTTGATATCAAAAGTTTGACAACGTTTGTATTATTCGATCGTTTGGTGTTTAAAATTCTGTTGTTTTTAGCCGGAGTATTTCTGTGTGCATAACGCAGTTATCGTGTAAAACCGGATTAGCCGGAGTTCATTGGGATTCATTGTGGAGGGCGGGTTACCATTTAACGGCTTTTGATGGTGACTCATGATGTCGATTTCCCTTTGACAAAAAAGAAAAATACGTGAAATAAACTGAACTAATTGACAGCAAAGGAAACACGTTATTCACACGTAAAACCAAGCTTATCCCCAACATCAATAAGTCACACACGTAATCTAACGTAACTTAATTAAGCTCGAATAAATCCGATAAACTTATTAAATTCCAAATAATGAACTTATCGATTCTGTTAACTTGTACGAATATATAAAATACACCTCCTTGTTTTTTTATTTAACAGAAACTGAACATTAAGTAGGTTGATAGATAGCTTTGTCGTTTTCTTTTCCCCCGACTCCTTCTTATCACCCGCGTCCAAAAGCTGTCCTGCCGCGATAAAGGGGAAACCAAATTAAAAAGGTCGCCCTTCAATTTTTTTATACCTTTCTATCTTACTACGACGACCTACCTCTACAGCTCAGGGCATCTAATGACCCGACCCGCTAATGAGCTTGGATTCGATCATTCCGACCCCACCCTTAAAAAATTAAAATGTTAAATTCGGACCTATACTGGTAAAAAAAAAGAAGCAAATGTGCAACATTTTTTGTCAATTTATTATAATTTTGACTGAAAATCAGAGAGATGATGATGACGAACGCTTTATTTATCAATCACACAAGATTCGGGCTCAAGGACCATTTTTACTGATTAATAAATATCCACATATTTAATGTGAAATACGATGATAACTAAGTTTAGTCTACTTCCAATTTACAAAACATTAATTACTGTTTTTTGTGGTGTATATGTTACACTTATTCCTTTTACATTGAACTACACATGAATTTACTTCAAATTGCCTATTGACAAAATATTCTAATTTACAGAATAATTGAGTAATTAAGAAGTAAATTACTAATACAATAATTGAACAAAATTACTTTTTCATTTCAGGTTTTTCAGTCATGAATTATCAATTGTCAATATAAATCTAGAAATAAAATTTCTAGTCAATAAACAGTAACATAAAAACTAAAACAAACCAATTTAAGACAGTGAATTTTTAGCATCAATTACAACTTGGTAAGAAGTGATTTTTAAGACTATTCTGGAAGTCTTTGATATTTTTACATAATTTTATATACAGGGATTATCGAGAAAGGTATTGCACCTTTTACTGAGAATGACCTATTAAAAGTTTTGGTTTTGCGCTTAACGACCCGCCGACGGTAGTTTGCAAACCTAGTATCTCTATCGTGAATCCGAGACGTGTGCATAAATTTCACATATAGATATTTTGGTATTTGAACTTTTGAAATTTTAGAAACTTTACATGGTAGTAGATCGTGGGTTCGAATCCCGCTCGTGCTATTAACCCTTTTTTTCATCTCAACTAAAAACCTTAATCAATTGGTCAAGCGGACCACGAAATTAGTGAATTTATGTGGTAGATTACAATCGATTAAATCTTGAATGTTAAGAAATTTAAGTTGCGAAAATTTGTTGTAAATACTTCTGTCACATTTTCGGTTTAACCCGACTTACAATTCTTAGATTTGTGCAAGATTTACATCGCACGTTGTCCCTAGACCAGGGGTGCTCAAACGGTCGATCGCGATCGACCAGTCGATCGCGAGTGCTTTTTGAGTAGATCTCGAGAAGAAAAATAAATAACTATGAGTTTTTTCATTGATATTGTAGAGAAGAACCTAACTAAACCTAACCCAAACCTTGACTAAAATAATGTACCTATATTGTGCAGAAAGCTAATATCTATATATGCTACGGTACACCCTACCTAGGTAGGTAGGGTGTATCGTGTATGTACGACAACCCTGCATCACACACACTTGCAGCCTCTCAGAGTCGATCGTAAGTAGTCTAAAAATATTGAGGTAGATCGCCAGCAGTTCAAGTTTGAGCACCCCTGCCCTAGACCATATGTTTTGTGGGGTACAACAATCCCAACAACATATGTTTTGAAAAATCTAACAGTTTATTAAATCTTTGTAAGGTCGAGTAGATTTGATTTTTAATTTTTAACACCTGCTTATCCGATGATAGATTCTGTTATCATTTTAATTTTATTTACACAGATCTTCTTCACAAATTTAGGGATACATAGAATGATCAAGACAAAGAGAGAGAGAGAGAAAGAGAGAGAGAGAGGGTGAGAGTGAGAGAGAGAGAGGAGAGAGAGAGAGGGAGAGCGAACTGAGAAAGAGAGAGAGAGAGAGAGAGAGAGAGCGAGGGAAAGGTTTTGGTCAACTCTTACATCTAACGGCTTTGAGATACAAGAAAGTGAGAAAGAAGAAAAAGAGATAATTTGAGACATTTCGAGAGGCAGATACATACACAGAGAGAAGGCAAGAAAAATAGTATGGAAAAAGTAGTAAAAGATATAGAATAAGAGAAAGTGAGAGAGAATGAGAATGAGAGCGAGAGAGAGAGAGAGAGAGAGAGAGAGAGAGAGAATGCGTAAAAAATATAGAATAAAAGAAAATAGACAAATGTGATATAAATTAAAGCTTTTAAAAAGAAAAACCGTGAACATTTTCTAAACTAATACGGGAATTAGTTAAAATTTCAAATCGTGCTTCATACTACGAAGGAACCAAAAATAAATCTATCTAATGAACTGCATGTTAGCTGTTAATAAAGACAAACTTCACTGATTATTTCTACATTGGAAAAAGGTTATCAGGATTTTCATTGGATTCCGTTGTCTCTTAGGCAGAGGATCAGCTTTTTCATTTCCTTCATCGCCTTAACCTTGAGTTTACCCAAGAGTGTAGGCTGTTGTTCCGTGAACCTTTCAAACTTCCTGACTCTCCGACAGATAGAATCCGTCCTGCACTGAGTTCAATCTGATTTTCCTCTTGCTACTGATCACTTTCGAATGTTTTTCGGATCGGATGAATTTAGATAAAATTCGGAAAAATGTAGAACGTGTAAAACTTTCATTTCCAACTCCGTTTCTATGAAGTTATATTGGATCATTTCAAAGAAATTTTTTATATTCCTATGATTAGTAATTACATAAATTTTTTTAAATGTGTTTATTGTTGAATATGTTAATGGAATTAATGACCATTTTGCTTAAATCGCGAAAAGATTGTTATTATGTTTATGTAAGGTATTGGTTGAATTGAAAAAGGTAGTTTCACGAGCGGGATTCGAACCCACGTGACGTCTCGATAGCTCAAGTGGTTAAAGCAGCGGGGTGGTATTGAGCCGAAGGTCTTGGGTTCGAATCCCGCTGATGACACTAACTTTTTCGTTTCAACCAATACCTTGCATAAAAAGATTATTTAATCGAAAGAAGTAATTTGGTCATCGGACCACGAAATGTAATGGATTGTTATTATTATTGATAAAAGTTTTTTCATAAGTGTTAAAAAATCCACATATACTAATTAAACTATTCACAATATTATTTACTGAGTTAAACAAGCAATTATTAGTTCTGGTTTAATTTACGATTTTATAACAATTGTTTGTTAACTCCTTTTGTGTAAAAGCATTGTTTTACTTCTGACTAATTGAAAAATCCAAAGTTGTTGGCCGCTGTTTGCGTTGTTAACTCTTTACTTTTTATAGTTTGTTTTGTTCAAACATGGACTTATTTAGTCCCGGCTAAGTTAAACACAGCTTTTTTTCACCTAGCCGTATGGGAATAATGGATGACGCGCCATCGATCTCTGTAGGAGAGAGCAGATCATCTTTGGCTAACGACCTAAAAACATTTTTTTACCACCAATACTTCTAGAAAAGTTATAATAATTGTTTTACTCGTGGAAAACACAAGAAAGGCTATATTAAAAATATTCATTTCAATTTATTCAATGTGTGCATTATTCCAAAATCAGGGCATCGTTTAAATTAGTCGCTTCTTTGGTTAAAGAAATCTTTCGTCAGGTCATATCTCATAAACATTTCTTATAATGGAGTACTTTAATTGAAAAGAAATCAATTACTAACTGTATTAACAATCTGAAAATTATTTAATCCAATAACGTTTGATTAAGAACATTTGCTGAACTATAAATTATTTGTTATACACTGGCTAGCAGATATTTGAAACTGGCGAAAACAATCGATCTGGTCAATAATTGGACTCGGTTTGTAAACGATAGCCTGGGAATTAATCAATTAATTCCGCTGGTGTTCGTCCTGTTCCGAGCCATTGCCCAGGCGGTCTCCACATCACCGGTTAATCTCCTGCTTCTATTCGCACGAACTATAAACTATGCAATTGTTGATTCGTTCTGTATTCAGACAAATCAAAATCTACAGTTTCTGTATAAATAAATTTAAAGGTAATTTAACATTTCGTTTTTCGGCTGACAACAAGTACACTGACGTTTTATCGTTTTTCATAAGCATTAGAAGAATCACACAAAGACTGTATCGACAGTAAATATACATCGGCTTTTATGTATACAAAGCCTGTTGACGGTAATTATCCCGGTAATGTACGTGTATTTTGGTAACAGTGTAGCCGATGTATACACCCTTTAGCAACCCGCCCCCTACTTCCCATAGCCTGTACTACCTCTTATTGTTTGTGTTTCATTTCCAGGGAAAACAGGGGGCAGCTCACGACCTCCAACGACCCTTTCACCCTTCAACAAAACTCAATCAAATTTTGTATCGAAAGTGTTGAAAAACTAAAAAAAAATTTTAATTTAATTTCTGATATACGGCTTAAGAATGTACTTTTAATAACATATGATTAAAATTAATAACATTTCCGGCAGGCGGTATTTACCATGTATAACGTTAATTTACATTGTTTTGTAAACATTTCTTTTTGTTAAAATAAAAGTTTAATCAATCAACCACTTCTTTCTCTCTCACTCCCTCTTCCACTCACTCTCTCACTTACTCTCTCTCTCTCTCTCACCCTCTCTAGCACTCTCAACCTCCATCCCTCTTCCCATCTTTCACACCCTCGTATGATCTCTTTCACTCACTCTCTCTCTCTCTCTCTCTCTCTCTCTCTCTCTCTCTCTCTCACTAACTATAATAATAACAAAAATTAAAAACTAATCGGTTAATTAATTTAAAGGCATGACTAACTATAAAAAAATCAGGTTGAAGTTTTTATTTTTTATCTGTTCTTTTTCTTTTGACAGTTATTCATTGTTTTTTCCTTTCTTAACCTAAATAAATACGTATTATTTTATAAATTTATAAAACAATTTTTTTTAAAAATATTTAGTATATGTAAAACTGTTTTAAATTCTATTTGTAAAATAAATTGTACAGACCAAAAGAGTCTTCATAAATTGTATGTATAATGTTTACTGTCCAACATAACTAACATTTAATGGAAGAAAGGACCGCAAGATCTAACTTTGCGTGGTTAAATAAAATTTTAATCAATCAACCACTTCTTTCTCTCACTCACTCTCTCACTCTTTCGCTTTCTCTCTCTTTCTCTCTCTCTCTCTCTCTCTCACTCTTTCTGAGTTTCTCATTACACCGTTTTTTCTCTGTATTTCTCTCTTTCTCTGTATTTTTGTATCTATTTTTTCCCTTTTTCGATCCGTTATTCACCGTTGTTCTTTTATTTCGCAAATTTCAATCACTCAATCTCTCCTTTCATTCCGGTTTTCCCTCTTAATTAAAAGTGTAAATATAACATTGAAATTATGGTGGGTAAGCATTATCTTTTTCGTTCTTAGCTGTTGCAAATACTTGTTCAAATGATATACGCAAGTGACGTGAAATGTCAATTTGCTTTTAGTTAAGCTGCATGTTAATTTCTTTAAACAATTGTTTCACTTTTCCAGAAACATAACCACAACATTAGAACAAAGTTTGGTTTAGAAGCTAATTAATTAATTTTTAAAAGAATTATTAATTGTTAGATACATGTTTTAAAACTACCACTTGGTTAGAAGTTAAGTAAATTATTCACTGAGTTTAATGGATTCATCTCCATGTAAAACTTGGAATAGTCTAATTCTTGACTAGCTGGTAGTATTGGAGGAAGATGAATGTTAGTATTCCTTTTTCTATTTCCGTTCTATTCTACACTGTTTTATGTTCCATCATACACCCTCTCTACAGGATAGGATGCGCTTTTGTCGTACTCGGGGAAAACGTTCCTCACCATGGTCGGCTACCACAAGCTTGCCTCGCACTGCTCTAATTATCAGCAGACAGCCAGACCTCCATTGACTTGCTAAGTCCCGAAAAAATAAAATATTTGGAAAATTTTAATTGATTTGAAATGAAAACATTGGAAAATCTCAATAAACTGGATTAAAGCGCATATTGGCATATAGGGGAATGAAAAAGCGGACCGGAAGAGAAAATAATGAGCGAGAAGAGAGGACCTAACGGATGCTTTCAACCTGGCACCGATATCACATGTACTCAGAACAAAAAGAGAGAAAATTAAACTAGAACGGGATGAAATGCGCAAAACACTGAAAACGGAAGGCACACCAAAAAATGTTATCCAGTAATTTCACAACTAAAAGAATAGAGATCAAACACTCATGTAAAAAAACACGGATTTCCTCTGGAAAAACGAAAACACACCTAAAAAGGTTGAAGATCGAGGATGACTCTTGCGGATGCGCATGACCCCAAAACTGGGAAAATATTCTTAGTTTGCATTAAGTTCGACAAGGAACGATTCGAATTGATGCGGGCAATAGAAAAGAAATTTTTTTTCTTTTATTAAAAAGTCAACTTTGATTTAATTTAAAATAATATTCAAGATATGATAATGTTAATTCAAGCCAGCAATGCAAATAATTATGTTTGAAGTGTACATAAATATATCATAATGATTGTAAAACACATGTAATATGTCACGTGGAGCATGTGGTAAATAAATTACCTCTTATTAGGGGTGCTAGTAAGAGGGGGAAATTCCCCTCCCCAATGTATATACATAATCGCTGTAAAAATATAGAATTTTTCTATTCTATACACAAGTACGTCTTTTTTAAACAATAATTACGAAACTAATAAAAATACATAATGTAGCTTGACATTTTAGTAAACGAATTCGTTTTCCTTGTGTATGCTTAAAACGAGATTATTTCAGTCGAATAAATTCACAGGATGAACTACGTTTAGCCAAGTGATATTAATAATTAATGGAATATTCAAATTTTCATCCAATTATCATTCACATTGGCCTGCACAAACAGACACCAATAAACCGTTTTCGTTGCTTTTAAAGTAGTCTTTCAAATTATAAGTTCAGGTTAATAATACTATTCTGTCGTTACCGTAGTGTCACGGTAAAATAATTACAAAGGTCAAAGTTTCAATGCAAAATCACTTTTAAATATGAATGAACTAGTGTCAATGAAATGTATACTTTTTTAGATTTTTCGCTGGACGAAATATTCTTGTTGTATTTTTGTTTTCTTATAAAACATATTGTAAAAATTAACCATTGACGGTAAACATAATATCTAAAATAGTTATATAAAAACTAGACATAGGTTATAGGTAAACGATATATTTATCTTTTCACGTGGTCAGAGATGATAAAGCTTAGAGATACGAGGCAAGTATTGTTAAAGTAATAACGTCAGCAAAAACCCTAATTACCTGATTAGCTGCATTACTCGAACTTTGCCAACTATTAATCATATCACCTAAGATATCTAACATCTTTCTCCTATCTACTCTCTTTCATTACCCTCATGAAATTGGCTTCCTACATGTGTTTGTTAATCAAACCGTTACATATTGTTAATCTTGATTAATGTTAGGTTATCTAATTAATCGACTTTTATAAAGTTGAAATTGTAAATGCTAATATCAGTGAATATATATTTAGTTGTAGCATTGATTAATTAACTATGATGAAACTGCGTACGTAGATTGTTACGATGGTTTTGTTTAGTGTATAAACAAACTAATACGTTAGCAATAAAACGGTTAGCAGTAATTATTTTTAAATAGTTCATTTAGTACAATATAATCCTTATTTTTTAGTTTGTAGATAAAAACCCACAGGATCAAAATGAACAGGTCGAACTACAAAAATGATCCAAAGTTGTAAAAGTAAATCACCAGTTACGAAGTTGGTCGTAAAAGGCGGAAAAATATGTTCCACCGGCTTCTAGATAAGGCTCGTCTTCAGAATTAAATAGAACAAACAAGTTGTCAAAAGTTCGTAAAATTGAAGGTTTGAATGAAAATACAATTTGTTCGGTTGGAGGTTCTAGGAAATTGGATTGTAAAATGTTTACAGTCGGTATTAAAAGCAATAGCTATTGTCAATAAAGCTGGAGGGGGGAATTGAATACTTTGGCCGATGGGGGGAAAAAGGAGAATTATCAGGTTTAACGGTTCAGCCATCCTGGATCAATATGTTATATAAGCGAAATTTATCCATGAACATAGTAGTTTGGAAGTAATTTACCTAAAATAAAATTTTGCTTAGTGAGATTTATAAAACTAACATAGTATTGTACAAACAGAAAAATAAAACGCCAATTACTGCAACATTTTACTTACTTTATGTTCTAAGTACTTTATTTTGAAGTAGATAAATTTATAATCTATTCGCCTTCTTTAAAAATGGGTATTGCCCTCTCTTATCTGTAATCAATAAGCATTTTCCTCTTTTACAACATAAAAACGCATGTTAAATATGACATTTTGTTGTCTTTTTGGCAAGTAACTACGTAACTTTTGTTTATGATTTTCATTTTTTTAAGTATTTTTACATTGACTTAAATTCTATACTATGTATTCGTCTTTTGCATGTTTCTTAATGTTACCAAAAGCAGCACCTTTTCACTTTAAAAAAAAGTTGATTAGTAATGAAAGTCTAAGATTTTTATGAGTAATGACTTGTCAAAATACTTTTTTCCAATTAATTTTACAACGTAAACTCATTGTTACTTCAATTTTAGTATAATCACGTGACAGCAATATATATATATATATATATATATATATATATATATATATTAGGTTTATTTAAATAATTATATATTATTGTAATAGATATTTTCAGTGCAGTTCTGTTATAGAGGCGCGAGAAATGGTAAAACACTTTTCTCTTCTTCCAATCCCAAAACGGAATTAAAAGGTATTATGTTCGCACCTCCTTATATAGTTGATGTGAAACTGGACGCAAAAATATCGTTAAATGAACTTCAAATTGTATTATGAAAAGCTAAACATAATAAGGCCCCGGGTTTAGAATTCCGTATGAATTTTTTAAAAATAGCCCACGTAACTTCCTAGAAAAACTATTGGATAATTTTAATTTAATTTTTGAAAAAGGTTTCGTACCATCATAGTTCAAAAAATGTATCATTTTTCTTTTATTTAAGCAAGGTGAAGTAAATACTGTCAGTAATTATAGAGGAATATCTTTCACTGACACTATTTCTAAGATATTTACGGGGATACTACTGAATAGATTAGAAGAATGGTGTAATTTAAATAATATCTTGGTAGAGAACCGGGCAGGATTTCGGAAAAAATATTTCGCTGTGGATAATATTTTTAGTTTAACTAACATTATAAAATTGAAATTATCTGTAAAACGTAGAAAAGTTTACTGCTGCTTTGTTGATTTTAAGTCGGCGTTCGATTCGCCAAGCAGAATGGCCATTTTCTATAAACTGTATAATTATGGGATCTCCAGTAAGTTTATTGAGGTATTAAAGTCGTTGTATAGCGGGACAGAGAGTGCTGTGTGGTGTAGGGGAGAGGTCACAAGAACCTTTGCAACTAGAGTAGGTGTAAGGCATGGCTGTCTGCTTTCCCCTCTTCTGTTCTCGCTGTTTATTAACGATTTACCCGAGCTTCGTCGGAGCGCCAAATGTAAACTGTTTAATGTATGCAGATGATGTAATTTTGATGAGTACTGAACCGACAACTTCAAAAGATGTTAAACTGATTGGGAGAATACTGCCGAATATGGAATTTGTCAGTAAATTTGAATAAAACTAAGATTATGGTGTTTAGAAATGGCGGTAGACCATCAACGAATGAACGATGGTTTTTAGAAAATGAAAGAATAGAGGTAGTAAAAGAGTACAAATATTTAGGTGTAACGTTGACTCCTTCATTATGCATGGCCAATAAACTTAGGGTTGCTAAAGAAGGATTGAACATAACCTGGAACGGTATTCTCAATAGACGAGATGTTCCTCCAAAAAGTAAATTTAAAGTTTTTAATTCCGTCTCTAGGGCTGTGATGTGTTATGCGTCACAAGTATGGGGCTACCATCAGCATGAAGTGGTAGAAAAACTTCTTTGTTTTTTTATTAAGAAGTTGTTTGGCGCTCCCTATTATACACCAAGTTATTTTATTTATTTGGAATTAGGCTTTAGACCTTTGTTTGTGTAACGGTTAAGGGTCATTTAAATTATATACAGCGGGTTTTGGGTCTGAAACAAGATCGTTTGCCCTACCTCCTTACTCAGGAGATAATAAAAAAAAACATTTTTTGGTTTAAAGAATTGGAAGTGTTGTCTTCCGGATTGAACTGTAGTTCTCGTATAAATTTTACAGATGCGAAAGATTTCAAATTTTGGGCAGTACGATTATTGCAGGCAGTAGAAACTCATCATAAAGAAGAATGTTTAAGAAATGTGCGATGTTCTACTTACCATTTAATGTGTGGTGATTAGTAACCGTTAATCGATATTTATTTAGAAATCGTGAGATGCGGTCTGGTGTGATGTAGGTTTTAGAAAAACATTTTCTTTATCGTGCCAACGTTTCGATCTTTATTGAGATCATCTTCAGGGACTGGGATTTACAAACATTGTTTACATATTACAATTACATTTTGGATGTGGAAAAGTGAATTTATACAATGCAAAATATATTTTATATATTCAATCAAAGTATTTCTACTCAGTCGCAGCTACGCCAATTTCATTAATCGCATTCAATACAGATAACATACCTATATCATCACATTATATTTCACACATCAAATATTTTTCACATAGTCTAATTTCCCGACAATTCAGCATTCCTTTTCCTATGCGAGGAATGCTTTTTTTTCCTATATAAAAAATTTTTCTATATAATCCTGAAAGGATAATCTGGCCGAACCATTACCAACACATTTTTTCCCTTCGTCGGCTCTTTTCACCTCAAAGAAGCCGACTTCTTATACAAAAATGTCTTTTCTATACTGACATCCTTCCCCACCCCTTCAAAATCAACGTATATAAACACAAAATAGCAAAATCTCACTGGCACTCTCGACACGACACGCACGAATGGCTCAATTACACAGAAGACAAACACTTTGAGTGAGTAGAAATACTTTGATTGAATATATAAAAAATATATTTTGCATTGCATAAATTCACTTTTCCACATCCAAAATGTAATTGTAATATGTAAACAATGTTTGTAAATCGCAGGCCCTGAAGATGATCTCAATAAAGATCGAAAGGTTGGCACGATAAAGAAAACGTTTTTCTGAAACCTACATCACACCAGACCGCATCTCACGATTTCTAAATAAATACTATTTAATATACAAGGAATTGAACTTCGATTTTGGAGACAACAATTGCTTGTATAAGGAATTCAACTGGAATTTGAACAAGGTTGTTTTTCGCGCGAGAGGTCAATTATTATATTTAAATTTTAAACCTTGGTTGGAGGAAAGAGACCAAGCATGCTATATGTAAACTAAAAACGGTGGAAGATTTGTTTCATTTTTTGGCAATTTGTCCAACTTTGGAAAACGTTAGATTAATTTGGTTCCACAGATGTTTGACATTCCGTGAGTATATAGACCTTTTAAATGGGAAAGTTTGGCTTAGTTTGTATAGATATATTATAGATGCGCTGAATTGCAGAGATAATTTTATGTTAAGTTTATAATTTGTATGTTAATTTAAGTTTTATTTGAATGTAAATATGTATGGGTCAACTGGCAGACGACTAGTTCATGCCATTACAAGTATTATTTTGTTATTTTGTAAAAAAATGTGATATTTTGTTTTCTTTTCTAAATATACTTTTATAAAAAAAATAATAGATATTTTCCGTTTATAAATTTGAGAAATACAAAGAGATTTACAATTTGCTCACTGAATAACTGGGAGTGTTCTACCGAAGTAAAATTCAGAGTATTATGAAAAAATTAATCAATTAATATTATGAAAACATCATCTCCTAGCTAATTTTTATTTGTGTGTGTGTGTGTGTGTGTGTGTGTGTGAGAGAGAGAGAGAGAGAGAGAGAACGAAAAGATTGGTACCGTTCATCCCCATTCACGCTAATAAGTACAGTCATACCGATTACAACGTTTCATGCCATTATGTGCTTCTAAAAGTCGGGGAACAATTGAGGTGTTAATACCCGTGCCTTCAATGCAAGTGCCATCACCCCTTTCACGACATGTACTGAACCAGTCCCGCTTTAAATATATTCATTAAGAACACAAAACACTCACAAAAAATCCTAACCTAGTTTGGTGGGTCTGAGGGGTACTCTAAATTCAGCCACAACCCACCTACACATATTCAACACGCACGCTAATAAATACATTCATTTCCGATAAGAAAAACTCGTGTGGGAAGGTATCAAACGCGACCATATGCATTAATTTGTTCCAGGTGTTCGATCCAATTTTTGCTCCTTTCACTGCTGTTTTCGAGACTCACGATAGCTCATGTGGTTAGAGCAGTCTAATAAAACTTCTATGTTATTTATTACCCTCTGAAGAATATTGAGAATTCAGGCAGTTTGAATGAAGCCTAGTGCATAAATGTAATTTATTAACGTGGATTCCTTCATCCTTATGCCTAATGGGCTCGTACGGGTTCTTAGCAAGGTACATTTCTTGTCAAAGGTCGTACAGCTCTTTTTATAAAGTTTTTTTTTTCTAACATTATAGCTCAATGACATTGCACTCTTTTTTTTCATCGGTGGATAGCAACCCGACTTCTGCGCATATACTCTTTACTCGGAGTCCTGTAGGTTCCTGTGCCTTGTCATTCCTGCGGCAAATACACTACAAATTCTGGTCAAAGTCTGGTTTTTCGTGCTGAGGTATATACCATATATCCGTAATACAATTTAGTGCACGACACTGAATTTAAACATCTGAAGCAGTACTTTTCTCGTTGCTCCCCATTTAAAGTTATTTACGAACTTCATTACATTAAGGACCTGCTTGGTTTGGGATAACTTACTCTCTATACGCGATGCCTCCTATGCTTAGAATCAAAGGCCGAGGTATCTTATGAGTACACACACTCGAGGGTCATTCCATTCATTCTGAAAGGAGGGTCGTTATGCTCGCTCCTCAGTCCGAGCAGTGAAAAATCGCCATTCTGACAATAATTATTATAATTAATTACGCCCTTGATATTGTCGCAATTTTGATCGATCAGTGCATTTAGAGCTTTTTTCAATATGTTTTATATCAAAATTATTGAATAAAATTTCAAGTGGTGTTCGAAACTTTGTACTATTTTTCTAATATATTTTAAATACAAACGATATAAGAAAATTTCTAATGCTTCGCTGAAAATCGTCCCACGTGTCGTTTTTTCGCGTAGTAAAAAAAGCAACAGGCTGACTCCTAACATACACTCAAAATAAATAAATAAAAACGCCATTTCGATATGATAAAATAATTATGAGAAAATGTCTAAATGTTAATATTTTATTTAAAATCATTCAAAATATTGTTTGCTTAAAATGCGTGCAGAATCCGGATGAAATTAAATGTTTATGAAATGTAAAGTCTTTTGAAATGAACACAACTTTAATCAAAAACCTTTTGCTCTTTGTACTTTGAAGTTGACGGTGTTGATTGAACTGCGAGTGGATGAGCACATGTTGAACTTTGAATCCTCACTGAAGATGGCGTGAAGACGAAACGCGTATGAGCGATAATTTATAGAACCACTAAAGTGATGAGTGTTCACAGCTATTCACTCTTTGTCACTACAAATATATGCACTGTATAGTAGGGATTACCTTACGGAGGTGGAGTAAGTTTCCGCCTACGTTCACTTAAAAAAGAAAGAAATAATATAAATAAAGAAAGGTACCGAGGAGAGAAAATGGTAGCAACGGATAAGTAAGCCTCGTTCTAGGTGGGTTTTGTGGCTGAAACTGCTGGTCATTCGGTCAGGACAGCGTCGGAAGGCGGGATGGCGGCCCGGTCTTGTGAGGAAGACAATTCCTAGAATAGCCGGCTCCGGACACACTTCAAACGTCCCCATAGTTGCTGCATACTTCTGCCCCTTCAACTATTCCCCTTCCCGCCTTTGGCCCCCATGGCTTTTAGGAATCCTAACAACTTATTTAGTTTAATTAAAACAGCTGGCAGGGCCTTCATCGCATACGACGGCCCAGGGAGAAGCTGAGATTTTTTCCTGGAGCGTATTTTCCCCCCTTCCAAAGGCCGACCACCTCTCCACCCCATCGCAAGTGAATACAGATGCGATGTTTATTCTAAAGAGACATCTTTCTACCAAACTCCTCCTTGGTTATTTACAAAGAGATATGCGGCTAGAGGCTTTTCGAGGATTCGAGGAATAATGCATTTGATGAAACAGTGGTCGATAGTCCGTGTCAGAATTTTCTTGAAAAAATTTCGGCATGTTTTCAACAAAATCGAACACTTTGTCAGTTAATTACTTACACGGTTGAATAGATGTAGATTAATATAAAAATAGTATTCCTTTATTCTCCTATCGTTTACGAAGTAGCAACAATCCTTTAATCTTCATAATTTTAATCGATCAATTAAATTCAATAAGTTGTAAGTATATTAATATGAGATTTCTTGTTCATGTTTTTATATGAAGAGCTTATAGAATCGTCTTACTCGATCATCCTGGCCTGCATATCCTCCACGTTTTTTCTCTCTATCGGTTTTTAGCATTTTACCATAATTGTTCCACAAACCCATCATTGACGATGATGTGGCAGTTTGAAACAGGCAGACTTCAGTAAACGGCAACGAAGAAATTAAAAATCAAAATTGTAATTCCATTTCATTCTCGAGACTCTAAAGCAACATTTGTTATGATAGACATAACTATCTTACAGTTTGTACAAATTTCTTGAAGATGTTTGATTGACTGGTGTACAAAAAATTTTAACAAAGGATAAGATAAAAGGCCAGTGAAATAATTTATTTAGTAATTTAGTAGTTAGCAAGGACAAGGGAGAGAGAGATAGAGAGAGAGAGAAGAGTGAGAGAGAGAACGAGAGTGAGAGAGAGAGCTCAAAAGCTGAATGGTTCGATTCGCCAGTTATCATAAGAAAGAGTGAGCGAGTCAGTTTTAATTGAAATTGAGAGTGAGCGTGACAGTGAGTGAGTGAGAGAGAGAGAGAGAGAGAGAGAGAGAGAGAGAGAGAGAGAGAGCGTCAGAGGCGAGAGAAAAACAGAAAGAGACAACGTGAGGGAGAGGAGATTACAAAGATGCACAGTTAAATCGTGTTGTTACTTAGAAACTGAAACTTATGAAAACTTTACAATTAATTAAGGTTTTTAGTTGAGATAAAAAAGTCAATGGCACGAGCGGGATTTGAACCAGTTGAGATGGGAATTTAATGTCCGAGTGGATCGAGGTCACGATAGCTCAAGTGGTAGAGCAGCGGCGCATCTAGCCGAAGATCGTGGGTTCGAATCCCGCTCGTGCCATTGACTTTTTTTATCTCAACTAAAAACCTTAATTAATTGTAATGTATTAATTGNGATAGAGAGAGAGAGAGAGAGAGAGAGAGAGAGAGAGAGAGAGAGAGACAGCGTCAGAGGCGAGAGAAAAACAGAAAGAGACAACGTGAGGGAGAGGAGATTACAAAGATGCACAGTTAAATCGTGTTGTTACTTAGAAACTGAAACTTATGAAAACTTTACAATTAATTAAGGTTTTTAGTTGAGATAAAAAAGTCAATGGCACGAGCGGGATTTGAACCAGTTGAGATGGGAATTTAATGTCCGAGTGGATCGAGGTCACGATAGCTCAGGTGGTAGAGCCGCGGCGTATCTAGCCGAAGATCGTGGGTTCGAATCCCGCTCGTGCCATTGACTTTTTTTATCTCAACTAAAAACCTTAATTAATTGTAATGTATTAATTGGTCAAGCGGACCAGGAAGTTAGTGAATTTAATGATTTAAAAATGAAGTACACTTCCCTAAAGCTCTCCGTGGCCCATTCATTTGTCGTTGAGAATCCAATCCGATTACACGACATTTGAAAAATTGCAAAAAGGAGGGAAAATTTAAAAGGTGGGGTTGAGATGGGAAGTTAGTGTCCGATTGGATCGAGGTCACGATAGCTCAAGTGGTAGAGCAGCGGCGCATCTAGCCGAAGATCGTGGGTTCGAATCCCGCTCGTGCCATTGACTTTTTTATCTCAACTAAAAAGCTTAATTAATTGTAATATATTAATTTGTCAAGTGGACCACGAAATTAGCGAACTTATGAAAACTAATATTTATAGTTTGTAGTAACAAGATTTATTTCATAATCTTATATTATTCAGAGTATTTGTTTAAAAAAATGTAGTCTGTTCGTAATAAAAGTATCGACCGATAATTAAAACATGCAATTAAATTGTACTTTTTTTTCAATTTTTCAAACACCTAAGTTCGAACAGAACGAATGTAACTCGCAATATTCTCCATTGGACTTCTTTTATTTGTTAAATTTCACTTAAATGATGTTAAATTTTGTGTTCGTTAAATTATTTCGATCGTTTTCATTGAAAACATCGTTAGAAGCGGTGTAGAAGAAGAAAAATAGAAATTAGGCTATATTACCGGCAGAAAGAGTTGATTGTTTGAAAACATACGGGACGAAGGTTTAATTTCAAGAGATAAACATTGCTACATGTAAACGCCCCGGGTATCTATTCGGGGCAAAAACAAATGGTACGTTTGAGGCGCAGATAGACGTCCTCCGGCTGTTTTCGGATTATTTGGTTAACATTGGAAACGACATTGGCAACATGTTTCGCAATAACATTTGTTTCGTCCCACCTATCCCCTGGGAAAATACGACCGGTAATTGATATTATGGAGACAATTGGGTTTATGGTAGTTCGTTTATAATTCCGGGAAAATATACCATAAAAATGTTATACTAAACGTTTACTCTTACCTCTCGTCAAATATAGTTAATATTATTTTATGCTGTACAAATAAGTCAACGACATAATTGGAAAGCTTAAACAAAACATAATATATTATAAAAATATTTATTATTTATGCTAAAACCGATCAGTTTCAAGAACGCTTTTCATTTAAGTGCGTTTTTAGAGAAGTGAAGTTAAAGTAATCTGAAGAAGTGTATATGCAATTAAAAGTAAATATATAGTATATACCTACTTCATATCATACAGAAGAGCTTAACGTCCAAAAACCGGATGGGTTTTGCCTACCAAGTGAATATTTACAATATTTTTTCGAATTTAATATCAAATGAAACTTTAAATATCTTGCCGGGATTCGAACCCAGAATCGCTAGCATGGCTAAAACGAGTCGGATTCCATAACCATACGATCCCGAGTTCTATACCCATGCCTCTTTTAATTTTTTGCATATACTTAAGATTTTATTAAACTTGCAGAGATACACATATAAGAAGAAAAGTTTCATGTATGTCTTCTATACACAAACTGTGATCTCTGCAAGTTTAATAAAATCTTAAGTATATATATAAAACTTGGTCATTCTGAATCACTCACTCATCCCTGTCTATCTATCATACTCAATAGATCTTTATCTTTTCTTCATTATCATGCCCTTTTACTTGCGTGATCTCATACTTACATTCACTCATTCACACACACACACACACACACACACACACACACACACACACACACACACACACACACACACACACTCCCGCCCTCCCTTCCTCTCACTCTTTCTCTCTCTTTCCCTCCCCCTTCATGGTTTGTTGTTTTATTGTTGTAATATTGATGGTTTTTATCATCTACATTGTAGATAACAGGGCGATAATTAATTAAAATCCATGTTGAGTAATAGGCGATATCGATAGCAACATGATTTTTTTATAAGTGTCTTTTCTGTCTTTTAGCGAGAACAAAAGCAATGATAAATTATATTTGATTGAGTATGAATGAATGAATGAAAAAGTACTTTATTAGATAAACAAAAGAGAGTAAAAAAATTGTACATAATCAAAAAGCACATTTCGGCAATGGTTATCAACCGTCTGCCGGAGTCGGACTATACATTTTTACAAGGAATAAACAAAAGAGAGAGAAAAAACTATATAAATAAACTAAAATAACACATATCTATTTATGCACATATAAATAACCAGGGTGTCTCTGATATATACAGTAAAGATTTAATAGTTGAAATAAAAAACAAGCGTTTTCCTGTAGTTCCAGGCTTCCATCGCAAACTTTACCAGATTTAAAGACTCGGGGTTATTTAATAAAGAGATTAGGTGTTCTCTCGTCAACGTGGGCAAGCCTATATGCCGTGCTCGGAACTCAGCTAAAACTGGGCATTCTGCTAGAAAATGAAAACAGTCTTCTCGAGCCTGCCTTTTGCAGAGAGAGCACCTATCGGAACTATTGACTCTTGTGGGGTTATAATTGAGGTACAGTAACTCGCACCTAATTTTGAAAAACCAGCGAGCTAGCGAAATGGACGGAATTTTAGTATCTTGCGCTATGTTCAAGAAAGGTTGACTGATATTAAGGTCCTTATAGAGCAAAAATCTAGAGGAATTTTGAGCATGGAGACAGACATTTCAGACATTTCACCGTGTGAGAAGTGCGGATATTGTTAATTAATTTTGAGTGTAAAAGTGGCCACTCTTTGAGATTGTCCAGGGAAAAATTGTCATTCAGCTGAAATTGTTGAGCCAAGTTATTCCAGGAAGAAAACCATGATATTTTGGACCTTATGATTTCCAGCGCTGTATTCTTAGGAAGGCGATTGAGTATTTAACTCATATTTTCAGTCACAAATACCTGTGTTCGTTCGATATGTCTAATATAGACTAACAACAAAACAAATAGAAAATATTTTTAATAACAATAAAAGTGTTTTTAAGATATGAAAATTCAATGCGACATCTTAGAAAAACAGGAGTGTTTATAAACTCAAGTATAACTCAACAGATTTGTGAAAAAACCCTTTTAAAAGCTGCCGCTGATTAAACTACTGCAGGTTAGAAAGCACATGCTTAAAAAAGTGTTTGGAAGACAAGATAATTTAAATATTTTCTCATGGAGAATACAACACAAGGGGCGTAATTGATTCTAATGCCTTGTCCCGCCCGTAAAACTTTTTCTAAGTAGAAAGCCGCTCCCTCTTATTTATCCTTTGATGTCTTTGCTTTTAATTACGCGGTTTTTTACTCCGGCTCATAATACTTTTAAGCCTTGTTTCATTTTTTCAATTATTTCACTTGTTTTCTTTCTCAAGTTTCTTTGAATTCAGGGAAGATGAAAGGGGGCGGAGAGGAAAGGTTAGACGTTAAAACGTCGGAGGCCCCGCTAGAAATATGAACGTTACTAATGACCCTAATAACCTTTTTTTTCAATATAAAGGTCGTTCTTAAAAATATCTTTATGGCGTTTGTCGTAAGGAAACTGGGCCGATAATTAATACCAAAACTTTACCTGAACGGTTAATTTCAACTCTTTGAACGTATTTTTTGTTAAATATTGAAAAGATTTCTGTGTATTTCATCTTGAAGAAAATGGAGTTGTTTAATCAATTTAACTAATTATAAATTCAAAATGTTTAATGATCGTAACAGTACGGGCAAAAGTAGGACCTAATTATTTACCAGCATCAAAAAACGGGACGACTTATCCATATTTCAAAACTTCGACGGAACAAAGTTCATTTAAGCTCTCTAAACTGAAAAATAGGTATTCTAATGAATTTACTTACAAAGCCTCTTCCAAAAAACAAAGCAGTTTCTAATCATGATTTATGTATTCTTAATTTAAAACAGCCTTTTGATATTTAATTATCATTTTTATTTATTTAAATCATAGTATTTCTAAAAGTAAATAAATATTTTTATTAAAATTTATTAAACCTGCAGAAATATTACTTTCATTAATTGAGCATTTAGAATTCATTAGATTTCGTGGTCCGATTGGCCAAATAACATCTTTCAAAACAATCAATCTTTATGTAAGGTCTTGGCTGAGATTGAAGTCAGTGTCACGAGTGGGATTCGAACCCACGACCTTCGTAATAATTAATACGTAATAATATAAAAGGTGTTTGGATTTTTTATCTTGCTGTTTTATAGCTCCAACAAAGGACCTAAAATAAACATGAAAAAATACTCCAACTCCTGTAGTGCAAAAAATATAACATATTTAAAATATACAGACTACTCGAACAAAATATACGTCTAGGCCCTTTTAGTAATGGAAGATAGAAATTGAATTTGCGGGGAAAAGGGTTCAAAAAGTGGCTTGTCTGCATTGTAGACTGAGAGAAAGAGAGAAACGTAAAAGGCTAGGTTTTAAGAAATAAACAGAAAATAAACCAGTTCAATACTCGGACAAAGGGGCTCTGTTTGTACATATTATACAAGATATGAATAATGCAAGGGTTGTAGCCCATATCAGTAAGTCTATTACTTGAAGGGGTTGTGACAGGGTGGGAACTCAAAGCGAAGAGGTACCTGTTAATATTCTACTAGGCACAATTACTCGACGCTAGGCTTTACAACAAAGGGATTTTAAAACACACACAGTGAACAAAAGCCAAAAGCAGTGTCCTTTTTTAAATTAATTTTTTTCGGGAGCACATCGATATGACATGTGCCTATTCCAAATGTTAACTTTTTCATATAGATCTCTAAGTTCATCTATCTTCAAACGAATTTTATTCCATTTAAAGGTGATTATACTTATATTATATTAATTGAAATGTTCATTTGACAACAAATAGCAGCATTCAAATAAATAATGCGTTTTCTATTATCAGTATACAAATCGATGACTAGTTTAGTTAATAAATTTGGAGTTTGGTGAAGCTATGATAAACTTTTCCATTTTGAGATTGCATCAGATGTCATAGATATTAACTATAAATGTTACACTAACATGCACGATAGACAATTACTTGTTTTCATAATTTATGAAATAATCAGAAATTGTTCCTCGTTGTTTCTGTTTGATATTGTCAATATGACGAGTCTGCACCTCGCTTTATTCTATTGATAGCCAAAGACAAGCCATATAATAAAAATAATTGTACTTATATAATAGTATTATAATTTATCTCATTCCTAATCATTTTTATATATAATCAAATAAATTAAAATAACACTAATATACACACATGTAATATATATTAAGCAAGAATAATAATAGCAGCATAATTTAATTATGATGTCATATTTATAAAATTTACAACCTTATAAATTCTATACAGGGTTCTACAGGGTTAAATGTTAATACTGCCATGGTGGATTCACAAAATAAAACGTAGTTCAGTGCCACCAGTACGAGGCTTGTATCTTGAATCTTGAAATATTCACATTTTTGTAAAAGTAAAATCAGATTTTGATTACATAAAATCGTAATTTCCCAACTGTAGCGTCAATAAAATACAAATTTAACCTTTATTTCGCTTCACTACATTAAATTGTCCAAAAGGCAACATCATTTCCGTTGAAACATTCGCGCTTTTGACTGCAAATAAACTGTTCATAAATACCAAATGGCAAAACCCATGGTTTTTGTAAATACTCAATTGTGGCTTGTGCTTTTCCATTTCTACTTTTCCATCAATATTTTCGGGAATTTCATCAAAGTTGCTTTATTGTATAAGTATTACAAGGACATACTCACTTTTTTTTAGAACTTTTCTTAATGAAACTCATTTGTATGGTTGAAAAACGTGATATCGAACTCAAGGGGAGCAGCAACACAAGAATATCGTACATGTCATATTTTTAATAAAAACATTTATTAGTTGGTAACAAAAATAAGATCCGTTCCTCTCATATAGTGTACATAACTAAAGAAAAACTACAAAGAAAATGAAACTTCATTAAGTTATGCATTTTTGCAAATTAACTGAATACTTTTTTTTTTCGGAATGCTTTCATTCGTATTGGAGACACAAGAGCGAACGTAGAGCGACCGATGTGATTGCATGAAGATTTCTTCTCTTGTTTCCCTCACTCGTGATTTCAGTTTTCTCTATGAGCTGTTCCCTCGTTTCGATGGGTGTGCTGTACACTGCGCTTTTCAAAATACAAATCAACAAACTTCTCGCTGGCCAAGCCACTAATTTTTGTTACATACTAATAAATGTTTTCATTTAACATATGCCATGTACAGCTACTCTCCTTGGTTTCGAATCACGTTTTTCAACTTTACAGAGGAGATTTCACTAAGAAAATTTCTAACAAATGTAAAACTGAGTATCTCCTTGGAATAATTATAAAATAGTCATCTTTGGAGAAATCCCCTAAAATTATGATGAAAAAGTCATTGCACTATCCACAATTGGGTATTTCCAAAAAAACATGGTTTTTGCCATTTGTCATTTATTGAGCGGCTTCTGTATAATCGGAATCACGAATTTTTCAACACAAATGTTGTTATCATGTAGAAAATTTAATGTAGTTAGCGAATTAAAGGTCAGATATACATTGTAATGATGTTAAAATTGAGAAATTACTATTTTATGTAAAAAAATCTAATTTTAGACTAAAATCACAAAAATGTGAATATCTCAGGAAATAGTCAAGGTAGAATCCTCGTTCTGGTTGCACTGAACTACGTTTTAACCGGTGAACACACTAAGCGGGGAACTCTCTTACCCGATGCAACGCTATGCGACGCTACCCGATGCTACCCGACGCCTGGTAGGGTGTGCCCATCTATGCGACGTCAAGCGCACGCCACGTACAGTCACACAGCGTGCATCGCAATAATCACTATCACAATGCCTCTTTTCTTCTTAATGCACTATTTTGAGCGAAACTTTGTAATAAATTGTTTGTTAAACTTAATTGTTTTAAATAAAGTTATTCCGTTGGTTTGATATCTTTTTTTCTTAACCATCGTAATTAAATAATTTTTATAAAAACTCATGAATTTTTGATCTCGTTTAATTTGGTTTATATTAAAATGAGAATGTTGTAATTAATATAACGACAAAATTTCTTATACATAGTTTGAAATAAACTACAAGAAATATGAGTGTCCTGTTTGGACCTACTCGATGAAAATTGTGTAATTGTATGAGCAAAACCATTATATAAATTGTTAGTTAAATTTTATGAGCCAAACTATGAAATAAAGTGTTAGTTAAATTTTACGAGCAAAACCATGAAATAAATTGTTAGTTAAATTTTTTTGAGCAAAACCGTGTAATAAATTGCTAGTTAAATTCATTGCATCAAAAAATGGTATTCCGGTGTTTTGATCAATTTTCTACCAAACCATTAAAATTAATAAAAAAAAAAAACTAATGAATTTTTGATCTCGGTTAAATTGGTTTATATTAAAATAACTATGTTGTAATTAATGTAATGACAATAATACATGTAGTTTGAAATAAAATTATGAGTGTCCGCTTCCTTTGCTTCGACTGTACTTGATCCTTCCCGTCGAAAACTGGACAGTGGGGATCGCAGAGCGGAGAGTAGGGTTGCGTTGCATGGCATCGAGCAGATGTGCACGCGGGTAATACCACCTTATGGAAAATTGGACTTTGGATTTGCGTCGGGTAGCATCGGGTAGCGTCGCATAGCGTTGCATCGTGTGTGTTGCCCGCTTTATTTAGGGAATCCACCATGGCAGTATTAACATTTAACCCTGTAACCCTGTAAAGTTGAAATTTATGTACATCACAAACTGAAAATGGGAGTTGTTAATGCAGAATTTAACGAAAGGAAGTGTTGGAAGGGGAGCTATACAATTTTTTCGTCTCATTAGCAGTTTATGACTGCAGTGCAGTGTTTAAATTTAGGGTTTAGGGTTAGACTTCGCCGGAATTGGTTTAAATGTGTCCGGATCAAATACGACCCAAACGCCTTTCATAGGAGTAAATTTATTAAACGGAAAGGTAGGTGCGATAATTGTACAGGAGAAAAGAGGAGAAGGGCTTGCGTATTTTCGCTAAAAGGACTTAAGTTTCCTTAAGAAGGTTTTTCCCCGGAGATATGGCGAGGGGTACTGCCATGTGAAAAGAGGGTGGAGGCAAGGGCTTAAATTCTCAAAAGCTTCCTCTCTCCCCGGCTTTTTCAGAAATATCTGTGGCTGTGACAACAGACAGTTGAGCTTCAAGGGGACGGAACAGTCGAAGAGGAGGGAAGACAAACAAGATCATAATTAATTCCTCCTCTTAGAGAGGCTTAGGGGAGAAAGAAAACATGGGATTATACAAGGCTCCGTCTATCCTTCCACCCTCCTCCACGAATCCGATCTAATTCTAATTCCTTCTTTCTTTTAGCGTAAATCATATTAGCTAATCATCAATGACCTCTAATAACATTTCGTGTTAAAAAAAATAACGTAGAAATAATTACAAAGTGAACTGACCTTAAAATTAATTAAACGGCAAATCTTTTGAAAAATATATTTAATTTAAAATACTAAAACGTAAAATTGTCTAATTATGTTGTTAAAGTATCACACATGACCTTCAATAACGCGAGCGCACATAGTAACGAAAACAAATAATTGTATAAATTTAATTAAATTCACTAGTTTTCGTAATCCGCTTGACCAATTAATATTTTTCAATTAATTAAGGTTTTTTAATTGAGATAAAAAAGTCAGTGACATGAGCGGGATTCGAACCCACGACTTTCGGCCTGATATGACGCTGCTCCACCATTTAAGCTACCGTGACTTCGATCACCCATTCCAAAAAATTCCTATTTCCACTCCCCGTTTTTTTCCAATTGTGTATAATTAATTGAGAAATTATATAATTAAGCATAAGCTGATAAAAATAATTAAAAAGTTAGTTTATAAATAATCTTATTAAACAACTTTAAATTAAGCTTTTACTGTAATTTATTGTGGCCTAAGAAGGACTTTCATTAAATCTTAACTACGGCCACAAACTCTATAGGAATTTAACTATAAATAAATATTGAAGAACTTAATTTCATTTATATTGAATGAATATAATAATCAATATTTTATATTGAAGATCATAATAAATTTATGAGTAATTAAAAAAATATGTTAATATATTTTAATTCAAGGGATGGTTTTCAAGGGATTTCTAGGGAGGTCAATTCGTACTATTAATAATTGTTAGTAACAATACAAATAAAGAAGAAATTAAAATTGAAAATTAACTTCCTTCTAAAATATCCATTAACGATTAATGTTTTAGTGGGTTTTATTATAATTAAGTGAAATATGTGGTGATTAGTGACCGTTAATCGATAATTATTCAGAAATCGTTAGATGTGGTCTGGTGTGATGTAGGTTTCAGAAAAACATTTTCTTTATCGTGCCAACGTTTCGATCTTTATTGAGATCATCTTCAAGGCCTGGGATTTACAAACATTGTTTACATTTAACAAATACATTTAGAATGTGGAAAAGTGAATATATATACAATGCAAAATATATTTTTTATATTCAATCAAAGTATTTCTACTCACTCAAAGTGTTTGTCTTCTGTGTAATTGTGCCATTCTTGCGTGTCGTGTTGAGAGTGCCAGTGAGATATTGCTGGTTTATGTTTATATTGGATTTTGAAGGGATGGGGAAGGAAGTCGGTATAGAAAAGACATTTTTGTATAAGCTTCTTTGAGGTGAAAAAGCCCGACGAAGGCCTGAAGATGATCTCAATAAAGATCGAAACGTTGGAACGATAAAGAAAATGTTTTTCTGAAACCCTCATCACATCAGACCGCATCTCACGATTTCTGAATAATTAAGTGAAATAGTTTTTTTTGTTGGAAATACTTAGTTTCTTAAAGGATAAAAATTTTTAATGAATAAGGTATCGTTTGACGCGGGGGTTTATGTAAATATGTTTTTTGAGGGTCACAAAGAATCGGTTCGGTAATAAAGGGACCACTTAAATGTAAAGTATTTGTTATCATACAAGAGGGCTTAATGTCGACCTACCCGCCAAAACCATTATATGTTTAACACTTTTTTAAAATTATTATCAATTAAAATTGATTGCAAGGATTCGAACCCAGAACGGTTAGCGTGACAAATATGACTAGGATGCCCTAACAACTTGACATCCGTAATTCTTCCATGCTAACCAGCATTTAGAAACAGTTGATATACAACATACACGTTTTTCTCATAAGTTTATCATTTTTGTAATATTTTTAAATTACTTTCAAGAGATCTCAAAACCACGATCGCGAAAGCCAGTTTTCAACCACAAGTTTGCTAAGAAAGCTCTTTGGAACCGGAATTGGAGCATTAATTGAAATGTTTTGATCAGTTAGCACTTATACTAAAAACCTTCACACTAAAGTTTAGTTTTTAATTGTTCGACTTACTGTAAATGTCGTAAAAATGTCTTGTACATTACAAGAAAAAGTGAAGTTGATTCTGCTGTTTGGAAAATCGACTGAAATAGGTTGAATCGCGCTTTGATGAAGTAACCAAAACTGTCCTATTCGATTAGTTGTTTACGAATAACTTGAGAATGACTGGTCTTAACAAAAAACTCTTTGCATAATTGAATTTAGCGTCCACAAACCATTCAAACCATGTAAATTGATGAGTATCTTGTCCGTATTCGTACTCCCTATTTTGGCGAGTTAGATCAAACTTTTCGGTCCTTGAGAAACTAGACTAACATTAAAAGTTTATGACTCGGGGGTTTAAAAAAAACAAAACACCGTAGTAAAAAAATTAGAGTGGAGGAACATTAAGTTAAGCCCACTCATTGCAACTTTGGACAGAACGATTTGGTTTCAACTTAGGTTTGGCTAGTGGTAACTGGTTTCTAATTATTGGTAATTTATTAAATTTATTCGTTTTCGTTAAACCTATATGTCCACCAAAAATAACGTAGTGACGTACATACATGAAAATCTTTTCATATCAATATTTACCAATATCATATTTTCAATGTAGATGACGCATCTTAAAGGCAAAATTGATGTGGCTCCCTTTGCTGATATAACAGCTTGACTGAGAGAGTGGCGAGATAAAGTTTTTCTAGACGGACAATAATAATAATATAATAATAATAAATATTTTTTTCAACTTACAGTATTATAGTAAGTATAATTAGTTTTAAATTTAGGATATCTTTGCTTTCAGAAAGATAATTACCCTGATGTAAGAGCATCAAGTTCACAAAACAACAGCTTTCAGTCGTCATTTCCCCCACCCATCCTGCCGTCCCTTTTACTACACGATGGTGAATTATATATATGTGGTCCCGATCCTAGCCCCAGAGGATGATCCTCGAACTTCCGGCCTCCCGTACCGGAACACCCTCTCGATATATTTCCTGTTACGTGAAATGGATGCCAAACCCAGCGGAGGGCCCTATGAATTGTTGACTTCCTCAGGGAGGCAGGGGAAAGGTACGAATGTTGAAAACGTTTCCAGTTAGGGCAGGCCGTGGCGGATAGCGATGCGATTGTTCGCTTTTCGATTGTTTCGAATTTGTTTTCCTTTTTATGCGCCTTGGGACAAGAGACAACGCTGCATCCTGCATAATATTCTTCCTTCCGGAACGCCAAACCCGCCTGAGAACAAAGGAGGTCAAATCCTAGGCTTTTTTCTTTTTTATTCAGTATTTTGTTTTGTGTTGACGCTTATCAATTCATAGGTTCCCTCAAAAGTTCTACAATGACACAGAGTGACGTCATATCATCGTTAGATATCTGAGATAATCTTACGGTTCATGTCTCCTGTTTTCTTTAAAGAAAAACTTTTATATTACAAATTTTTGGATAGTAAGGATTATAGTTTGAAAGTTGACTTAATAAACTAGGTGTTTTTATGTTATTTTAAATTGGCATTATCCCTTAATACTTATTACAGAGTTATGCTATTAAAACCTGTATCATTTATGTTAAGGTAAATTTTTTTTGAAAAAACCGCATTTTTTAGTTTGTCGGGTTCGAATGCAGGGCCGCTGGAATCGAACCCGGACCTTTACACAATGATGAGCGTCGTGTCAACGCATAACCGTTGCGGCCACCGACGCCCCTTGCTTTATCTTTATTAGAGGAATAAATATCAATCATTTCGCAAGCGGACAATTTATAAAGATAAAAGGAATATAATACATAAAATGTAGAAATGTTTTACATAAATTTGTATATAACCCAATATCTATTGTGAATACTTATGAAGGTAACATAACGTTGTTATATCTTGTCGTATGTTGACATAATATCAATTTTGAAATTTAGTTACGTGAATTAGTAGACAAAAATTGCTTTTTTTATATGTATATATATTATAGAACGTATTAAAAAATGACATTGGTTTTTCTCCTATTATGCCACAAGGTTTCATAATTACAATGAAATATTTTATGAAAAAAAATGAAAATGTAAGAATGTGGTTAATTTTCCAAATTTAAAATATTTTATATGCAGAGTGCAGACCACGATAAAAAAATTAGTAGGAGTATTATTTCTGTACATTTGTTTTAAATTTAAGATTTTTACGCTGCAACAAAAATTAGAAAAAATAAACTAATAGCTTAATTATTTTAACTTGCAATTTTCTCGTTACCGATCATTGTGGTCTGTCTGTGGTAGCTGTGTTGGTCGGACAATTTTTGGCATTTTACCATCTTCAGGGGTCTGTATGATTTTAAAGTTCTGTGAGCCATGTCCCTTTTATATAGTGTGGGTAGGGTGCGTGTGTCGGTGGGATATTTTTTTGCCGGTGCCTTTGGTTTATTAAATCCGGCTATTTTTAATTGCCCTGGGCTGACTTTTTAATTTTCGTTCCTTTTTCTATCTAATTGGCATAGTGTTTCGAATGGTGTAAATGATATGTGTGAATTGTTATTTTGTTTGTTTACGAGTTTTGTTTACTGTTAAATGTCTTATGTTTGAAAATTTCTAAATTTCCATTTTTCGTACTTTTTGCACATTGTATAGTATTTTTATAATTATACGTATATGTGAGAGTTCGCGATTGTTTTCGCGGTTTTGGAGACGCATAGTTTGATTTCCCGTCATTGTAGTTTTCCGTTTTGTTCGTGCTTTTTAGTTCCTAATTTAAAAAAATGTAAGTTAGTATTTTTTCCCCTTTATACGTGAATGTAGGTAAATTAGGGTCCGTTTTTGTGGTTCCGTTTTGTTGATCGTGTTGGAGTTGTAAAGGGCAATTGTTTTTATTGTTTTTGTAAGTTTGGTATTGTTCTCTTGTAAGCGGCGTTGTTTTTACCTTTCATGTATGTTATTAATGCAATTTTATGTCGGTGGCGGTGATTCCATTGTGTGAAGGATGGTGAACTGCAGGAAAGTTTTGACAAACCAACACAGACAAGCAGAACCAAATGTTCGCTTACGAATGAATAAATAATTCATAATTAAGAATGAATAAATGATTCACTCATTCGATAAAATGACTGAATAAATGATTCATCACCCCCGCAGGCCACACGGAGAAATTTCAAATTTTACTCATTAACTATTCATAAATGAATTATAGTATATAATTAATCAAGAATAATAAAATAATGAAGAAAGATTTGAGCAAAACTATTTTCGACGGAAAGAAATGAAACGGAAAATGTGGTGACTGAGGGATGAGAAACAATTTCATCTTTCTTGGTTTTGAACCTAGTGGAAAATTAGACGGAGACTAACACCGTAATGAATGTCATAATAAAAACTTTAAGCCGACACCCTCTGCTTTTTCGTCACAAGGAGAAAATCTCAGGGGTCCTGTAAACCCTCCTTCGTTCGTACATAATAATTATGAAGGAATTCGGAAGGGTCCATTAAACTTACAAAGGAGCTGGAGGAAGGATAATAAGAAACTTTAGTCATTATATGGGTTACCGTCAAGGAACGTAGCCATGGCTACCGGGTTAGTATCCCGCCGTCTGCAGAACGCGGGAAATTTTAATTATTACGCCCTCAAATGGATACTAAACAGTCTACTGCTAAACACGGTACTAAAGCCGTTGGTTCAATTCCCGACCTGACCGGATCGACGTTTTGGACAGTCCCTTCGAATCATGGGAAATGAAAGCCTCAAATATAATTCAACCGGACGGTCTGAAGGATCCCAGAGGAACATCCGCTGATTGGGATCGGGCTGAACTACACTAAAAGTCAAAAGGAGCGAAGTAAAAGTCATACAAGTAAAATTTACCACCGCGGTACAATGTCCGGTGTTAGTGGTGCTTTACGACACTCCAGAGATATCTCATGTCTCCTCCCTCTCCATCCTATTGCTCTGTGAAAACCTTTCTGAACTTCAGAACCATTGTTTAAACTAAATCATAATCTACACTCCCAGAGTCAATGAAATACTATAGAAATACTTTCATAAAAGTACACAAACATTGAGTATATTCACGCACATCAGAAAGTAATAAGTTAAAATTCGCATCATTTCGTTTTATGTATATTATTTATACATTGCGCTACTAATAATAAAAAAGTACATAAAACTTCTCTTTAACAAAAATAAAACCTAATAATAAATATTTAAACTTTACCAGAACATAAATGTTTCTTGATACTTAAAGTATAAATCAGTACCGTTGGTGAGCACCTCACGTTCATTGTTCTGAACTTTTCCCGCAGCAATAAATATGGTGTAAATAACAGAAAACTATATCGTTCAAGGCATATCGGAAACACAAATAAAATTTTAATAGTATATTACAATGTTTCGTAATGACTTTTCTAGTTTATACTACTTTATAGACTTTTCTACTAATTGATAAGTGATAACTATTCAAATTTTTTTTCTCGGCCGGCTAACTACAAGGGTCATTGCCGGCACCTCACGTATATAAGCTTCTCGCATTTTTCTTTGTTTCATTTCTACTTTATCTCTATCTCATTCACTATATCTCTTCTTTTAATTTTGTTTCCTACCGACCAAACAGAGGAGTGTCTTGTTGCTCGTTTCTACCATCCTACACGTGGTTTGTTAAAAATACTTCAATATTTACAGACTCACTAACAATACCCACTCACGCTAAGAAAATAATTACCTAATCTATAGTTGGCAGGGCTCAGAGTACAAGTGCACGACTGAGGTCCTGCCCTTACAACTAAATAAAAAGTCAATAGGATAGTCATAATCCTACCGACTTCCTTCCATTCGTGCTAATAAATACATTCATACAGTATGTACAGAATTTCATTCATCCATTAGACTAATTTCCTTTTGCCGGGCTTGTGGAGTACTCGATATTCCTCGACATCCACGTCCATTTACACAAAACATTCACGCTAATAAATACATTCATATTGGAGAGGTTGCAGAATCTCGGTAGTATTACTACCGGGTGACCTGCCCCTCACATCACACAACAAATATATAATTACCTAAACTAATTTGGCGGGTCTGTGAGCTACTCGATATTCAGTCACACCCAGACGTACCTCATCACCCACGCTAATAAATACATTCACACTGCAAAATGGAGATATACCACGTGTGGTTGGTTATATGTATCCATACGCGTTTATCAATTAATAATAATAAGATTATCTTTGAAGTCACTGTTATACTTAAGAACTATTTCCAGATTAGATGGTAGGTCACACCGTTCTCGAAACTCTCTTAACTTATTACATTCCTCTAATAGGTGTCTCACCGTTACAAGGTTTCCACAGAGTGGGCAGCGTTTTTGACTTCTACCTACTAAGAGGTGACCATTCGTGAGACGAGTGTGACCTATTCGCAACGTTGATAATATTATTTTGTTACGTTTTTCCAAATTCTCCACGGGTCATGGCCCCTCCGTACTTTTATGTATTTTTAGTTTTTCATTAATTTCGTTCCAGCGAGCCTGCCATTTACAATAAATCGAATTTTTCATTTTTGTTTCATTGTTTTTAACTCCATCGGGCTAATGGGGGACTCGGGGTCATGTGGGGTCGCAGCCGCTTTCTTAGCGGCCTTGTCTGCGTCCTCAAATTTGTTACATTTCAATACAATTATTTCTTCAAATAGATAAAAATTCCAATCATAAAGTAAGAAAATTTTGTACCAACCATCAGTTCAATAGCTAAGGTCTTGGTAGATATGAAAAGTATAATTAATTGAAATAATTAATATGGTCAATTATGACTGCTAACATATATGGATTAATCAGCCCAATTTTGATTATGAAGAAAAATTTTATCTTTGGAACAATACATGCAAATTGTGATTTTTATATGTTCATTGCCGTCATAGTATTTTTACTTTTATTATTTTAAAATTAAAATTAAAATTATAAATTCCTGACTGTTAAAAAGTAATGTACGTAAAGAGAATTTTGGTGACAATAATTAGAAATAATAACAAAAACTTATCGCTATTAGTCTTCAATAATAATGGGAGATCTTCAAATATTAGCACAATAGCTCTCAGCCTCCCGGGCATGAGGTTAAACTGCGTCCAAATACCCCTCCCGTACCTGGTGGCCTCCTTAACTTCCCATCCTTTTACTAACTCCCCAACCTTACCCTTCACTCCTGTAACCACCTCTTCCCAAAACTAATCTCTTCCTTCTCCTATCCTTGGCGTCCCAGGGNAAAAAAAAAAAAAAAAAAAAAAAAAAAAAAAAAAAAAAAAAAAAAAAAAAAAAAAAAAAAAAAAAAAAAAAAAAAAAAAAAAAAAAAAAAAAAAAAAAAAAAAAAAAAAAAAAAAAAAAAAAAAAAAAAAAAAAAAAAAAAAAAAAAAAAAAAAAAAAAAAAAAAAAAAAAAAAAAAAAAAAAAAAAAAAAAAAAAAAAAAAAAAAAAAAAAAAAAAAAAAAAAAAAAAAAAAAAAAAAAAAAAAAAAAAAAAAAAAAAAAAAAAAAAAAAAAAAAAAAAAAAAAAAAAAAAAAAAAAAAAAAAAAAAAATAGCTCTCAGCATTAATCATTCAGTGAATAGGAATGTTCATCCCCTAATATTATTATCCAAAAATCTTTATTCTGTATGGCTTTAAAATTGGGCACAAAAATCTTAACTCTTTTCTATTTATTTACGATAAGTAACGTTAACAAATAAAACAAATTTTTTAAACGGTCTATGGTCTTGGTGTAACAATTTACAACGTGACGTTATGATTATTTTATCGTCTCCGATTGGCATAGAGTTGACATAATCAATATTGCAATTTGAATTTAGTACGTCTGCGTAGTTAAAACATGGTGGTAATAAAATCATAAATATATTCCGATAAATATATGGATATCGATGAACTTCTAGAACATTTTGTCTACTTTTATTAACAAAATAGTAGAATTCGACTAATTCAACTGGATCTAAGCCACCTATCGGTTCGAAAATTGTACCCAATATGTAACAAGACTTTTTGAAACCTATGAAATATAGAATAACTCAAATTTCCTTCTCGGTGGTTTGGGTTTTTCTTAAGTTGATATTGGTCTCTTGTGCTTTTTCAATAAAATCATTGTCTTTAACAACATAAACGGGTTCAGTAGCCTTATACCAAAAGAAAATTGAAAAAGTATGTGTTTTTACTGATTTTTAGTTTTCCACCTACCGGTTGGGGGGGGGGCGTGTTGCCAGTTGGGGAATGGGTGCATTCAAGTAATTCAACTGGATCTAAGTCACCTATCGGTTCAAAAATTGTACCCAATATGTAAAAATACTTTTTGAAACTAATGAAATATCGAAATTACTAAAGAAAATTCGAAAGATTATATGATTTTACCGATTTTTAATTTTCCATCTACTGGTTGAGGGGTAAGAGTGATCATATAAAACACATGATAATACACACAACAAAATCTTGTCTGTTGACTCTTTGTCAGTGCCTATAAATTATCTTTCTAATTTTGAATAATCGTTTAATATGGATGACGACAATGTATTCCTCACTAATAATTTATTTAATGGTGCATTCGGTACCAACTCGCGTCAGTTGGAGCATAGGACGTGTTCTGGATTAATACGAATATTTAAGTTTTCCCTGGGCCGAGGCATGCAAAGGTTTTAAACACGAATGAAACTTGCATGTGGAGTTAAGAGCTGTAACCGCTGTTTTAAGCGAACGTATAAATTACGGGGATGTCGCGGTGGTGGATGGTCGGCTTTTATGCTTTCCCGTGCAACTTTGCGCCGGGGCAGCATCAATTTTCACGCTTCGTTTTCGACCCGCTTTGAGCCTATGCTAAAAACGTTTCCGTAGTTGGGACTATTGCCTACTTTAACATACGGCGGTTCAAAATAGCCAGGCAAAATCGTGAAAATGGTTGTTTATATTAGATAAGATTTTTTTTGATGAGAATTAAATTTTAACCTTTGTGAACACACATCTAGAACACTTTTATCATTTGTCTTCAGGCGAAACCAGTTTTTAAAGTGATTTAACAGTTCATGATATTTGGTAAATTTGGATACAATGTACACAAATTCAAACTAATCAGACATACACTTAACTATACAAAAAAATTCATAATCAAAATACATTAGTATGCATTGTTATTGTTTGTTTGTGCCATTGCTGCATTGTTTTTCTAAACACATTATGCCTTATTTTTGGATGTTATGTTTGGAGATATTCAAAGTAATTAACGGCTAAAATTTTTAAAGTTATAGAGTCATATCAACAATGAATATACACACTGATGGGATGACCAATTCTCAAAGCTTAACATTTAATTACAGATAATATCACAGACAATTCCACTTTGAAATGTATCACCTAGATTACGTTTCAAATATTGTGTATTTTATGTTTGTATTTAGAGTAATTGAGCACCCTCCTATTATAGTTACGAATAGTACAAATATATAATGCATATATAATGAATGATGTGAAACGATAAGGTAGATATATTGAGGGTAATGTAGACGTAGTTAATGAAACACGTTGCTAATCAGCAATAATTCTGATGGCTATATTTTGGACTTCGACGAGCTTTCTCTTGTCTTTCAGGCATATGCCCAAAATAGAAGCAACATTAGTTACAAGCGGTCGAATCTAATGTTCATACAACAATTTTTGCCGACTGTATCATCTATAAAGTCAAATGATTCTTACCCACCTCTTACAACCGTAAACTGGAATCTTTCACTGATCGCTTCTTCAGAAAGATACTCATACATTAGAACAAACAACACTAGGGCCCACAAGAGACCATTCTTTGTCCTAACCTGTATACCGTTTTACTGCTGACATTCCTATGCTTCCCTATACCATCTATACTCTGTTTTTTTTACAACTATCAAATCATTCAGTTTTATTTATTTATTTTTTTTTCCAACAAATCCTTTACCCCGGACTCATATAAGACGCTCGAATGCTGCAGTTTAAAACAAAATACGCGCGACAGAAGAGAAAGTTAAGGAAAAAACACGCAGAGGTCTGGCAATGACCTAAGCTAGTAAGTTGGAGATCAGGGATGCGGTCATCAAATCAAGTAAGCTTTGTAACTTATGCCAAGCTTTCAACCTTTATTGAGGTCTTCGTCAGGGCTCTACAAGTAATTACAACGATTATAATTAATAAATACAAAGTAATTCTCAGATAACAATGGATAACTAACTTACTCGTCATAGTATCAAAAGTAAAATAACATTATATATATATNAGTATATATATATGTAACCATATGTAACCAAGGAGAGGTAACCAATTGTGGTTCTAGACATAGCATTACACAACACACACAGAAAAGACTAAATTAGATTGTAGAGGGCGCTAAAATTATTGATATCACTTCTGAAATTTAATGAATTAACATCAGATTTAATATGTAACATTTCATTTAATAATATTTAAGATTTTCTCCCTGTCAAATACAACCACATGATCAAAGTTTATTTCATGATAGATTTCATGACGATGCCTTGACAAAGCTGTTCCTGGGCCTACTGTTATCATAACGGTCGATGGCCTAAGCTGTTTGTGGCCGATAAACCTCCCACTTTATAAATCCTGTCCAAAATCCAAGAACAACTTGAGCATATCAAAAACTGGTGCTAAAAGTGGAGGAAAAGACTGAATAAGGACAAATGTAGACAGTGTACATATACACTGAAGCAACAATCTTGTCCTCCAATTTAGCTACTGACTTCCACTCAATTAATATATTTTAATAATAATCCATTTCCGCACATCCCAATGCTTTGGTGCAACAAGTCAATTTCCATTATTGTCTCAGACAATCATGCCTTTCGACTGAATTGCCTATGGTCACTTAACAGACGGCTAAAATAACGACAAAGATAAATGGGAAAGATAGAATATACTGATATAATAATAATTTCACAACGTTAGTTTAAGGATTGTCAATATTTGATACCGATCTTATAACGACAAAAATGTTGAGGAAGGTTTATATCGCGTAACTCAAAAAATATTTTTAAATTTAGTAAATTTACAATGTAAAACTTAACTTAGATAACTTAGTACGATCAAAACGTTATCTTGTATGAATAATTTTCAAAAATCGTTTAACAGGATGTTACTCAGAGCTGAGGGTATTGAAAAACAACGACGATAGAGGTAAAGCAACAGCTGTTTAATAATAAATAAAACAGGTTTTAAGAATACAATATTATGTTGATTTAATATTATTTCCTTTCTAAGAAATCCTCTTTTGTTGTTCCGATAATCCTTTAGTCCTGCAATCTCAGGGCAAGCTCTCCGAAGCTTTTATTATTTAGAGCTCCTGAGGGACGCGATGGAGGGCGGGGGCGCTTCCTGTTGTCGTAAGAAGGCCGCTCCCCAGCGCCAAAGACCCCAGCTCCACTGTTTACCTGAATTATTGAGGCGCTGACAGGAAAGGGGTGCCAACACTAACGAAGTGTAATTAAACGAAAACCTGTCTCACACCGGAGATTATGTCGGGAAAACGGAGGGGAAAAGCAAGAAAATCTAATAGGCTATCGTTTACTTATTCAGGACCTCCGAGGAAAATTTGACGCTCTCGTGATCCTTGTAGGCAACTTCGAGAAAACGGCCAAACTAAGAAGGGAAGAAAACGGAAGGGGGAGTTTTTCCTTTTAAAACAAATTTAACATTAATGTTGCTCATAGCGCATCAACAGGCGAGGCCATAGGGTCAAGCCTTTTAAATAATCAATATATATTTTTTTTTCCATAAAACAATAACTTCGTGAATAAACTAGACAAATAGATACTTTTTCCATTACAAATGTATTCACCTTTTTCTAACATGTATTATTCATTGATCAGCAAAACATCTATCTATCCATGGGAAATCATTGCATTCTTGCGACATGATCTAAGAACTTATTGCAGGGTTTATTACTTAAAAAATTTTCTTTGTGATTCTCACTTAATCTACTTTGTCTTCATAACCTCATTATTGTGAGCACGTATACACAGATATGCTGCATGACTTTTTCATATGAAATTCATCCATTTAGGGGTCTATTGACAAAATTAATTCTTTCAATTACTTAATCTTTTTATGTAAGGTTTTGGTTGAAATGGAAAAGCTATTGTCACAAGCGGGATTGGAAAAATGGCAAATGGAGTGAAAATTCGAAAGGTTGTAGGTTGAGATGAGAAAGGTGTCCGAGTGGGTCGAAGTCATGATAACTCAAGTGGTTAGAGCAGCGTATTGAGCCAGAAGTCTTGGGTTCGAATCCTGCTCGTGACACTAGCTTTTTCATTTCAATATAAAAAAATTAAGTAGTTAATTAAAATTAATTAATTATAATTTTAACACAATTCAGTGTTTGATGTAAACTTATATTATAACGTAACCAAACCACTAAAGTTAAAAAATATTACCAATACAAAAAATAAATAACAATTGTGATGAATAGGTAACAACATTTGTACAAAATGAGTAAATATTAAGTTCGTAGATAGTCTACTGAAACTTGTGTGTACTTAATGTATAGGAAAATATTTCCTGCCTAAAGGTAAAGTTTAATAAATACTCGTTTATTTGTGTTTTATTTTCATTTTGCTGAACATTGCCACTACTTTTTATCGGCTCCTCCACCGTCTTCTGCCTTGTGGGGGAGGGGAGTTGTCAACATTACTCTCTAATGTAAAGTAAAAGTAATATTAAAATCTCCTCAGAATGGGCCTCGTGTAGGTACAAATCGGTTCAAAACAAAATAAAAACTAGTAGAAAGTTTAAACTAAAAATAAATAAACAAATAAAAATAAATGAATATTTCTACTATAATATTTGTAATTCTAAATATTACTAAAATAGTTGCCATAAAACCATAAAACCCATATCGTCGACATTATATTGTAATCTGGTCAAATATACCAACAAAATACTATTATTGTGACGAGTATTAACTGCACAAGGATGCAGTGTTTGTGTGTGTGTGTGTGAGAGAGAGAAAGAGAGAGAGAGAAGAAAGAGATAAGTAAATAAATTGAGAGAGAGTAAGTGAGGAAGAGAGAGAAAGAGATAAATAGATTGAGAGAGAGATAGATAGATAGATAGATAGATAGATAGAGAGAGAGAGAGAGAGAGAGAGAGAGAGAGAGAGACTGATAGGGAGTTATTGAAAGAGTGAACATACGAATATGAAACATAGATAAATAGGTTTAGGAATAGTAAAGATAAATAGACAAATAGATAGAGACTGAGAAGGAGAGAGAGAGAGAAAAAAGAGAGAGAAAAAGAGAGAATGTGAGTGAGAGAGAGTGAGAGTGAGGGTGCGCGACACTAATGGTATTGTGGAAAATTGTACATGACTTCAGTTCACGATAGACGTATAGCTAAATTCTTTTAAAACATTATGTATTTTGAACATAACATGCTTCTGAAAAGAAAATATATACAGGGTGTCCCACTTCCTTCTGGCGAAACTCAGGGAATCGATTCTACTCTTCGTTTGGAGCAAAAAATGCTCAGGAGAAAATTTTCGGAAAGTTCTCTATTTTGAAGATATTCGTCAACTTAGCTTTTTTCAACTTTTCACTAACTTACGACATAAAAACGCTTACAACTTCCAAAATGTTGAGACTACAACAAATCCAATTACACCATTTGATAGAACGTTAAATTTGTTGTAAGATACTTCTTTGCAATAATCTGAATGACCTAAAATGTTAGCCAATATCAGTTGGAACATGTCAAAAGTACAAAATTTAAAATTTTGGTCAAATTGCACGTTCTACTGAGGTTACAAAAAATATCTACAACTTGTCAAATTTTTCTAAAAATTCTTCATCTAATATACTTTACGTTGATATATCCAGGTTTTTAAATAACGTTCTAGTAGAGTTGAAAAATAACAATTGAATGTTCGAAAACGTGAGCTAAGGTAAATTTGAAGGGGGGGGGGTAGAAATTCAGAAAGTCATTTATGCATTCGAGAAGAGGGAAAACACTTTGAGCATTTCCTCTGAAAAGTTCCTCCTTTGTTGTTAGGTGCTTGCTACAAGAAAAACCATTGCATTTTATTGTATGAAGCTTTCTGATATGGTTTTTGTGAGATTTCACATGTGTCATTTTTATTTTACAAAGCGAGTTCTAATTGGTTTATTTCTACCCAAATTATGTGAGTTTAATAATAATTTAAACAATAGAAATAATCCCTTAAATTCACTAATTTCGTGGTCCGCTTGATCAATTAATACATTACAATTAATTAAGGTTTTTAGTTGAGATGAAAAAAAGTTTTCAAAGTTTACATTTTTATCAATCATTTTATTGTCCAATAATAAAGCATTTTTGAGTTGCATGGGGTGAAGGTAGCAATATTAAAAATTGTAGTAGGTTGTTTTACAATGTAAGAACTCTTTTAAATTACGTTAGACATATTATGTTTTTGAATTAAATGCGCTGTAGCTGTTTCACGTACCTTATTTGCATTATAAACCAAATGTAAGTTTTGCTAAATGACGAAAAGTTAAATATTCAATAATACGAAATCTAATTATTAGAAAACCGTCAAAAATAACGTTTCTAAAACGTAATCTTCTTCGTAAAATTTCTTTCATTTTGTAGCTGTTCGTTCTTCATGCACGGTTTTGCTATATAGACAACTGGATATATTGTGGTAACAGGGAGTAAAAAAATTTTCCTCTAACAAACAGCGCCATTGTTCACCAAGGCTATTTTGTATTGTATAGAATTTATATCGATTTCCCCCTTGAAAGGATAATTATAAATAAATAACCACCCTATATAATATATCGAATTGCGGATATTTCCTCGTTCATTGTAGAGTGGGCGACGGTGCCTCCTCAGTATTAATAATAATTTATAACCCCGGTGATGTAGGCCCTTGGCAAGTTTCGGATTATGTCGGCATACTGAGGGACTTTCACAACTTCTATTTTAATTAAAACAAATACTAATTAGGGCGAGGTACAAGGTTCGAGGGCAGTGTAGTTGTAGTTCCGACCGCAATAACTATAACAATCGGGGGGCAACTTTAGCATCGCTCACAACAATTCGGCCTTGGAAAAAGCTAAGAAACATAAAGGGATAATAATCTTTCTTCATATGTTGACTCATCGAAATATGCTCTTTTTTCAAAAGACTTCACAAAAAACTGTTATATTATTTTTATGTTAACGTTTGATTTGTTACAATATATAATTTCACGTATAAAAACGAATTGTACTTCTTTCTCTAAGATTAGATCTTATGTTTTTATCAAATTTGTCGAGATAAAAACCCTTTTTCAGATAAAGAATTTTCTTTCTCTCTAGCTTGCATGTAGCAGAATAAAAAAACAACGATTTGTTGTGAAAATTGTTCAAGCCGACTGGAATTTTAGGCCTGCCCAAAAAAACTTACTGCTTGTGTCCTGTTTAGGCTGAGGACCGGGTGATGTTGTCCAATTGAGCTTCATATCCTGAAACAAAAAATAAACCTAAAATTATTAACATGACCAAATTGTCAAATTCGACAACAATCAAGTTTCTGTTTATAAAGCAGTGTACATTAAAGTTCTATTAAAATTACCAAAGTTTTTAGAGTGGTTTTATTTCACAATTTTTCCGTTTGAAAAAACGACATGAAATAAAAAAATCAATGTTTGAAATTAATATCAATAACAATGGCTGGTTGCTGATAATGCTCACGATATATAGCGTGTCGTGGTAAACGTCATCTGACAACTTTTGCCCGACTGTCAACTTCTTGTTGATAAAAATCTCTTCCCAGGGTTCATACAAGACAATGGGACGAATGTAAAACAATCACGTGGAACAAGCGACCCAGTACCACCGTATATTACCCTCGTAAAAATGTTCTAAATTGGACTTCATGACCATTTATCTGTTTCCTGTGAGTATTTTATCAAAAACGCGCCAACGATCCAACGATATGAAGCAAAATTAGATTTTGTTTTATTACTTATTAGTCCACCTCTGTACAAAGATTATTTATTGTTTTCAATCAAACCGGACGCTCGTTTAAATCATATCAGTTTTATACATTTTGGGACCCTACTTATTATACATTTAAAAGTGTTGTGTTCGATAAAAATAATATGTTCTTTAATAAGTCAGTTTTTTAATTTTGTGAATGTGTAGCTCTATCCAGAATAATATAAAAAAAGAAGTATCAGATAACAACACTCATAAATATAAATAAATAAATAAATAAATATATATAACATAGCAGCAACCTGAACTTTAAAGTCTCGTGAATAAAATTCAGAACAAAACTTTTTGCAGAAGAGACTTTTTAGTCCAATTTCACATGTATTGTTATTTGATAAAGAATAATCCTGCGGAAATAATGACGTATATTTACTGGACAACCTATATTAGAGACTATAATTTATTACTGATCATTCATCGTATATTTTCCATATTCCAAAGAACAAATTAACGTAAAATTCCCGCAAGGCCGCAGGATTCGAACCGGGGACCTTTACCTTACAGTGATGAGCGCCGTGTCAACGCCTAAACCGTTGCAGCCACCGACGCCCCCCAATCGGTACATATGCTAAAATTAAGTCGTTATTATTAACAAATTCTGTAAACGCATTTTCTAACGAATTTTGATCAATAAACTTTTTATGTTGTGAAACGTGGTCCAGGTGTCTGAAAAAATGGTATTCTGTAGGCTAGAGGACTGGAGAATGGCTAGGCAGAACCTCAAAACCAAGATCCAACAATTGTCGTGTGATCACATGTGAGACATGGGGCCTAGCGTTGTCATGTATAGGAATCGGCCTTTTATGATTGACCAAATTTCAATAATGCCAATTTCTGGTTGATTTGTTCAATTTGAGAGCAATACATTGCCAGGATTCAAGAAGATGTTGGAATTCAGCCCAAATGAACTCAATGTGAGCACCAAAGGGTCACCATCGGGCTTTGGAAAATATGGTGCCGCTTCTCCTTTTTCGAGCCACTGTCCAGAACGTCTATTGTTATCGTAGAGAATCCTTTTTTCGGACAAGTAACAATGCTATCCAGAAAAGATTCGTTTCTGTTTCATCAAAGAAATGTTGCGCAGTTCATAAAGTTGATTTTTTGGCGTCCGTTTAATGCGAGAAAAACCCAACTTTTGAGCCATTTCACTTTTCCATGGTCACCCATCTAATGGGTCTTAAGGTGTAGCGAGGGGCGATTTGCTAACTGAAAGATTATCTGCAAGTTGTCGAACAATTGTTCTGGGATTTTCTTTCACCAAGCTCGCAGAACATCATCATGCAGGAAAGAAATTCTTCCAGGACCATCTTTGCTTCTAGGCCGAAGTCTCCCGCACGTAATTTTTTAAATTATCTCTGTACTGCTCACTCACACTGCCATTGCTGCTCATTAATGTTTATGGCCGTTTGGGCACCGTTCCCACCGAAACGAAATTATCCAAAAATCACGTGTTGATATCTTAGCAAAAATTGAATTATTGCCAAGTAACGAAACGAGAACAAACATTTTTGTTTAGAAAAGGAATAAGAAATATTGACATTGTTCAAAAGAATAATCCATCAAACGAAAACAGTTTATTATATAGAGAGGTAGTTGAAAGAAAAAAAGAAAACCTGCAATATTTTCCGGTCGAACTAGTAGAAGAATACATACATATTTTCAAGTCTTTTTAGTCTCTTGATTTGAAATATTAAACATCTAATGGGTTTTACAACCTGCCATCATACAAATGGGGATATATAGAATCAGAGGATGACAGAATGAATAAGAGATAGAATGAGAGGATATTGTGATAAATAGATAGGTAGTTAGATTAGATAGATAGGTTGATAGATAAATAGATAGGTAGATAGGTATATAGATAGATAGGTAGATAGATCAACAGATATGCAGATATATATATATAGGCAGATAGATAGATAAATAAATAGGTAGATAGATAGATAGTTAGATAGATAGGTAGACAGATAGATTGATATATAGATAGGCAGATAGATAAATAGATAGGCAGATAGATTGATAGATAGATAGGTAGATAGATGGACAGATAGATAGATAGACAGGTAGATAAATAGGTAGATAGATCGGTAGATAGGCAGATAGATAGATAAGTAGATAGATAGGTAGATAGATAAATAGATAGGCAGATAATTGATAGATAGGTAGATAGATAGATAGATTGATAGATCGGTAGATCGATAGATAGATAGGTAGCTAGACAGATAGATAGATAGGTAGATAGATAGATAAATAGGAGAGAGAGAGAGAGAGAGAGAGAGAAAGAGAGAGAGAGAGAAAGAGAGAGAGAGAGAGCGAGAGAGAGAGAGAGAGAATGTATCTATAAAAAGTTTGCTTTTTGTTTTTTTATTACATTTTTAACGTAAACCATAATTTCTAAATACAACTCAGCGTATTACAGCAACCGCAACAGCACGAGGTTGATTATGCATTGCTACCCGCAGCATTAATATCCTCGAGGGCATTTTCCACCCTCTCATGATCATCTAAGGTTAGCAATTAACATGCCCGTATTATCTATCCCTGATGTTCTGTTTGCATTGGCCCACCCTTGTAGAACATCGATAACGTAATTGAACAACACAGGGCGTGTTGTTTTTGTTACGGAAACATCAATTAAATCTTTTCAAGTTCTAAAAATAGTCCATATCTTAAATATTCATGAGCTGTTGTTTGTTTCCACAAGAGAATCGTTTGGATTGTTTCAAATCGAATAATTACACGCAACTGTGAACTGTGGAATTCGACAAAAATTAATTTCTTCGTTTCATCCATTAAAATACTATTCATGGGACTTATAAACCACCATTCAAGACAATGAGAACGGTCGATCCAATTAGCGGAACGACCCATCAAAGCGAGGCTTAATACTACTCTGCCAACGGTAATATCGAACTTTCTGGCAGGGGGCATATCCTTTTGGGAAATATTAAATGGACGTGCGCAGTTTTATTTCAACGTGAGTTCCATTAGCTGAGATGATGGTTTCTACGGGGTATAGATACAAATGATCATTTTGTCCAAGCGATATCAAATTTTATGTAATTCTCTCTTTAAAAGCCATTGTATCGAGTTGAAGATATGAAAGCAAAAACATTTATATGTTTACATTTATTTTTAAAAGGGTGGGCGAGGGATCCTTATAATGTAAATAAGGATGAAAATTAGTTTCTACTCTTAGTCTTTGTTTTTTCAATGTTTTTAAAAATATTTTTATCTTTATTTTTTGAGCTCCGTTTGTTTATCAGAAAATTTTTAGGCGAAATTAAATATTATCTTGTTGGTGATATCACGCATTTTTTGCGTGTCAACAGACAAGACAAAATATAAACAGCTTTTTTATTGAACGAACGATTTATACTTGTAGAAAATAGCTTAACGTTAAACAACAATTTTGAAAATCTGTAATAAAATGGAATTTGTATGTTATAGAAATATTCATTTTCAGTTAAAAAATAATACAAATTTAAATAAAAAATATTTGCAGCATTAGGAAAAGCCTTCTGCACAAATTAACGTTTTAAAAACTGATATACTAATCTCTCTCTCTCTCTCTCTCTCTCTCTCTCTCTCTCTCACACTCTCTTTCTCTCCCACTCTCCCTCACTGTCTCACGCTTTTTATCTCCCTCTCCTCCCTCCCTTTCTCACTCGCTCTATCTCTCTCTTTCTCTCTCTCTNCTCTCGCTCTATCTCTCTCACTCTCTCTCTCTCTCTCTCTCTCTCTCTCTCTCTCTCTCTCTCGCTCTCTTTCTCTCCCACTCTCCCTCACTGTCTCACGCTTTTTATCTCCCTCCCCTCCCTTTCTTTCTCACTCACTCTCTCTCTCTTTCTTTCTCTCTCACACACACACACACACACACTCTTTCTCTCTCTGCGTGCATGTGTGCATCGTGAACAACTAACTTATAGTGTTGTTTTGTCGATCTTTCGTTTTTGTTGTGAGCATTGTTTTATTGCTTACTTGTGAGAGTGAATTTAGTGTGTACTTAATTTCTGCCAGTATTCCTCTGGTTTTCAGAATCTGTCGAAATGAAAAGTTGAAGGGATGGTGCAAAGGGGGGGTAGGCGCATTAAATATTTGATTCTAAGTTACAAAAGCCTTTGTGAATTGGAAGCCAGCAAACCCCTATGGTTTGAGGGGAGCTGGTAGGTCGACCGGAGGATGAAGCGAGAAGAGTTAAAATCTTCCGTGGGCGACTCCTCCCCATTGTATTTTGAATAATGTATAAGGGAATATGTGAGGAATTAAGGGATGTCGGTCGGAAGGGCTGTAGAGTTTAATACCGGGCGCTTTTGTCCTCAGGGCCGGCAAAGGGCTCTTCTAGTGATCCCCAGGCAGTCGCGTCCGCCCATGGGTATTACCTATAACCTTAAACAAGGGGCCTTACCGGTATTTGTCCCAAGATATGCCAGAGGGATTTTATCTAGCCGCAATCTTTCAATCGTCAGCTTTAAATTGCGGCAACCCTTCTGCAGAGACACACAAGTAATTCCATTGTACATATTTTTCTCAAAAGTAGGACAGGAAACAATACAAAAATTCTTAGGAGACAATGGATATCCGAAAAGATTTGTAAATAAACTTATAAATAATAAAAAGTTATGGAAAATACAAGAACAAGAACATCAGGACAATGTAAGAGGGGCAGATGACCTCCCCATAAAATATGTCACGTCAATGAATTAGCAGATATTATATAAAAATTTGTGAACAGGAAGTTCGATGATACAAAAGTGGCTTTTTGAATAAACGTTTGATAAAATCATACTATTCAAAACGAAAATATCCAATAACAGATACTTCTCAATCAGGCGTAGTTTATAAAATACCCTGTGATAATTGCGAAGGAGTTTACTACGGAGAGCCCAACACAGGAGGGCGTATCAACATAAATACTCGATAAAAAATAAGAAAATAAATGGCACCGCCCTATCTAAACATGCCATAACTTTGGGACATTAAATAAATTTTGATGAAATAAAAATTATGAAAAAAGAAAAAAACAACAAGAAATGTAAATTCCTAGAGGCCATTTTTATAAAAAGCGATTCACGCGCTATAAATACCAAACAGGATACCCAATTCATAAACAACAGCCTCAGAAAACTACAATGTTAAAAAAACACGCTTAAATATGTAATAAGTTAATTGTAAATATAAGATATGTAAGTAATTTTGGAATATGAGGTGGTGCGAGGGATAATCCCGACAGAGGTTAAACTTGTTCCCGTCGCCTGAGTTCCTCATGGTAGATATGCCTAAAAATAAAATTTAAAAAAGCTTTTCCAATCGTTTTCAACTCATAAAAGAACTAAAAATATTGTACGTAGCAATCAATGGAGTTGAAAAAAAAAACATGAAACATATGCCGGTTAGTAGTAATAAATAAAACATAAACAAAGAGGACAGCTAGATATCAAGCGGTGAGTTAGGTTTTTGCCTTTATGTATAAAAATATATGTAATTCTGTAAAAATAAAAAAAGTAATAATATGCTAAGTATGTACAGGCAACCTTGAAAATGATTTAAAATTAAATCGAAACGTCGGCCAGGATACGAAGTCGAACCGACCGATATTTCCATCACACACCGATATCACCACACAATTTCAAATTATAAACTGTATATAATTTGATTATACACAAGTACATAGTCTGCTAGACCTAAAGGAATATTCTTATCTCATTTAGCCAAAATTTGACATAAACAATTTAGTCTTGTGTTTGCAGAATTGTTTTGTTATATGTAATGCCGTGTCCCTTACAAACCAACCACTGAAGATAATTATAAGGCGAAAGGTCCAAAACAGCAAAGATATGGAAGCCAAAATGACCAACCTAACGGTCAATCACCACTCAATCATACAGCGGAAAAATAGAAATTAAAAAAGCTACAATGATACTTTAAGTTGGAGCATTAAAATTTTGACAAAACATGCTTATCATTATGTACTAGTTTAGCTTGATTACTTAGTTTTCTTTATAAAGCGTCAAATTGTTTCATACCATTTTTGTAAGTAAGTTCAAGTTCATTACATAACAAATAAATAATATTGATTGCATATTTTTAGCTAAGGTGTAATTTGGCACTTCTAATGACTAAGGCTCGGTCCAAGTTCTAAGAGGGGAAAGGCAACAAATGTGAATCAATCAAACGGTAGCGTCAAGAGAAAACAGAAGGGGAATACGCTGCTAATCAACTTTCCCTTCATTAAACACCCTCCCCATCACACTCGCTGTTTCACCCCGCGCGAACATCAAGGAGAATTTCCAAACTACCCAGCTCGTGAGCGTATAGTTCCCTTAAGCCTCATTTCCTCCTTCACTTCCTCACTAATGACGTAACTTAATTAAACGAATGGACGGAACATTTGAATTTAAATGCGGCTAACACCTCAAGGTGTGCTGCTTCGCTTTCTTACCGAAGCTCAAAAATTAATTCTTCCCCGCTCAGCCACCACTGTGCGTTAATTAAGGAGAGCATTTGGCAATTAATTTTAATCGTTCCATTCCTCACTTTATCAAATATGCTCAATATCACGTATGACACTTTAATATAGAGAACAATTTGTGTAATATTGGGCCTACTGACGCATGCTTCGTCAAGGGAATCTCTTAATTGGATACATTGATATCGTGTGGAGATGAATTTTGGCAATCATCTGGTCTCCAGATCTTCGCTGTTCGTCATTACGTCTTATCCACGTTGGACGTTGTAATAAACACATAATTGTAATTAGAAATACATATAAATGTCCTAATAAATCATTCAATCGATCAATTTAATTTAATCAAATTTTGCACGAATATTGAAAAATCAATCAAATTCGGTGACTCATAAGACACTTTTGGAATTTTCAGTTGAAAAGACTATTATGCTTATGATTAGAATCCCCCCCAAGCATAGGCACAATTGAACAACAAAATTTGATATATTATCAAAAGATCATTTTCAATAGTATATAGATATATATCAAAAAAATAAATATTTTAATAATAATTTTATTTTTAAAATAAACTAATTAACACATTTGGAATTTTATTATACGATATATGAAACGGGGGAAGGATCTAATTATTAATCAACAATATATTTAATGATTATTCGAAAATCGTGAGATGCGGTCTGGTGTGATGTAGGTTTCAGAAAAACATTTTCTTTATCGTGCCAACATTTCTAACAAAAATTTTTTTTTAAATATTCAATCAAAGTATTTCTACTCACTCAGTTTGTTTTCTGCGTACAGAGTAGAAATACTTTGAGTGAATATAAAAAATAAAAAAAATATTTTTTGCATTGTATAGTCACGTTTTTCCACATCCTACATGTATTTGTTTAATTTATACAATGTTTGTAAAACCCAGGCTCTGAAGATGATCTCAATATAGATCGAAACGTAGGCACGGTAAACAAAATGTTTTTCTGAAACCTACGTCACATCAGACCGCATCTCACGATCTCCGAATAATCATCGACCAACGGTCACTAATCGCCACACAAAAATATTTAATTTTAAAGAAATAATTGCAGTCCGTGCTGCCGCAGGCATCCATCCTCGCGCTGGCAACGACTTCATCAACATGCTCAAGGGCACGGCGATGGCTTGCGTGATAACAGTAAAAGTGAATCGTCGTAAAATTTGAAGACCTAGTCAAAAAAAAAAATAAATTCTGAAAAAGAGAGGTCAGTGGGTGAATAAGTACGGAGTCGTCAGTTGAGTGGAGATGAGTAACCATGGTCAGTTGGTCACGAGTCAGTTAGAGTTTAGAGTTTAGCGTTAGTCAATGGTCAGAGGACAGTGGTGAGTTTGAAGGTGGATTTGGAATGCGACAGTTGTTGGTTGCAAAAATGGAAACAAGTGGGCCAGAGACCTTTGTTAAATTATAAAGGTATGAACGAGCTTTGGAGAGCTGCTTAGCAACTTCCTTTGCGGATTTTTGTTAATAAAAGTTGTTTTGAAATGTAAAGATCTGGATTACTTTGTTATCGCCCCAATGAAGGATTTGGGAGAAAGGCCGATTCTGACGAATGATCGACATATCCGTTTCTATCCCTGGTATTATTCCTCGTTTTCTATATTTGACCGGAAAACGTTATTGATGTTGACTGCGGGATACGTGATAGCACGATCTGGTTTGTTGTCAATCAAGAGAATGATAATTTAAGCACGGTTAGTTTGGACAAAATGGCCTTGTCTCTTGAAAATGAAAGAGCATATCTTGTCTCGCAGATCGCGACTTGTAGAGGTTTTTGTGTGTTTTATAGTGTCTTACGTCGACGGCCTCTCTTTATAACATGAATTAACTTCAACAGTTGGTCGTGCGTCTACTCACCTGTCATAATTAAAGTACTTAGGTAAGAACAATTTACAACAAGGGAAACACAAAGATTTCAAGGCCTGCTCGGGTGCGACTAGGGCGAAGAACTACAACTTAAATTCTTAAGGGTACCTCGCTACTACCACCCGGTTGTTTAAGAAACCCAAATGTCTCTTCGGAATTAGCAGAATAAGTTTAGGGCAAAGGGTTGAAGTTACCCAGTAAAAGCTACATACGTTTCTGTACTAGCGTCACTAAATAATTGGTCCAACTATGTCATTATAAATTTCGGCAATCTTCGTTCTATAATGACAATTGTAGCATGTAGAATTTATGGCTAAGAGTGAACGGAACCAAACAACTTGTTTATGAAGTAGGAAATGACTATGCTTATGAAATTAGCTGAATAATAGATTATATTTACCTCAAACTCCACTACACAAAATAACAAGTTACACCAACTGAGATGTTTGTTATTGTTCACTGTACGACACGAGGAGCTCTGCTGGTGTTGACTGAAAACTTATCAGTCATTTTACGATTTAGGTTTTTTCATTAGACGGAATTGCACGTGTGAACAAAACGTACTCCTCAAAATATTTCTGTTCGTTCCAAATTAAAATTAAAATGACTCTATTATAATAATATGGATATTAAGGATATATAATATTATGGATATTCAGTGACATAAACTAGTAGAAAAGTGATAATTTATATGTTTGAAACGCATTGGTGTTGCTAGGTAAGACTTCGATCGTTTCAATGCAAATCCAAATCCTTGAAGCTTATCCGAACTGATTAACGATACTTGCCTCCAGTTCCCACTGACTTTATGCTAATTTCTAAGTAAGAGAGTCGCTGAGCAGACAGAGCGGCGGGTGCTGGGGGGTGCTGTGGATGGTATGATTTCAAAATTCATGGGCCCTCTGTGACGACACCCTTGTAAGGGCCCCGTTAATGAGCCTTTTCGGAATAATCGTATCCATATTAAAATGGCATATCCCCCTCAACCCGGCGAATCGGCTTTTGCCTTATGCATAGCTGAGACTAATATCTCTCCCTCCGACCCAGGAAATACTTTCTGTCCCGGGGCCTGTTTCATTTTTTAAGGATATTCCGCCGTTCGCATCATCTCCTTGACGACTCCTGGACTATCTGGGGAATTTGATCTCAGGTACTCAAGAGCACATTATGCATAAGGCTCTCAGGATAAAATCCTTTATAATAAATAAAAATCTAGCTTTCATATTTGAGTATACTTTCCTGGAAATCTTTCTCCGTCCCCTCTCTGAAATAATTTATAAAGTCTAATGTTATTATTTTTCTCAGGCGCACAACATAAAATCAGTTAAACGCATGATTTAAATATTTATGTCTTAAAAGACCGACCGGCGAACGCCTAAACGAAGTTACATTTAGTTATCTCTATACACATTTATACGGGGTTATCACTAAGTGCAGGTCATAGCCTAGCTAAAAGTTCACGATAAACTAATTAAGGTTATTTTCATCATCTTGCTAATTTTGTCCAAAACTAAATCTATGTACTTTACTATGCTTACTATACTCTATAATATGTGTTTCCCATTAAAGTTTTTGCACAACACCCATACATTATAATTTAATCTTATTCCATTAATTTTATTGTAATTTTTATATAAAAATAAATTCACCGATATAATTATGTGAGTTGAATGAAACAAAATATAAAATACAAATCAAAAATATACAAATGTTAATTTTCTTTTTTAATAATCGATTTACTTACATACTTAAGTAAATATAAAGATTACGCATTTTGAAAACTAACCCATTATCCTCTTTTATCCATTTTAATCCAGTTGTATTCTCTTTAACCAAGGAAAGACATCATGTTGAACCACAAGTTCACAATATTATTGTGAGAATGAGCCATCGATATCACAGAGGCAGTTGGCGTTTGTCAGAGCGTAGTCTCCCGGGCTATAGTCCGATTCCGAGAGATTGGAAGTGCCAATAGGAGGCCTGTTAGTGGATCTCAGCGCATTACGACGCTAATGGAGGACAGACATATTGCCATTGCTGCAAGACGGAAACCTTTCCATAGTGCCCACCGCATCCTAAATGAAATATAAGATGTTTGGCAAGGCTTGTGGGAAGTAGGTCTCACATAGTAGCCCCTTTGAGGCGACTCAACAGCTCGCCACCAGCAACTCAGGAAATTAAGATGTAGCGAGCGCTTAGTTCAGAACACCAATTCGAATGTCGTTATGTTTACTGATGAGGCGCATTTCTGTCTGCATAGTGATAGCAGGCGCCGAAGAGTCTATCAAGAACAGGGGATGCGTGCAATTCCCCAGTTCGTGCTCCATTCAGTGCAGTTTGGAGGAGGCGGTGTAATGGTCTGGGCTGGGATTAATACTGGAGTACGAATGGACTCCATATTGTTGAAGGCAACCTCACCGCAGTCCGTCGAAGTCCAAGATTATCGGGGAATACATTCCTCAAACCAGGGATTTCATTGGCAGGGATTTTCGATTTATGGATAACAATGCCAGACCTCATAGAGGCAGAGTTGTTCATCAATGCTTAGAAAGCCTGAGAATGACCCATCTGTTCCCCCTCTCCCTAACCCAGCATGTCCCAACTTAAACACTTTCGAAAAACCTTTGGGATGAATTGTCAAAGAGGGTAAAAATTCGCCCATTGATGCCAGAGAATTTGCAGTGATTGAGAATGGACCTGTTCGAGGAGTTTGAAAATATTCCATACCAATCCATTCAAAACCTAACAAACTCGAGCCACGACGAATGCAACCCATGATCAACGCAAATGACGGAAATATTCACACCTAAAATCCAAGAAAGCTTCAGGTTTTGATCTCATTACCCCAAAAATTCTCTAACACCTTCCCAAAAAGGCCATCATATTCATTACATGATTTACCAATTTAATTACCAATTTAATTCTGTTCTTCGTACAACCTACATCCCAATAGCTTGGAAGCACTCGTATATTCAAATGTTCCCTAAGCCAAAAACGCCAACACATTGTACTACTTCATACCGGGCAATATGTCTACTACCCACTTAAGGTAAAATTTTAGAAAAACTTCTATTGAAAAGAATTCTTCCCATTCTAAATTCTCAAAAAATAATCCCAGACTATCAGTTTGGTTTCCCAACCGTCAGTCATGTGTCACCGCGTGGTAGACATTATTTCCTCCTCCCTTGTGGTGGGCAGCACCGTTCCGGAGCCTTTCTTGATGTAAGCCAAGCTTTTGATCGAGTTTGGCACCTGGGCCTGCTGTTCAAGCTCAAGGGTCCTTCCATCCACCTACTATCTCGTACTGCACAGTTACCTCACTGACCGATTCTTCCAAATCATCGAAGGTCATTCCCTCTCTGCATATTTTCCTATCCATGCTGGTGTTCCTCAGAGTAGCGTTCTGGCCCCTACACTATGCCTGGTGTTCAAAGCTGACATGCCATCTCATCCCGCAACCATCACATTCACATTTCTGCAAATGTGAATGTGATGGTACGGCAATTCTCTCTAGCAACTCCGACCTTGTCATTTCCACTCGAAACCTCCAACATCTCATACTACTAGAGTCTTGATGTAAAAAGAAAAGGATAAAATTTAACAGACATTACCTTCACTCTTCGTAAAAAGATCTCCCCCCTCACTGTTTTCTTAAATAATATTCCCCTCCCAACTGCAGACAAGGTGCGGTACCTCGGACTGCACATCGACAAATGCCTGACATGGAATCCTCACACACGACTGAAACGTCAGGAGGTTATGACACGATATAGAATTCTTGCACGACTTTTTAACAAACGTTCTAATTCTAAAGGCTCCTTTACAACACCACAGTTAAGCCGATTTGGACTTAGGGCCTGGAAGTTCAGCCAAACATTCAAACTGCCCAGAGTTTAATACTACGAAAAATACTAGATGCGCCATTTTATGTATCGAACCAAACTATACATACAGATTTACATATTCCTTTCGTACAAGATGAAATACGTTTCCGTTACTGTAAATTTCATAAAAACCTCCCAACTAACGTAAACTAGGACATCAGAAACCTCGCATTCCGGCGAATCCCCTCAAACCCCCTCCGCCGACTGAAGAGACAATGGCCGCGAGATCTCCTAGGAATTGATGATGATGAAAGTGAAAGTGATGATCACACGTTTCAAGTAAACAAACAATATTATTGTAACATTGGAGTAATAGCAATGTGTGTTTTCTGTACTTTTGGTTTTAATTTTGTATACAGGGTGTCCCAGTTCCTTCTGACGAAACTCAGAGAATCGATTCTACTCTTCTTTGGAGCAAAAAATGCCCAAGAGAAAATTTTCGGAAAGTTCTCTATTTTGAAGATATTCGTCAACTTAGCTTTTTTCAACTTTTCACTAACTTAAGACATAAAAACGCTTACAACTTCCAAAATGTTGAGACTACAACAAATCCAATTACACCATTTGAAAGAACGCTAAATTTGCTGTAAGATACTTCTTATTAATGATTCTTAAATCAATTAGAACTCGCTTTGCAAAATAAAAATGACACTCGTTTGACCGGTTGAATGAAAAATGCTGTATGGGATCCAAGTTTAAACAATAATCATCACAGAATGTATCAGGTAGGGTGTGTTCCTGAAAGATAATAATATTAATTAATATTAATATTATTTTACAAAACGAGTTCTAATTGATTTATTTCTAACCCCCCTTCCTTCAAAATTACCTTAGCTCACGTTTTCGAACATTCAATTGTTATTTTTCAACTCTACTAGTTCTAGTTATTTAAAAACCTGGATATATCAACGTAAAGCATATTAGATGAAAAAGTTTTTGTGAAATTTGACAAGTTGTAGGTATTTTTTGTTACCTCAATAGAACGTGCAATCATGACCAAAATTTTAAATTTTGTAATTTTGACATGTTCCAACTGATATTGGCTAACATTTTATATCATTCCGATAATTGCAAATAGAATTATATTACAGCAAATTTGGCGTTCTTTCAAATGTTGTAATTGGATTTGTTGTAGTCTCAACATTTTGGAAGTTGTAAGCGTTTTTATGTGGTAAGGTAGATGAAAAGTTAAAAAACCTAAATTGCTGAATATCTTCAAAATAGAGAACTTTCCGAAAATTTTCTCGTGGGCATTTTTTGCTGCAAAGTAGAGTAGAATCGATTCCCTGAGTTTCGTCAGAAGGAACTGGAACACACTGTATATTACCTTGCTCACTGTTACTTGTTACCTACTTTAAGGTAGTTGTAATGTACTACAAATTAAAAAAAGTAATTGATTCCATAGCAACATTTTAGGGAAACGTTGTTTACTCAGTTTAATTTTTTTAACTAAACCTTTTTCTTTAAAAATGTCCAGTAAACAAAAAAAATAAAATAAAAATTATAGTGATTGCAAGTATTTACTGCAAAACGAGGGTGGCCACATTTTTGCCTTTCTGAGTGTGAATTATTTTCATTCTAAATGTATTATTTTACCAGACCAAAATTCAGAACTGATATTTTCTTATGAAAGCATTCTTAAAATCTACTGTCTAATACGGTTCTTCTATCGATTTCAAGATTAAGCAAATCCTGTGGTTATTAAAATAAATGTTATTTTCAGATTAGTCTGAATAATGGTTTCTTTTATAGATCCGTGAGTTGAGCCAGTTGGGCGTATTGAATATTAATTGGTTTAATCTATCTTTTTTTCACTGGGGTTTTTTATACTTTCAAAACCAACTGGAGAACCATACGAATTTATTATTGCGTGACTGGATTATATACCCTTGGAGAGATTGATTTTCCCTGGGGTTGTCGGCTTAAAAATTATAAGTACATAAAACAATTTAAAAATCTTATACTCTTAATAGGGCCAATTGATAGATTATTTCTCTTAAGAAAATTTAATATTTTAAATCCTTTCATTTTAGTAGTATTGACAACTATTTTTATTTCATTTAGTTTTTTAGTTAATTGTTAACTGTAAACTGCCTGGTACAAACGTCGCGTGCTAATAAATTTTTAATTTATGATATCAGCAGTAGAACACTGGTAAGGAGTCATTTAAACATAATTGGTAACTACAGTGATAAAAAATAACCAAAAAAAAGAACCATTTACTCAATTCCTCATACGAAAATCATTCCTTACAGACCGCCACTTACAACTGCCCAAAACACTTTTTTCTCCTACAATTCTTGCTGGTGTTCCGCAGGGGAGCGTTCTCGTCCTCTTTTCTACACAATCTACAAGGCTGATCTACCCACTCACCATAACACTTTCATTTTTACCTTTGCCGATAACACAACAATACTCACAGATTCACGTAATTTACTAAATCACTTACACACACTCGAATCCCGACTTGAAAATCCCAATTCCGTTACAAATATTGTGAATAAATAACCAAACTCATTAACCCGCGAATTGTTATTCTCAACATTACCCGCCGATCATTGTAGGAGACCGAAGCGACGTTCGCCACGCGACAGCTTAGTTGCCAACATCGGCAAGGTTGCCAAGTGAACACCTTGTTGGTGAACTGACGGCCATCACTGAATGCCGTCATGCCTTACATGCCCTTTTGTGTGTCCATGAGTACAACGTTGTATGCACGTTCACACAGTATAATAACAATTTTATTATGCTTGTTGCATATTTAAAGTGCAGTTGTCAATAAATAAATGAATACTAAAAAAACTTTGCAATGAATGCATCCAAAATCTCCAACACCATAGAAACTCAACAATCTGATGATATCGTCTGCCAAAGTACAAAGGAATTTCGGGCAACGAACAAGCAGACAAACTGGCCAGAGGAAGTTCTGCCATAAGATCATATATAGGCCCTGAACGTAAGCCTGGGTTAACAAAAACATGTAAAGAATCCTCCATCACAGAATGGATTCAAAAAACAAAAATAACAAGAGGAGTTGATAAACTCTAGGAGCGCATGACACAGTAAACTTTTGTTAAAACAATCCCTACCGAGACGAGCAAACTCACTGCTGCAATTTGCTGCAAGTGGAAAGGCCGAGACTCAAATAATTTATTTAATACGCCCACGGCTCAATGGAGACAGAATTGTAGCAGCGACCTTCAATGAACTAATATTTCTGAGAGGAAAGATTGAGCACTGAACTAACGAGCTAGTAAGGTGCAATAAGCCAGAAGGCTGCGGTGCTTGGGGAGCACAAACCCCGGTTCCTAGTATCTATCATAATAATAATAATCAAGGCGTCCCAGTTATCAATTTTGACCAAATCTGTTGAAATCACGACTTTATTACATAAGAACAATTCAAGCAGAGTCGACATTGACTTTAAGAGGTTTAAGGTAATGTAATAAATTTAATACATTTTTTAAACAATAAAATAACATTACAGTTTATGTAGTTTAGTCGTTACCGATTATTGAAGACTGTCTATCCTTGCTGTGCTGGTTTGTCACACCGTTTCGGCACTTCACTGTATTCAGTTAGAGTGCTGGTTGATTTTTATGAAGCCAAGTCTATTTTATAAGGTTGGGTTGGGTCGGATGTGTCGGCGTGATTTTTGTATGTCTGTGGATTAATTCTGTCTTTTTTGGCGTATTTTTTATTTCAGTAGTCCCTGTGATGAACCGTCGTTTGTGTCAGGCAGAGAAAGATTGCTCAATGTTGCCCAAATTAATGAGTGTCATTCCTTGGCTCCATATAGAGAGCGAGTAGGAATGCGACCCGATATGAAAATTGTGCTTGGGCAATATTTGTGCCCCTGGTGGTTTTTTTTTGTGGAGGAAACAGGACTGTATGTAGTATATAATACTTATTATACTGTTTTGTGTTCTGAAATTGTATTCATTAGCATAAGTGTGTTGTGGAGAGAAAGAGAGATTTATACATATAAGATTTTCCGTTTCTAAATTAAACTTTGACCAATAACGACTTCTGACTCCTCAAAGAAGTCAACATTCTCAGGGTTCAGGACAGGTTCCTCTTCAACAGAATCTACCATTCACTCCTAATGCACAACGTCGACCTGGGAGAAGCAGCCCTTAACCCATACCACGACGTCACAGAAATAAAAGCTCAAAAGAAAAGCAAGTCTAGTGCTAAAACATAACTAAAGTGGTAGAATATTTAGACAGCCCGCTAAATATAGATACCTAATATTTAGTTATATCTTTAAATTATTATTGCTAATTTCTCTTGTACTAAATTTATTATAAGGAGTCCCATTATCGAATGCACACATTCAAAGAAATTCGCAAATAATAAATAGAAATTATTATTTACCATTGTTTGATTATATTTGTGGATTTGGTGTAGATGCTGTAGATAAATATTGAAGATTCAGTTCCTTGTCTGTATTGATAAACTATGACCACAAATGAATAATTTACAAAATGTTAACAGTGCCATCATTCACGGTCGGACATAATAGGTCGTGCAAATGATATTTAATTATGTCTTATACCACCGACTATCAAATGAAGGAAGGCCTGAGGTTGACACAATACTTAAACCTTTATCAGCCGGGTCACGCCAAGTCGGGCTCAAGTCTTGACGCTCGGCCCAGAGTCATTAGAATATTTCAATTAAGTATGAGCCCTTATCTCAATTTTTCTCGCTGTATGTAAATAGGGAGAGGTATGCGCGTATAATTCGGCCAAGATAAGACACGTATTTTCCAGGTTGTAATTTATAATCAAAAAGAAGGGGGAAGGGAGAACCTCGACTCCCCTGTGTACGGAAAGCCTGCGGTGAAATTTCATTTTGAAACAGCTGCAATAACTTTTCCTCTGATAACATTCATTACAATTGGCTTATTTAACAAAAATTTAATATTGCTGGTTGTTCCGCAACGATTGCATTTTGATAAAGATCTGTTTACGGTTGACATTGGCCCTACACTTTTTAAACAAAACGTTCAAGATCCCTGTCTCGAACGATTTTTATTATTTTGGTTAATATTAAACAAGAAAAGAAAGTGTAATCTCCAGAGGTTTTTTAAATTACAAATTTAAACGGGCTATTACCGTCATTTTGATCAGAATAAATGAATAGTTCAGTCTGCTATATTCAATGTTTACATAAAAATCGTTAGATGTTGGCGTCTCGTGTGTCACGCTCTGTACTGGATTTGATTCCAGACGTTGGCCTTTCTTAAATTTCTGAACCTTCATTCACTTTACAAACAACAAGGAAGATGTTTTGAGGGACAAATAAATTATCAATATTTTGTGGGATATACTGGTGAGATCTGCTCATACAAAATCAGGTTAAGCCAGATTATTGTATGTAATTGGGCTGTCCTGCTCTAAGTTAATAGCCCTGACTCGTGTTTGCCAGATAGCGATTCAGGGTTCGAATCTCGGCATAGCCCATGGCTTTTGAACTGAAAATAATAAAAACAATTGCAAAATGATTTAACCCTTCGTCCCAAAGGAATTAATTTACATATTTTTGCAATTCAGAAATAATTTATTTGCGCATGTATTTTCCGGTGGTGTAACATTTTAAGATTTATCAATTTTAAATTTGACATTTAAGCTGTTTTGAGGTGTTGTACATCAAACAATAATAACATTAATCGGCTGGCTTGAATTGTACCTTTGAAAGGTAACACCGACGCGAGTGTGTCTACTTATATTCAAATTTAAATGAAATATTAACCGAGGCGGTATGCTCAATTTCGTTGTCATGACTGTACAATTTTAAGCCCTGTAACGTTTTATGAAGCTACAAAATATGAAAATTATATCATATTTTCTTTCCCATTTGTCAAAAAATAAAATAAATAAATAAAAAAACACGATAAACGGGTCGATGGAGCCGACGGAGTGGTCGAAAGGGTGGGAAGATCATTTTGAAAAACCTGTAACAAAAAGAAGCACACGTCTTAGAAAAAGAAGACGATCAAGAAAAAAAAGACAAGAAAGAGACGTTCAGAGAGAAACGATAAAGTGGGGATATCAAAAAGAGAATGAATTGATTTGGGTAATCATCCGTATGCTCTAGTTTTAGCCGAGTATTTAATTAGTATATTTTTTAGAATTCACGTCAACACTAGTATAAAAAATTATTATTATTCCTGCTGAATGTAACTAGGGACGTATGCTCTTATAATTCGGCCAACATAACACCTTAAGGCAGTTTAGTAATTTCCCAGGTCGTCTTCCCTTATTTCTTTATGCGTTAATATCGTACTTCCTTTCCTAAGGGGCTAGACTGTTTTCGGGCTAAAGTTTTACAGACACAAATGAGATGTTCCCATTTTTCTACCTCTTCATGACAAAGTCTGTTTGTTTCTGTCGGAGTGTTTCCTAAATTTTTGATGTGGTAGTTAAATGAGCAATGGCGAGTAAAAAGGCCTATTATTTTATTTAATTCTTGCCTGCTGAGAGACTCAGCTTTATTTCCTGGTTGAGATATCGAGGAACTTCTTTGATTTTTCGCTTGAGCTGAAAGAAGATGAAGCTTAGTGATTCATCCACCGGGTCGCCATTTCTTTCTTCCTCTTCTTCTTCAATTTGTTCATTTCCGCATGCTTTGAGACCTGTCAATTTGCGATTCGGCTACAAATGGTGTGAGCGCTGTCTGTGTTTTGTTGGCGTGTAAGCCTGTTTGTTACTTTCCATCCGGCTTCTTGTCCAACCGTCCTAAAAAGCGCATAGGAAACGATGACGTTGGGACCGGAGAAAACAGGACCTAATCGCCGTGCTAACGGGAAATGGTATAAGAGGGGAACACAATTACCCGATGCAACGCTATGCGCCGCTCCCCAATGCTGCCCGACGCAAATCCAAAGTTCAATTTTCTATAAGATTGTATCACCCCCGTGGACATCTGCCCGATGCCATGCAACCATACCCTGCTCTACGCTTTACGATTCCCACTGTCCAGATTTTCATCAAGTAGCATCGAGTACAGTCGAAGACATAAGAACCGAACACTCATATTTTTACTCAAACTACATGTATTATTGTCGTTCTATTAATTACAACATACTTAATTAACGTTTAATTTAAACCAAATTAACCGAGATCATAAATTCACTAGTTTTTATTTAAAAAAATTAATTTTAATGGTTTGGTAGAATTGATCAAAACACCGGAATACCATTTTTTGATATAATGAATTTAACTAACAAGTTATTTCATGGTTTTCCTCATAAAATTCCAGCATTTCCAGCAGAGCAGCGACAGAAAGGACACTCATAGTTTTTGTAGTTTATTTCAAACTAAGTAATGTAATTTTGTCGTTATAATCATTACAATATTCCTATTTTAATGTAAGATCAAAAGTTTTTATAAAAATTATTTAATTATGATGGTTAGGAAGAAAATTTATCAAAACACCGGAATAACTTTATTTAAAACAATTAAGTTTAAGAAACAATTTATTACATGGTTGTGCTCATAAAACTTAACTAACAATTTATTACAAGTTTTTCCTCAAAATAGTGTATTAAGAACAAAAGATTGCGATACTGTTTTGTGATACACGCAATGTGACTGTACGTGGCGTGCGCTTGACGTCGCACAGATGTGCACACCCTACCAAAACGTGGCAAGGCGTCGGGTAGCATCAGGTAGCGTCGCATAGCGTTCCATTGGGTAAGTGTGTTCCCGCTAGAGCCTTTGAATACCAACCGGGCGAGGAAGGTTTTTATGGTCTGAAATCTAGTTACGTTCCTTGATTGTCTGAATCGCCCCTGGTGATTTTTATATATATTAGGCATATTGAAGGTGGGAGACTTTAAAGCCTTCAGTGCTGCTTGGCTTTCTTAGAATATGAGAATAGAATATTTTAATCCCTCTTTAAGTACAGCTTTCCATACAAAGTTCCATTGCACATAACTCAGCTTGAAAATGTGATGATGCGGACCTAAAAGTTTTGCTACGTCCAATTTTTTATCTTTGACGGATAGATTTTGTCTTGATGAAAATAAGAATGAGATGCCGAAAGCTCAGCTAGTGCAAAGCCATCTTATTGTCCAGAGCCAAATTAATTATTCTTAATTAATATTAACAAATCATAACACTCGGGCTCTACTCCATGCTCCGTTTTAGTTCCATCTATATTCCATAATTAGTTAGTCCTCTATTAGTTCAGAGCTTTTAGTTCTCCAAACAATTTTTATTGTTATTTTTATTATAAAGGGTTTGTCAAAATTGTATTTTAATATCATTTTTAGACATTTTTAAAGACTTCTCTGTTAAAAAAAAATCTCGTTTACTCTTTATTTTGTTCTAAGAATCTCTTTACCATTTCATATGCGAACCTCTGTATGTATGCACGCAACGGTGACAATTCTAGTGCCACTCCCATTTCTGAAGTAAGGCGTTAGTATGTTACTTAAGTAATGTCAAGAAACGCCAATTTCTTTGTGTTTCATACACTAATTGTTAACATCTATTAACATGATAAAAATAAATGTTTACTATTAAATTATTGTATTTTATTTACTAATTACTGCTACTACTAACGGAATTATTGATAATACATCATTGAGGACCGTGGTGTACTACTCACATATGGTACAGAGGTGTTGGCATAACGTGTAGACCTTTATTCTAGTATACTTTGTAAAATAAATGGTATTAACCTGAAGATTTTTGACAGCAATTATTATTATTTTCTTTTACTTTATTTAACATTACGTAGAACAATCCAATTCTGTAATTAGAACTTTCATAAATTTTGCACTATCTGTAATTGACAAATTTATTATAATATCAGCTTATATAATACATGCAAAAACGTTTATTACAATGGTGCTTAAGAGTTTTTAGTAATTATTTGGAGATCGTGAGATGCGGTCTGGTGTGACGTAGGTTATAGAAAAACATTTTCTTCATCGTGCCAACGTTTCGATCTTTGTTGAGATCATCTTCAGGGCTCAAAGTGTTTGTTTTCTGTGTAGATGTGTGACATTATTGAGTGTCGTGTTGAGAGTGAAGATGATCTCAATAAAGATCGAAACGTTGGCATGATAAAGAAAGGCATGAAGTCACACCAGACCGCATCTCAGTCTCCAAATAATCATTAACTATAGGTCACTACACACTACACAGTTTTTAGTAATTTGATTTATTGCTAAGTTAAAAAAAAACACCTCAACATTAAATGCTTTGCTATGCATGACAGGAGTGGGTTGAATTAATTAATTAGTATTCAAAGTTTTATACAAATTAGATTAATTTATTTGCAATTAAAGTAAAAAGAAATGTTACTGTGCTGAAATTCATTTAGATACTAAAATATTGAAATTCGTTTAAAGAAATCTTCTTTGCAACATTAGTTGAAAGGTAGGTACTTGATAAAAGGGATGACGTACTTTTCTATCTCTGATGTTTGAAATTCGCTAAGGCCTGACTCTTAACAAACTAATTTAGGTTTAAATTATTCAAAACGTCAAATTTCAGAAGGAAAAGGGACCCGGTGAACGTAGAGAGTCGGGAGTCACATTTGCTAAAATGAATTCTCACAAATTAACCCCCTCAGTTTTCCCTTCGCCATCCGCCAACCCTTGTGTTTGGCCCGCTTCGACCTTCCACCCACTCAAGGTAATTTTCATCCCCAAAGGATGCTCCGGAAAGGGGGCCGTGATGACGTATAATCCCTTGGCGGTGTAAGAGAAATTACAAAGCAGTAGGGTCCCCCGAAGTAGAAAGGGCGCCCCTCAGGCTTTGTAACAAGATTTCATACTGCTCGGCAATAGTAGTTAGTTCGAAATGAAGGCGGGAGACGGTAGTCAGCGCGGCGCCGCTATTGAAACAATAGCAGAACAAACAGAAATGACCAAAGCAAACATCCCACCCCACCCACCCAAACTCAGCAGCCAAGCTGTGGTCAAATCGATTAATTATTAAAGAGTTAATTAAGGGGGATTTCAATGCGTTTGGATTAGATAAATTATACAGCCTTCTGCGGGGCCATGGGATCATTACTACGTAACGGAGCAAGTTCAAACCTCAACAGGGCCAAACACCAAAATGTTGAACACTAACCTCGTTCACAAGTACTGGTGATTACCAAAACTGATTTATCTTACATAATCACCGATGAGTCTAAATCTCCTTATGAGATGCCTTCTTTTCACCCATTTGTCATTTTTCCAGGAATCAAGCATATGCTAATTGTAAATTCATATAATTTTATGCATTATAATTAAACTGCAATATAGGTGAACAAAATAATATTGCGCACTGATATTTCATATGATTGAAATGAAATCAAATAAGCTGTTCAAGTCTCAAATTAACTTTCGTATCAATTTTGATGAATAAATTAGCCTATAAAAAGTAAAAACTAAATCATTAATAGTAAAATTAAATAACATTAAATTAATCGATATTTGCTTTACTCAACTTGTTTGAGTTTAAGATTGTGCACCAAATAAATTTAAACTGTACAATTTATTTATGGAAACAATTTATAGTCATTTGAGAAGAAAACCTGAAAATCATTATAACCACCGACTGTGATTTCATGTCGTCAAGTGTTTTTTAAGTCCTGAAATTAAGAGTTTCATTTAAAGGGGTTGCGGCAATTTTTCTGACCAAAATTGAAACTAATTTACGAGCTAACACATCACAAACATCGGTGGATTATTATCGCGTTATTCTGGCGTAAAACTTTTGATCAGAAAATCTCTTCTTCTGTTAATATAGTTAGTTACACTTTTTCGCTTTTCGGAATAGTAGTCTTCAAACCTCTTTATTATATTGAAACGATGCTTTTTTCATTTTCTAGAGCAATCTGCAAACAATAGCAGCAATTATTCGAAAAAACACCCAACAGTAGAGAAGTAATTATTTTGTAAAAAAAAGCTGAAACATTTTGTCACAAGGTTAGTTTGATGATAAAAATTCACAACCTACTATTTTAAAAGGCCCAAGCTTTTTCCAAATTCTACTAACATAAAACATAAAAAAGGGTCAATTTTGAAAAAATGGGACAGAAAAAGAGCAAATTTTGACCTTTTGTTCGACAGTTAATGACTTAAGAAAAATGCTGAAATACTGTGAAATTTTAAAGCATTATGGTTAAATAAAAGTACACGTTCTTGAAAAAGAAATGCGAATCATAATAAAAATCCATTGACGAGAAGTCGAATTAGGCAAACAAATATGAAAAACCCAGCTGTATGACTGAAAAAAGGTCGCTACTTCCTTACTTGAGTAAAGTTTGTAAACCGAAAAAATATAAAATGACGTTACAATTGAAAATAAAATTGTAGAATATTATTAATTATTGGACTTTCACCGCAAGGGGTTGTCACTCCCTGAGGTGCTGACTCTATGGTCCTACCCTGTTATGTGGCTGGGTCGCTAGTATCCCTCTTGAGCCAGACGCTCAGGAAATCGTTGTTTCCCAACCAACGGGATTAGGCTCCAGGCCTTTCGACAACTAGGCCATTTTAGCCCCCAACGCATGCAAAATATATTCTAGCCTAAAACCAACATCTACGATACACTCGCACATTCACATCTATGTACATTGCAATCACACTGGTTAGTCAGTCGAGTACTCGCTATTCGTCCATCGATCTGCACGCAATATTAATAAGCTAATCCAAATAAGGATCGATGGAGTATTTTAATAAATATTTCACCATCGGCCCCTCGCCACTCACTCTAATAAATAATCGCAATAGATTAATTATTCTATATAATTAAAACTTTGTTTAATCTCTTTATAATAGTTGTATGCAAGCGCTACTCACCACTCATTCCAGGTAACTCTGCAGACCTCAAGAAATTCACAATGTAACGTATTTGGCGGTTTATCTTGATTCGTCCGTGATTTAAAAATACACTACCTTTGCCTTAACCAGATCAAATATGAATTTGTCGCACTTTTGTCTGGGTAATTAGGCAACCAAAACGATGCGGTTTCATCACCGTGCAGCTGACTCGAACAAACCTCACAGCTCATTTAATATACTAAACTAGTAAGGATGAAGGCGATTTCCTTTAGTTACGATATCGTATTTTCTACACTAGTGGTTCAGGATTCAAATCCCAGCTCAGCCCTTGGAATTTTAGCTGAGAATAGTATGAAAAAAGTATTGTACAATGGTTTGAACCCTAATGCACGACACTCGACGGATGTTGGAAGTTAATCCCCCTCTGAATGGTGGGAATTATTTGTGTTTTTTTAATTTACTGACGATGTGAAACGAATGAACGTAGGATTATTTTTATCCAAATATTTATTGTTTCTCCAAAAGCATTTGTTTTAATCTCTTCTCACTTTAATCATTAGTTGTAGACATAATAATATGGATATGTAGAATATACATTAATGTTTCTACTATTAATGTTTCTTCTTTAGTCGGTATCTTTTCTATATAAGCACAAAACGAAATTTACTCGTACGTCTACTACTAGCAGAAACATATTATAATATTAAGACTTTTAAAGTTAAATAAAATTATGTTTATGTTTTGAAGAGTAAAGTTGAGTTGGCTGAGCTAAAGCAATTTCGTTATATTAATACATTTAGTATTAAGTTAGAAGTAGATTGGAATTATGCAAATTCACGCCTTTTAATGTTTATCATGAAACATTAATTTTTTTCTGAATTAGACAAAAACAATTGAATTAAGAGTTTCTGGCGTTAACATTAAACATTGGCTCCTAAAGAAATCCAGTATTACGACGTCAAAATATGCCTTGGAACGGGAAGTAAATTTACATTTTTCTCTGAAATTACTTAATTCCATCTCTTTTAAGGGTTGACGTGTGAAATGAAACACCCTTAATCTTTATTTCTTCTTTGAAAACATTCCATAATAACTTCCCTTCCTTTTTTTTGGAAAGCTTCAAGCTTTAATGTTTAATGGAATGCTGGAAAAAGGATAGACAATATTTTATAAGAAGAATGTCACTTTTGTCGAGAGATAGAATTTGTGAAATAAATTCGACAGCGTCTACACCCCCTCCGGCATTGGGCTGGCGTTCAATTTAATTTTACCTCCTGCTTCTACAATTGAAGACAATGGTCCATTTAGCCTCGAGTTGGACCGCAATTCGGGAGACGGAAAACTTGTTGACTTTCATTACCGGCTCGCTTCACCCCACGCCAACACCAGGCAATGAGCTGTCGGTACGAGAGGGAAAGAGGGCGCACGACTCGGAGTGGAGGGTGGAAAAGGGGATGGGCGAGAGAGAGCTAATGACTTTTCATTACGCTGCTAAAAGCGGCACCGAGGCGGGAAAATTGGGTAGCAGGAGCTGAATGGGGCGCGAAGACGAGGACTTCAAAGGTATGTAAATATAACAAAAATATGCTGTCTTAAGACTACGTCGTAAGCAACTATGGATTATCGGGTTAAGACATAACTTTCTACGAAACTAGTGAAAATAATATTGTACCTTTTTTATTTCATACTTTACAAAATGGTACAAGTATGACATTATTTGACTGACCAAATATTTACATATATACAGATTGCCACCTGACCCTTTTCATTTGTGTTAGAAGTGTGAAAGACTCTGGGCTTTATAACCTTCTACAACCTTAATAATGTAATCATTTTGTCTTGTTTTGCATTTGCTTACTGCGTTTGCTGGGAAAAATTGATTATAAAAAACCCGCTGTCACTTTTGATATTATTTGACGCGAATGGCTTGTACGACGGACCCAGTAGTGTCATCGTCAAATAGTTATCAGGTCCTGAGGCGGTATTTCGTATCCATGGGTACCATCACCGTTTCAGTCGTCTGAGGATGTGGGGTTTTAGGAAAGGTAAAATTGGCTTGATTACTTGTTATTATGGGGAGGAGATAATCTGGAACAGAATTTAAGGTATCGGGATATTGTAAGATCTAGAAAGTACTGTTAAGTCATCGTGAATGACGAGATTTCTAACATGAAAAATGCATTTACTATTGAAGAAGTTACTTTCAATTAGAAAAGGACTGGATGCTGGAGTGGTTTGCTGTTCGCAGAACTCTAGTCTGTATCCATCGGCCGCACTGGGAAAATAATAGAAAAATAAAACAAATGTTAAAGAGAAGTGGGTATTCAAATACTGACAGACTGATTTCTCAAATAATTAATCCTCATACATGATTGAAACGTTCAATTTTAGATGCAAACGCTAAATTTATGCCATAACTAGTAAATGGTGCATCCAAAAAGTTAAAACGCCTTACTGAAATCACCTGCGATAATAAAAATTAAGTATTTTCTAATAGCATTACGCTTTACATATTAACCAGATTTATGTATTCATCATATTTTGTTGGGAGGGAAGAGGGTCAAAAATTCCACAAGCGACGGTGGGAATCGAACCCACGACCTCCATGTCTTCGAACCGAAAGTCGCTAACCACTTGGCTACATAGGTCTCTTAAGTTAAAATCCTATTTAAATTCAATAATAAAATTGGAAGAACAATGTTTTCAAGACTAAACTCAATAACCAACACGAAGTGATCTACCTCAATATATTTATAATAATTGCCAAAAAGTACATTACGACCAAACCAGACAATATTTGTCTAAGAGGATAAGTACAAATACAAATTTGCAAAGTCAAAAACAGAAATGGTACTTCACTCTCAAAACATTGCAATGATTGTAGCCATCATAACAGGAAAATAATGGTAACAGAAAGTTCGCTATGCATGAAATTACTTAAATAATTTATATAAAGATAGAATTCACTTAATCTCAACTGACCTAAACAACCTGAATGTACCATACAATACGATATTGTGACATTTATATGTATCATTTCAGTGAAATAGAAAAAAAAATCTTAAAATTCCTGTAACGAAAACTAGTTTCAATTGTTATATTTTATATATATTTATAGATGTTTAATCATTTTAGCCAATCGTCATCGATTCTCATGGGTAGTGTACCGGCTGTAATTGAAAGTAAATACCGTTGGCCTACAATGAATAAGCAAAATTACTTTTCCACATTATACCTGAAAAACCGATTTTTTTTTTACAGTCGTATATATATATAAAATGGGATTCCATGGACGTTAGATGAGTGCACTGCAATGCAATGACCTATTTATATATATATAAATTGTTAAGAGTCAATTCTTAGTGAGATTATACCAAAAAATGTCACAATGTGATCTATATATGTGTAAACGTGTGTTAATATGTATATTACATATCACCTAAGTAATAAATATGTGGAATACACAATATTATATCAATAATACTGTAATATGAATTTACAGTACGGAATAAGGCATAATAAATGTCATAAGCTTGATAATGGCGTAAAACATCATGCCTTTTTGATCACAACCGCGATTTTTATTAAAAAGCAAGTCAATCATTACTAGTGAAATAATTTATTAAATTGAAATATCGTTAAAGTAGACTGGGTGTACGATTGTTTTGGTTCTAGGTGATCACTATGTGGTAGGATGATTCCAAGCTATTGAAATGTAAAGATGGCTGACAGGATAGTCGTGACATCAGTGAATTCAAAGGTATAATATTCTGGTGAATCGGAAGGCCACCATGGAGAAAAGATCCATGAGGACTCTAGCGTTGAAAGGATAAATTGCAGATGTAAAGAAACTGGTGGCTGAATTAAAGTGGCGACCGGACAATTAAGACTTTAAAACAAGGAAATAGATAGAGGGAGGTATTCTGTTAAGTGTCCACAGCAGGCCCAGGTTCCATACCCGGTCAAATATAGGTTGATTTTGACTGTGCCCAAACCGCTATGGGTTTGGTAGTTTCATGCTTATGATTTCGCCAAGATCAACAAAACATGACACATAAGTAAATATGTCATCGCAGTTCAATGGAGTTGTCGGATTAGCAAACCTGGCAAAGATAATTTTTATTCGAAAAGTTGCGTTTACTGGACTCTTTCGATTAGCCATATTTAAGTTCATTTTTCGATAGAGATTTTGGAATTTCTTAGAATATATAAAAGGAATTATACGATTTTAAATCGAGATATATCAGAGCAACAAGGGCAACAGTTAATCTGACTTTAATGTATTAAGGCTTCAAGGTATTCGGTGGACGTTTTGGAGGATTGAAGGATATATCTGGCGTTAACAGATGGCTCCTTGTCGCGTGCTGGAGGCCTTTCTCCCTCGGGAGATCACCGTCCATTTACATCTTCTCCGAGTATCAGGAAATGGGATCAGAGGGTCGGAGTGTCCCAGCTGTCGAAACAGCATTACTCCTGTTGAAGATCTGCCCGATATTAAATTAGATCATCCGAAAAAAAGAGAAACGTGTAGAGGGTGAAGTTTAAAAAATAAAAGAAGGCGGAACAGAGGGTTAAAAGGCTGATCAGATGTAAAATTTAGAAAAAAAGATGAATATCTAGTTTAAACGATATGTTTATAAAATGCTAACCACTTTATCATATTGTTTAATAATTTTTAATCTGTATTTAACCAATTGCTGCAATATACCTTCAATGAGACATAATAATTTTCTTAACACTGAAAACATTAATTGTAATCCATCATATTTCGTGGTCCAATTGACCAAATAACTTACTTCAATTAATCAATCTTTATTGAGTGTCACGAGCGGGATTCGAACCTACGACCTTCGGCTCAATAAGCCGCTGCTCTAACCACTTGAGCTATCGTGACAATGATCGTAGATTCGAATCCCGCTCGTGGCACTAGCATTTTCATTTCAACCAATACCTTTCATAAAGATTAATTAATTGAAAGAAGTTATTTGGTCAATCGGACTACGAAATATGATGAATTTTATATTTTAATTGGTCACCATTAAATAATTGTAATATGAATGCGTAATATTTTACGAAAACGTTTAAGTGCTTTTCCTTAAGTGGGTTTAGCAAGATAATATACACAAGCAATTACAATTTGAAAAAACAATATTATACGCACTGTGACAAAGGATCTTTAAGGTGTTTCTTGTTTCTCTTCATTCTTTACATGATTAAAAATTCCTTGAGTTAAAAGATAAAGCAAATTTAAAGCATTATTGACCACCTCTTGGTGTACTTGTAATATTAAAATGATAAAACGGACTTTAGATGGGCAGACAATGTATATCTTTCATTTTCTGTCAGATTTTAATGCAATTTTATAATTAAATAACAAATATTATCGAAATGTTCATAAAAGATCACAAATAACTTGTTCATAAACCCTTCCGGCTGTTGTGAGTTTGTTTAAAAACAATATTCAAAGGATGGTCGTCACAATTTAATCGTCACTAACAATTAAAACGGTTGGGTGCTTCTTTTGTCCTGCCAGCAAGCGTTGCATAGGGATCCTGACCCTTGGTCCGGGTATACAATGCCGTATTAAATTTGTTAGGCCTTGATCCCATTTTGCTGGCTTTGTTGCCTTTGACGCATACCGTGACCAGTCACCCTTTAAAATTCTGGTGCTGGAGTTTTATTTATTCAATAAAAAATTTGCTCGATTTTAGCTGTTGCGTTGGAAATTTAAACTTTTCTTTGAAAAACCCAAACGATATCATTAAATAATAAAACAGAATTGTATACAGTACACTTCATGGCGAATTAGATTATTCAAAAGGGATTCGGGATGTTTTCTCATTTAAATAACCGCCCTCGAATCATTAAAAATAAATAAATAGCGTTTTCATCACCTTCTTGCATATTGTATATTCGATGTAGAGAAAGCCATATTTTGTTTATAAAAAAACGCATCTATAATAAATGAACGGAGACGTAAACGCGAGAAAGGAAAATGCAAAATCTAGAGGGGGAATAAAACACTTGCCGGGGAAATATTTATTTTTAATTGGATCTTGAGTTTTATTGTAATGAAACTGAAAGATAAGACGGCGGAAAAGGCCGCGTGGAGGGGACTCGATGTAATTCAATAAAGGAAAGACGACAGGATTGCCTAGGGGGCTATGTTCATTTCGCGCACTAACATGCTCATGGAAATGAGGCCTCGCATGGTTGAGTCAACACCACCTATTTGATCCTCCACTCCCCGCCTCACGAGGAAAGTAATTGTACGAAACTTTACTTTGTCGTTCATCGCTCCGACCTCATTTTCTTTTGTATACGTTCACGTTTGCTCCTATCAAACTCTCCAACATAAATCAACTTTCAAAGATGTAAGAATAAAAATTCACCAAGGTCAAACATAGCCTGCACGCATTTATGATAAACGGAGCGTTAACGGTTGTTATAAGCTACCTTTCAAAGCAAAACAGCTTTTTTGTACTTAATCCCAGTTATATAAAAGAAGTTAGTAGAAATAAAAAACAATAACAAAACTTTTAGCCAAGTCATAATTTGAAATGATTTGTAACAAGTAGCTTGAAAACAACAATATCTCACTGGCACTCTCAACACGACACGCAAGAATGGCACACTTACGCAGAAAACAAACACTTTGAGTGAGTAGAAATACTTTGATTGAATATAAAAAATATATTTTTTGCATTGTAAAAATTCACTTTTTTCCACAACATGTATTTGTTAAATTTAAACTATGTTTGTAAGTCCCAGGACCTGAAGATGACCTCAATAAAGATCGAAACGTTGGCACGATAAAGAAAATGTTTTTCTGAAACCTACATCACACCAGACCGCATCTCACGATTTCTGAATAATCATCCTCTATATTGTTAATGTAACATATATTTGGCTGTGAGTACACAGCTATATTTCGATGAATTGGCGGTACTCCTTCTGAAGAATGGAAAACTTCAGGTATTTCTTCTGCTGTAGGTATGTTGAATATAGGCACAACCATCGGTACACAACAAAACGCAAGTTCTAGTTAAAACTTTCGTCTTGCATTGTTTCACCTGCAGTCCTATATGCTTCAAACTTCAAGGTTGTTTTTTTTAGCTAAAATACCACCAAGCTGTCAAAACTGCCCAGTCTATTTTTTATTTTCTGCGCATCCTGGACGCAATTTTCTGGCTTTCACTGATATGGAAGTCTATAAAATATAATTAACACTTACGGGGCAACAAATCAGGTGACGCTGTATCTGTATTTTAAAAGAGACCAGGTCCAACTTCTGGAATTTCCTTCCTGGTAGAAAAAGAGGCAAATGCCATTGAGCTGTCGTAATTCCGTGTATTGTTAAAAAAATTGAACTACAATGACTGGCAAAAAATTCCGCCTACTTGTAATATAACTTGATTTGTATATATTTTTATATATTAATCAAAATTTTAGTTGTCTTTGTCTAAAACAGTAAAAAAATGTAAATTGCTGAGGAAAATGAAAAATAGAAAAAAATTAAAAAAAAAGACGAACAGATAAAATTTGTTTTAATTTTGTTTTAGATTTTTAATTAACATTTCAATATCGAGTATTTCTTCCTCTTGCCTTAATTACATCTCGGAGACGCCTCGGCATACTTTGTACCAGTCTGGAAATGTCTCTTTGCTGGAGGTTAGCCCGCTCTTAACGAAGAGTCCGTTCAAGATCGTGAAATGTATCAGGAAGTGATGGACGAGTTCGTATTCCTTTTGAGGTTCTTCCATAAATGTTCGATAGGGTTCAAATTTATAGAACGGGCCTGATTTTATGCTGTTGAAGGTATGTTTGTACTATGAGACCGACCTGCGGGCGGGCATAATCGTGCATTAGAATAGGATTGTCGCTGATTCTATCAAGGATAGGCAACGCACGATGTTTCAAAAGTTCATCCACATAACGAGTGGCCGTCAAAGACCCTACACGAACTAAAACAAATTCTCCATTGAAATTCTCGCCCACACCATCACTGAGCTACGTTAAAAAGGTTGACTCTTGGAAAAATTACAGGCTTCGTACATTTCGCCTTCTCCACACTCTTTCACGCCTATCTGGAGATCGTAGAGCATTGCATCATCTGTAAAAGGTACAGCAGAACAATCGTCTAAACACTCTGGCTGTGTTCTCAAACAAATGGGAGCTGTGCAGCTCTTTATGTTCTGGTCAATTCTGGTCCTCATACGAGGCGAAAAGCCATCAGTCCATTGATTTAATGTTCTTGGGGAGGTGCGTTCAGAAATTTGGACACCTCGAACTTCCCGAAGCTCTACCCTAGGGCGTCCAGAACTTCTATGGTAGGTCCCAGTTTCTCAAAAAGTCTAACGGCATCTCGCAGAGTTTCGTATGGAGCTCCGATGGCAATAGCCACATACCTATGGAATGTACATCAATAAGAGCCACACCACGCGCAACATCCTCAGCACTAAGTGGCATTTTTAGGTTTAAACATTGAAATTAAGAAACCAAATATGAAAGCTGAACAGTTTATTGCTTCAGAATTAAAATGAGACTGAATAAATATTTTAAATTCCGTAAAAAGTAAACTTTAAAATTTTTTTTCTCCTTGTTTTGGGTTAAAGATTAAGTGTATTCACCTCTAATTGATATTCCTAATTTAAAAGATAGACCATAGATGAATTTTCTTTTATCGAGAAAAAAATCAATTGGGTCGAATTTTTGCCTGTCAATGTATAAGGAATATTTATTTTAACTTCAATTTGATTTTTGGTTCTGAGAGTGAGAATAGGTCTTTCTTTGTCCCAACATAAGGTCATTGCATTGCAGTGCACTCATCTAAAGTCCATTGAATCCAATTATATATATATATATATATATGTGCCAAAATCAGACACTGATTTTACTGAAGAGTGAGCACAGTTTAGATTGGGTGCCAATCACAGATAGTCGGTAGAAATTGAGGGGGCCAATCTTGGTCGTAATGCGATTTATTTGATTAAATCAAGCTCAAAATAACCAAGACCTAATTATTATTTGAGAAATTTTCATCGTGAGTCCATTTGCCGAAATTGTCTTCATATAGAAATTGTACAATTGTACAATTGTTATAACTTAACTGGTCATCGCCAGCCCTTTATTCGTTGCTTTTAGGTTCCTTCCTATCTCCCGTTTTTCAGACAAATATCCTTTCCTGATTCTCCAGCCACATTCTCGTTCTCTAATTCTCTGATTCTCGTTATCCTCTTTGAACCTCAAGGCCTCAACAATAGAGGATAAAATAACAAATAACGAACACAAATACACAGAAACAAAATAAAACATAGTCTGGTTAGCATTCATACTGCTCCAGAGTACCTCGAGGTATAAATAAGCGCTCTCATTCGCGCTAATAAATTACAGTCACACTCCAGACTTCGTTCACACGAGTCCAACACTACCACAGAGACTCTATGTTCTTCCGTGTAATTGGTAGAAGCATCTCAATTAATATTAGTAAGGTAGTAAGTAGTAACATTACAATTATTTCCAATTACCTCAGAGTACTGGATATTTCTTTGAAATAATTGAAGAAGAGCCCCTCCATTCACATTAATTACACAACCCCAGAGCCCACCAACATTAGTCGATGTGATGGTGGATAAGCCCCGATTCTATTATTGAAGCCGAATTCGTGATATATTTAAAAATTAAAATGTAAAAATTAACTTTTCTATTATTTAAAAAAAAAATAGATAAAAGAGGAAGGAAATAATGCTTGGAATACAAAAACTAGTAAAATGTATAGCCTGCTAATTAAATTTTCATATAAATACATTTCTGTTTGGCTAAATAAAAGTAACTTTTTACATTTTCAACTTTTCTGACTAGGAAAGAAATAACGCAAGTCTTGAAGGCCTAGAGGCCATTTTAATAGTAGGCTCATAAATATTTGTATAGACATGTGAAATTCATACCCTTCAATTATAAATAACTAATTTATCAGCATATTGTTGTACAGTCCAGAAGATTAAATGAATAATTGAAAGCTCGACCAAATTGGAACTTTAATTATGATTGAAACAATACCACATCCCTGATGGACTACAATCTGAGTCATGAAAATTTTAATATAAAATAAGACTAAAAAAACTGTGAGTAAAAAAATAACATTAGGTTGTTATAACCCAGTACTTAATAGCAAATTTAAGCGTTGAACAGGATTTCAAAGATTTTCGAATAACACCTTTATTAATTGCAAACCGTTGATGATTTTATCAAATCAATCGTTTTTCTTTTGTGTGACAAGACCGAGTTGATCTCTTTTGCCTTATTTTGCCCTATATAGTACAATAGTGGTAGTTCTTGAGGCGAAACATTGACGAGGCGGCTTATTTCGAAGGCAAGTCACATCCACAATTGTTCCCTGTGGCACAAAATCAATCTCCAGAGAAAGAAGGCGATGTCGACTATTTTGAAAAGAAAGAAAAATAGTAACGAGAATTATTTTATTGGTGACAATTGACATGATGTAAAAGTGACTTTTACACACTAAAAAAATATAATTCAATTGAGTGGAAGATTATTTGTTAAAATGGAAGCACCTGCTGGTATAAAAAGTTTCCGATTGAATAATTAGTAAAAAAATCTTGTAACATTTAATCAGCTAACACTAATAGCTTTTATACTAATAGGAAAGTGAAACATATTAGGTCCCAGTACTTTAGAATTTAGAAATTTAGTTAGAGATAATTCTATTTTTCATTTCACGTAACTTTGGTTGTTAGATAACATTTTTCACAATAACTGTAATTTATTTTAAAGCCTTTTTTTCTGACTACCTGATCTATCGTCTTCCGCAGTTTAGGTGGTTTAGAAAAAATCCAATTTATAGGGTTCCAATTAGGGCCGCTGAGCTTCGAACACGGAAACCTTTCAGTAAAGGGTCGCCGAGCAATAAAATGTAATAAAACAATAGAGCTAAAGTGAAAAAAATATTGTTAATTTTTATTGTAATTCCCATCCCAAAGCTTATTGCCGTAACATTTTTTTTCGCAATATCATTCACAGGATAACAAAACCAGTTCCAAATTAACCGAAACAGAAATCACTGTTTATAAACGTATTTTGAATGGTCTTAATAAGATATTCATGTCCATAATTGTATTATCCTTAGTAACACTAGTAAACTATTCATAGGACAGATCAGATCATCATATCGTATCAACTTCATTGAGGAAACAGAACCTCTTGGATGATGGATGATTCCCTTGAGACGAGTCACATTATGAAGAATCAGGTGTAGAGGTTCTGGACATAGAAGTCGAAATGCATGTCGAAGTTGAGGCTGATGGCTAAATATTGTCAAATTAATTGCCTTAAACGGGAAAACTTGTAACAAAAGTCTCAAAAATTTGAAAGTTCTGGCGCAGCTAGTGCTGGCTGCTCGTGGCATTGTCATGGAAGTTCTTCTTTTTGTCAAAGGTTTTTCTTCTTGGTAATTTATTAATTTATTTATTTTATTCTTGGTAAACTATGTTTTGTTTAAAATTATATGGAAAAAATTGATCTTAATATGTAACTTTGTAATTTTTACTATGTGGACTGAAGAGGGGAGAATGGTGCCACCGAAATCGATATCGCTGGAATAAAATGATATGTCGAAATGGTCGTATGCTCCTGAAAAACTCCTTAAAAACTATGGTAAAATAAGCGAACAACCACGAAGGAAGAACAGAAGAATAAAAACTGATAATTCCATAAAAATTGAAAAAAACAAAAAATAGGTTAATCTATATGGACTACCTCAATCCCAAGACTTTCCTATTTTGTTTTTTTTTTACTAAGAAAAAACGGAACTTTGCAAAAATAATTACAGCGTTCTGTTCAAAAATTCATTTCTACAGAATTCTTTTAGTTTATTCCCTACTTATTTTGCAAAGAAAAAATTTATGCTGTTTTCTAAAATATCTCTCTTAATGCCTTAGTGCTCCCCTTAATATTATTTTCATGACGTACCTTTTTAAAAAAGAATCTTGCTTAAAATAATGAAACTTATTACCTCTTAATTCTATATAAAGTTTACGTGTCACACGTTATGTATTATTTCATTCGATGTTAACTGAATACCTGTGGAATGAAGCAAATTGTATACTCAGTTTTTAAAAAGATCGTTTCTATAATTACGTCCATGAAGCTCACGTGTTTGTCGTAGCTTTCTCGGTCGGCTTTCCTTAATCCCGAGTTACGAACCCTTATTTATTTTACATTACCAATACATTTTCATTTTGAAATAGAATTTTCACTAAAATTTCGTGTTTATTCATTCTAGAGGCATAAAAATAGTTATTAAGCAAGAAAAATACACTTAAAACTAATAGTGACATTGAACAAAATATACAACGCTCATAACGGTAAACTAAAGAGCCTGGGTTCGAATCCTGCGGCCCTGCGTTGGCCCCTCCGTAGTTAATATGCCGTCTACAGTTGTGAACCATCGTGAAAAAAAAATCTGCGTAGCTGGTTACATTGACTCGATTCCTTTCTGAACGAAAAATTACATTGAAATTGGCACAATAAATATGTAACAGGTATTGCTGACGTACCTAGGCTACGTGGTTGTTACCATTTTGCGTCCCTTGTCCTGCACTCGACGCCCCAACATAGTAATTTTGAGTTTCTTTGTCTGTGATATGACCCTCCAACCTTAGGATTTAAAAAACCTTGATCCAAAAGTAAATTTACAAATAGACAATTATTATACTTAAGATTATTGTTAGTTGTTGGATTAATAAAGAAAACGCAATTCCCAATGCCTCTTAAACATAAAAACAGTTAAGGACAAAATCTTCGAAAGAATTCTTCCAGAATTAAACGAACACAGAAATGTCTTGCACGTGTCGTCACGTTTCGCATAAAATGTCTACACGTCCCCAATTGCTAATTGCTTCGTTACAAATTCGTCGCGACTCGGTTAAACACAAAGCCATTTCGAATGTTTGGGTGCCAACGCTGCGGCAAATTGTGCACCTGGAACAAATCTTTGCGATCTTTCTCAAACGTAACCAGAGTCAGGGTGAAATTTTCCGAAATTTAAAATGGATCACTCAGGAAAAGGGACGTTCAGGTGGCTTCACTCCGCCGGGCTTTCTACGAGCACGGGGCGACTTTGGACTTCGGAACTAATTTCGACACTTAGCAAATCGTGTTGGTCAAACCAAATGGAAATGTAATTTCAAGTTGCTGCCGCAGTTCTCGTCTTCTGACAGTTCGGGGTTTGGTCGAGTGTGAAATTACCTCCATGTCGCAGGTCATGTCACATACCGCGGTATTGCGATCGATAATCACTCAAAAAGAATTAAATGCTAAAAATAAACGTATTTGTAACTATCCAATCTTGACTAATTTATTATTGACTTATTTTTTATTTTACTTTTTACTTTCTACTTTGTAGCCTATTTTGTACTGTTTTAGGGCTAAATTTTGGCTGAATTTTGTGTAAATATAATCCCAACAAAAACCTAACAGTATAAATAGGGCTAAGTTTAAGACCACTCCAAAACAATTAGCCGATCAATGTGATGATATCTATACTGTGGCCAAGTTCGATCTTGTTTTAGTCCATAACCTGAGATAACGTCAAAGAAAATATAAAAGTTCCGGGCTCCCTCCCAAAAAAGTCGGCCTATCAAAGTGTCTATCGACTTTGTGGTCTCACTCCACTCCTACTTTTATGAGCAACAATGCTCTTTTATTGCTTAACACTTGGTACACCAGTTGTACAGAAATGAGCTTATTCTACTCGCTTAATTATCCCCCATATCGGTGTTTTGGAAGTCCGGGATCAGATCTCATTGCCAGTCTTTTCGTAGACAAACTCACACTCTTATTTATTATTAAATACATACTTCCCTATTTAAATACCATTCTCTCAATTAGGGTAGTGGAGTACTCAAATTTCCTTCATCACACTTTGCACGTACTTATAACTAATCTAACTGAGAATCGATATTCCATCAAAAGTACACGATTGACCCTCTCACGCTGCACATTCACTTTTATAAATACACTCACTCTCAATAAAAAGAAACACAAAAGAAGATATCTAACAATATATACTATAAAATAATCTTGTTTCTTTCAAAAATAAGTACAGAGGTCCCAATGGCTTGCTGCTATGCTCAAGCATAATTTTCATATCGAATTGCGTCATTCTCACTCTCTAGGAGCCAAAGAAAAACACTAAACATTACGTTGGGCACATCAAACAATTTCTCTTGAAATGGCAAACACATTCGCGGGCTTTGTCCTAACGGGAAGTGTCCATGTGTGGCCTATTCTTAATTGAAAGTTACTTGAAAAAAAAGTTTGATTTTGGTAAACTTACCATGCAATTTTAGTAATCATATATTTAACATTAATTTATTTTCTTGGCATATGTTATTTGTTTTTAACTGAAAATGCGTTGATTGATACTAGCCCATCTATTTGGCATTTTTCTTAGCGATTTTGTCGTAATAATTAAAATATTATTTCGTGATAAAAGATATAATATATCAATCTGACAACAACATGGGCCATTTTTGTGGGACATATACTACCTAAATCCGTGAAAAGCTATGTTGTGAATCTGTCACATTTTATTATCTTTGATGTTAGATGTCAACAAAAGAACCGATTTCAGCCAGATTTTTTGTGTTTTGATGATGATGATGAAGATGATGAATACTTGGAAGCGGGGTTTGTGCTTTCTAAGTAGCCTTCTGGCTTAGTTTCTTAGTTCAGTGCAATCGTCTGAATCTTTCTTTTAGGTCATACACTGTCGCTGCGACTTTTTTTTTTAAGATTCAGGCCTATATATGGTCTTGCAAATCCTCCTTTGGCGAGTGTGTCTGCTTTTTCGTTGCCAAAAATTACTTTGTCTCCTGGGACACAAGATAGTTGTGTTTTTCCAGGTTTTGGAGATTTTGGATGCATTCACCTACTAGTTTTGATGTGATTTTTTTACACGCTAATGCTTTAATAGCTGCTGTGCTAGCTTTTCCTACGAGGATTTTATTTTTGGGGGAGTGTAACCACTTTTAAGATTTTCTTGGCACGAGCAGTGGCATATATATCAGCTTGAAAGACCGAAGTGTACTTCCGTAATAAGAATGCTCATATTTTGAACTTGAACAAAAAACACCGGTCCGGTTCCTTCGTGTGTTTTGGAGCCATCTGTATATCATATCCAATAGAATACGAATTCAAACGGAAATGATGCTCTCCTGAGTTCTTCCTCTCCTTTATACTCTGAGTAGATTTTATAGGCTGTTGTAAAGATTGTTTCCGAGATCATATCAGTCCCCATTCTACGAATGGGTGACTGATTTTATTTTATTATGTGTGCTCGATTTGTTTAGTTCCCATCCAATTTGGTTGTTTTTGGCGCCTAAATGAGCTTTTCCTTGCTTCCTCTCGTTTGAATAGGAATAGGTTTGCTAATCTTTGTATGCTGCTTTGTGTTTGGGTGGCTAGTAATTGTTGAGCTTTGTGTGTTTTGGAGTACTTGCTTTGTTTTTGTACATTACACAATTTTCATTTTTTTTCCAGATACCAGGAACTGGAAGAGTGCCCTCTAAGTGCTTTATCCTTGGCTACATTTTTGGGGGCTCGCAACAGGAATTTGAGCCCCCGGTGTGCCGATGTCTTCCATCGAAGAAACTCATTTTTGAAGGTGTTGGGACCAAATTCAGGGTCCCTGAGATCTGATCCCGCCCCCTTCTATTGATGAGTGCCGTGTCAATTTCTTCCACCTGTCCGGCGTCAGAAATTAAGTCCAGAGGCGACGGTGGGGATCGAACCCACCCACAATACCGCGGCCCCCCTTCCTTATCTATTACCTACCTTTACTTACTATTATATAATTGTAAATTTATAAGATTTTTAATTACTATTTACTACTAACGATTTTTTTAACATACTAATAATGCATGCACAGCAATGCAATAAATATATTTTAATGGAAAAATTATGCAAATTGCGAATAAAGATTTGCATAGGCATTAAAAATCAGGTTATCTCCATTTTTTATCATGTGATCTTTATATTTTATTTTATGGTTTAAGGATTCTGATATTATAAACAGATATTACTAAATTTAAATTATTTCATTGAGGGGAGTGCTTTAACAAAACTCTTTCGAATGTCCTGACCCATATCTAAAATTTGTTTCTTTGACATTACTCACATAGTTTTCTACAAGATTTACATTACAATAAACTACAAATATTAGTTTGTTGTATGCAAAATCATAGTCTTCATATAATATCGGATTTTTAATAAGTTTGTTACTACCAACTGAGAAAAAAAGGTTTAAGGCTTATGTTACTACTGTCCTTTCTTCTAAAATTGCATAAATGAAGATGATTAATAAATCAAACAGTGCGGTCGGAGGTGGTACAATTCAAAGTCGAAGTTACTCGTTGTGGGGGCTGCGGTCTAGAGTTTGCAACAGCAAAAGTTGAGCTTGTGTGTCGAAGTATTGTTTTCTAAGGTAAACCTTTGGCGTTGTCTAAGCGAGGTTTGTAATGCCTTATTTCGACATCGGTAGCTAGGCTGTCTGGAAACTTTCAAATGGAAACTTTACTTACCACGTGTATTGTTCAAACGGAAATTGTGATTTTCTTATACTTAAAAAAATCTCATAATTTATACCATTTTTGACAATTACTCCGATCAATTGCGCTCCTACCTGTAACAAAAGATAAAAAAAAAATTATTGCCCATTTCTTTTGTATTTCAAAAATAATTAGCCATTTCATCATGAAAGCGTCCATTTATAAACGTGCCCATAACCCGGGGCAAGGAATCAAATTTAATTAATGTAATATACGTTTTGAAATTGTAATAACTGTTAGTTAATTAAGAGATGTTTTGAAAACGGCCCCCAGGGGAAAGGTGGGGTTGGCTAATTTATTCTTTGTAAAATAATTGTCTCAATTTTATCATTCCATCTTAATTTTTCTTTCTATCTGCCGACAACAAACCTCTCCGCATGGGTTTTAACGATATTATTTTAAGGAAATTACCTATCTCTTTTGTTTAAATTAATATTCGTTTAATTTAGAATTGCTCGATTTTTCGTATTTAGATTTTTTAAAAACACTTAACTTTTAACAATATTTAAAAAGGTTTTATATTGCTTAAAAAAATTATATTGGTATATAATAGAATGACATGCCTAAAATCAGTCCACGTCCAGAGTAAATGGTAAAACAAAGAAATATAAACTTTTTTGCTCAGCTTCAACATTATCTTGCTGAATATTTAAAAAATAAGCCATCATGATGTAAAAATTGTTTTAATGAAGACATGCAATTTATCTGGACATCACCAATTATATTCATTATTCAGTTTTTTTAAAATTTAAAATCCTCTTTTATTGCAATTTGTCGTATGGTCAATAATTTTATGTTAAAAGACGGCTGAATACATAAGAAATCCGAAAATAGGGTCTTATATCACTTTTTTAATATAAAATTATAATGCTGAAGACCGATTACAAATTATGTCACAGGTGTTCTTTACTACATTGATATTCCCACATTTTTCAATTGTACATTGTCAAAGAAAGCATTGTGCACAACAGAAATAAATTAGGAAAACTGAACACGCGTGGAATGAACCTCGTCTTCAACTAGGTTTATTTTATCTTGATAAACAAAGGATAGAATATTATGTCAAAATTTGAAATTAAAATTTCTGTGAAAAAAGTCTACAGAAACGCAAGTCACACAATTATTTATCATTTCTGTCAGGATTTGTTTCATATATAGTTTTCTCACGTTTGCATCAAAATATTTGTATTAACCACAAATCGTTAAAAACGTAAGGCTGGCTTGGCTTACGGTAAATTTGGTTATTAAATATATCCAAAACAGCACCAGAGGTCCTTAACCCACAATTCATGAATTATTTAATTAAATATTTAAAGAAAGATATTCTAATTGTTTAACTATGATTGGAGGAAAATAATCCTGATATGCTTTCAGTAATTACTATTTTTATCTGAATTGAATTTGTGATTTTTTCTGTACAAGGACTAATATGTTTTTACATATCATTCGTAGAAATGTTTCGAAAATCTATAGGTTCCTCAGAAAAGTGTTAGTCAATGAGTCTTTGCCTGTTTGAATGATAGCCTTACATAAATATGTAAATCGCCAGGAAACATTAACTATCATTTTCACATATTTTCTTTTTAGCGTCAGATTATTACGATTTTTGTTTTCATTTTTGGTTATTACATCAGTCGCACTTTTAGTACACTTGACAAGAGGAAACACTGCTAGTATTAATGTCGTAAAGTTCAATATATTGGAGAGAGAAGAAAACAAACATACAAAGAAACATTGCAGTATTTGAACAAAAACAAATTGAAAAGTAAAGATAAAAGTCTAGGCTTTTAAATAATAAATGTAAGCGGTAATAGCTAGAATTCAAGAAATTGTATTTTACATTTCATTAGTTTGTTGTATACTCGTATTTTAAAACGTCGTTTAATTGTGTTTTGACAATCGAGGAAATAATAGCACAAGGTGCATATTGAAAGTATGGAAGGTTAAATATTTTTCATTTTAAACAATGGTTCAACGTTTTGCGTTGTGATATTTTCAAATAAAAACCAAAAAACAATACAAATTTATTATAGCCTAGGATTTCCGGGCGTCGATGCCGATTATGTAATGAAAGAATACGGGTTGAGCATATTTTACAACGCAGAAGACTAAAAGCCTGTTGGATGAGGTTACTGCTGGCCTGGACACTCTGGAGTGATATCTGGAATGTGAAAGTAACTTACTAGTGTGAATTGGAGTATAAAAACTAGAAAACTTCGAGCGTGAAAACTTTAAATATAAGGGTTTTTCGTTCTTTTAACAGTAATTCAACACCCTGAAGTAATAACACAAAATTAGGGAGAAAAAAGGAACAAGAAAGTGGCCGTGAGAAAAATGATTTAAATAAACTCGTAGCATTTTTCGGGTAGGCGATGAGCACTAGATGTTTGTTGGTTCATAATATATACAACTATGATAGTAAATTAAAATAAATGAGTAGATCATTTATTTCTTTTACGCTTGAATGAAATAGTTCGTTGAGTTCAATCAAGTATTAAAAGTAAATTTTTCCGTTGTTTTTTTAAAATCGACGACCGCTTAGCGTACTTTACCAAGCAGAACTGAGAATTTGAGAAATTGAAAAATACAAAAGCTCTCATCAATGGTCAGTAAAATAACGAAAGAGCAACAGGTGGATCGCACCCACAATTGAGTAGTATACCAAAAAGTTAAACTATCTCCGATTTTAAAAAGTTTGAGGTGCGAAACCTTTAAAAATACTGAGTTGAACTAATTTGATACAAACATATTTTTATAGTAACGAATGTAAGTCACCTCATTATTTTTAAAAAAATTTTTAGCTTTGAAATCCGAGATAATTGAAATTTTAACTCCAACAGCAATACGTATAACTATTTGAAAAGTGAAATGCAATAGGAAGCATAATTGTACCATTAATTATTATTACATTTATCGTAATTATTACGATTATTCGGAAATCGTGAGATCCGGTTTGTTGTGGCGTAGGTTTCAGAAAAACATTTTCTTTATCGTGCCAACACGACAAGCAAGAATGGCACAATTACGCAGAAAACAAACATTTTGAGCCCGGATGATGACCTCAATAAAGATCGAAACGTTGGCACGATAAACAAAATGTTTTTCTAAAACCTACATCACACCAGACCGCATCTCACGATTTCCGAATAATCATTGACTAACGGTCACTAATCACCACACATTTCTACACGAGAAGAACGAAGAACATGTGATTCTGTGAACAAATTTCAACTATATATGGACCGAAGCAAAAAGTATTCTGAAGGACATCACCAACAATGAGAAGAAACTCGCATCGGCTATCTATCAGAGAACCGTTTTGTTGAAATGCAGACAACACAAGGTATTTATTACTCACATCTAAAACAATTTTAACTTCACAAATGCCACACTAGCATAACCCAACATCAGAATTAACGACATACATAAAGCCACAATACATTTCAAAAGAAACATTTTAAACTTAGAAATCACCACGAGCATCAAAAACATTAAGACATTGACTCAAAAATTACACCAATTAAAACTAAAAAGGGCACTCTCAAAACGATACGCAAGAATGGCAAATTACCCAGAAAACAAACACTTTGAGCCCTGAAGAAGATCTCAATAAAGACCGAAACGTTGGCACGATAAACAAAACGTTTTTCTGAAACCTACGTCACACCAGACCACATCTCATTATTTCCGAATAATCATCGACTAACGGTCACCACACTATTATTACGGTCGTGTTTAATATTCAATTTTAATGTTACCCATAATCCACACATCTTAATTACCATATAAAACTTTACTTCTTGGCTTAAAATATCATTTTCATTCATGGTACCTAGACCAAAAGACCAAAAATATACTTCTTACAAATCTTTGTAAAGAGACAAGTTTATACATGTTTAGACCCAAACTTTCTTCCCGACGGTGAGTACTAAAAATAGAGAGGAGAGCAGCAAAATAAGCATACGAGTCACAGAAGTTTCTAAGTGTCAAAGAGAATATCAAATTATACTTGTTAAATAAAAACTTCCGAGAGCAAACCAAAAAGAAGTAGACCGAAGATTTCCAATGAGGTGATTTTCGAAAATTTGGTTTCGGTAGAAATCTACACTTTTTGAGAAATAAATCAGTGAGGGCATACACATCAATGGAGGTTTCCAAGTAACGTAAGTAATTTCGGTTATCAGAAGCCAACATAAATAATTTTCTTATAAAACATCATTGCTATTTTGTCGCAAACATCCGATAACTCAACTCAGCCGTAGCACGTAATAGGACAAAATAGAGAATGAAAAACATTAAATTTTACCTTACCAGTTGCAATAATAGATACCCAAGTTTTGTTTATGGCTTATTCAGCGGCCGAAGTTTTCTTAGATAAATGCTTTGAAGAAGTAACCCTACCAACATTTGTTACTATTGATTTCCAAATTTTAAATAATTTTTGAATGTTTTGAATTATATTATAATTTATATTATATATTATAATTATTACTCTAATTATATTATAATTTTATGCTTTGTGTTGAACAACATTGTAAACAACAATTGTAAAACAAAACAATATCATCAATAACATCATAAATATCATCTACGCTATTATGAAATATTTCGTGGCATTCAATCATCTTCCAAGTAACGATTGTATAATACTCCAAAATTTCGTAAATCAGTCCCATTGTTTATAAAATAGCAGTTACAAATTTTTATTGATAGTTATTTTTTCTACTTTAATGTTTCTCACTTGGCTTGTAAAGCCAATGACAAAACTTATATTTTTATTTTCTTCCTACGGCGAAGGATGTATAGTGGCCCGAGGGCAGTGAACGATAAATTCAAATTCAAAAGGGTGACAAGTTTTTTAGACTGTGGCGGGGAAGTATATTTTGAGAAAGATTATTTTTGAGGAAATATAAGTGAAGATGCATTCTTTTAGGTTTCGGAACTAATGTTTTGAATATAAACAACGTTTTTAATTGAAATTTTTTTAGTTTAGTTTTAGTTTGTGAACGAAAAACTGCGCCAACAAAAATCTCAAATTTTATGCAATTTTTATTCTTTTTTTAATTAGAACTTCTCGCCATTTTCCTGGGTATTTTTTATGTGAAAAAGGTTAGTTGCACAAGTTTCCCAGAGTTGATATCATTTCAATTTTTTCTTACAACCGAAATTATTTCGAAATTAAAAAATTTTCTAGTTAATATGTCTGGAACCCTCGTGTCTCCGAGGAAATTTGTTTTCGGCAGGCCGTTAGGAGGGCTTTAGAAGTTGGAAGGGTTGTCTGAGATGTTTAGCGCATGTTCGTCCCACCTACCCTTCAAGTTCTGATTGGGTACCGCCGCGCCGAACTCATCACTTCACCCAATAGAAAAAATTTCCTTTCAAGAGGATCTGCCCACGAGAAGATCTTCTCTGGAATTCACTGGCACTTTCGCCCGCGATACCCATGCCGTTTCCTCGCCAAAGGTCTCAGGGGTCACGTCGTCTCTGCCCTTATATTTGCCCCTGCTCGCTAAACAAATATTTTGTAAACGCAAATGCAATTAATACACCTTCATCTACTTTCTCTAATAATTCATAATATTAATTAAATAAAAATAGTTGCTTTGGAGAACTCCAATATAATCATTGTAGAAAAAATGAACACAATTGATAAATTGTGAATTAAAAATATTTCCTAATACCAATTTTAATAATTTACGATCTCAGATCATAGTTCATCAAAAGAAATCTAACTAATATCCTGATATACTAATATCACCAAGCTGCAGGTACGTAGAACAAGCTTCTACGATTTGTGGCAGATTGCAGATATACACGCATATTGGAACTCCACATTGTGACAAACACGATGATGGTACTGAAATATATCAGAGATTTAACCATTAAATAAATCTACTGCCAAATAGGTAATTGAGGTAATACGAAAGGTACGTGCACAGTAGAGTAAAAAACGCCCTACTATAATTGGACAATGATCTCTAGCGTTTTGTTGAATCTTACTCTACCAAAAATATAAACAAACCAATAAAAACCAATTTAATCATATAAACCAATTAGTTGGAGATAACTGACGCTAGACAGATTTTCTGTAAAGATTGTATTCAATTTTAATTACAATAGTTATACGTCTGTCTAACATCTTGGTTAAGTTGAAAATGCTAGTGTGTATCCCGTCGTGACACTAGCTTTTTCATTTCAACCAATAACTTAGATTATTATCGTAATTAATTGAAATAATTAGTGCGGTAAATTAACCTAAATGCATATATGAATTGTACTCAGTGAAAACAAAATTTCCGTTTTGGAGAATCTTCAAGTCAAAATGATCGGAAATGACTAGAAACTCAATATGTTAAAAGACGACTAGCAAACAAATTTATTTAACTAAGAACGTTTGTTTTTATTTTGTAAGGCATACACAAAGAACAAATACTACGAAGTTTGATATTAAAAATTATGGACATATATTGATGTTTACTTTAAAACATTATGGCGAGAAGTTTTTTATATACTATCAGATTGCTATCGCCTTTTGTTCGTCGGTCTGGTTTCAGAATATTAAAATTCATTTGCACAATTCATTTATATTTTGAATTGGTTTCTGTACTTAGGATTTTAAAGATATTACTATGATTTTCAAATTCAGAATTTAGTACTAGAACTGAGCAATTTTTAACAGTGTTGTAAAAAAATTGTATATAAGAATTTAAGAAAATTACGATAAAGTGAAACGTTATCGATCAAAACATATTTTATTTACCCTGTTATTTAATTGTACATATTACACAGCCAAAATTGGTTAATGCACCGATTTCTTTGTTCACCCTAATTTACGTGATATAAATTAGATTTGGAATAGACGAAATAACGGCGTCATCAATAGGCTAAACCTTGGTAGCAGCTCAGCGTTGCAAGCAGTATCTTAACGCCGTTAACAACATGAACTGAAAATTACATTAACCTGCTATTGGTCACTATTTGATATATTCTCTTAGAATTGTACTGTTTACCTTAAACTATGGTTGGTATATGTGTTTGTCTCTGTTATTTTTAGAACGTTCTTTACCTAAAACAGGAAGATCAGCATCAGATTTTTTCTTTCTTTGTGTAGTGGATAGCAGGAAATGGAGATTAATCAAGTTAATATCAAATTAATTTTTTGTTAATTTTTGTTACAAAAACAAACCTCCTCATGCGTTTTCTGTCGGGCATAAATCAGAAATGATCGATCCTATCAACATTTTCCCTCAGAAAAAGTGGCGTAAAATAAGCTCTAGAATCGATTTGTGCAATAAAAATATTCTTATTTAAAAGAACAAAGTTTGTGCCATTTCCCGACTAGATGAGCAAGTTATATAACATCTGTTACCACCACGCGATTACTAGCCAAAATTAACTTGGGGTTTGTATAAGACCATTTTTTGCTAAAGTTAATTATATAAAAAAATCCGAACGGCGTGGGTTCGAATCCCGCTCGTGACACTGGCTTTTTGTATCTCAACTAAAAACCTTAATTAATTTAAAGTTAATTATATATATTTACGCACTTATAATTTACAATGTCAAGGGATATTTTACAAGATAAATAAGCATTGAAAAATCGATAATTTTCACTGTTTTTCACAGAAGATAACGAAATGCCGAACGCGTGTCATAGTCCAGCCCAACGAGGATAGCCCGATCAAATCATCGGTAACGACCAAATCGTAGATTCATCGCCCTGCAGACCATAAGAGAAAATCTCATGATTTAATATGTATAAATTTGAATTATGGCGACAGACGATGGACTCTAAACCCCTTAGAATAGTGATAACAACGGAATATAACGTCAATGTAAAAAGACCAGGCGTGCATAAAACGGATCGAACACTCGGCGGACTTTAAACGGAAAACCTCGCAAGAGAGTAATAGAAACCAACGGCTCTTAATAGATTAAAGTCGTCAATATTCTGTTTTTTACAATGCGAATGTGATAGATCTTTAAACATGGAAAAATATATGCGACGATTATAGGTTAAGCCTAAGCTTTCTGTACCCTGCTGCCGTTATATTGCGAACACAAAACTTGGAAAAGATCTGGCCATTTATCAAGTTTGTCAAGGGTTGTGGTGGTTAGGCAGAACTTTCCGAATAGAGATTGCCAGTGTGCATACCAGGAAGTCTTGGACCTCATGACCTCCAAAGAAATTATTTTTCTAGCCTGGAATCTGAAAAACGCAAGGTTTTTTAGATGGATACGAAGGGAAGCTGTAAGGTGTGAACCTACAGTAGATCTGGCAATGTTTGTAAGCAAATAATAAATTTGCGGTTAGATTCGGAAAGGCAATTTAAACATAATTTGCTATAACTTTTAATTTGTTTTTCAAACAGATTTTTAATGTATATATATCGTGTAAACGAATATAAATGTGCTTAACAATTATTAAATCATTACTAGGGATTTGAAAAAAAAGTCATTAAAGCTGTAATCTTGTTTAATGGAATCACCAAATATAAATGAAAATACGTATAACAGTACACGTACTTATCATTTATTCTCTGTAGTTATGATTATGTTTTAAAGAAAGGAGTCATCACGTTCTAATAAAATATTAATTACAACTGCGATAAATAATAAAGCTTGTCAATAAATAATGCTTAACTATAATACCTTGCACCGCTGGAATTATATGTATTAGGACTAAATTAGCAAATTGGCGAACTATCGGTTTACACAACACTTCACGAGGTAATCTTTATCCAAATCTCAGCTCTTAAGTTTGCTATTCGATTACCGATCAAGTTGTGTTTCAATTAAAGTTAAAGAGTACTACCCTGTGGCGTTAAATCCAGACTTATACACTTTCTCAAACATCCTCAATTCATTTAATATAAAATAATTTGTCGTAATACAATTTGTTTTAAAATAGGATTGCTTTTTTTTTACATAATATATTTTGTTTGAAAAGAGTGTTCTTTTTTAAAACTTCTATTTCAACGCATGAAAAAATCTGAGATATATGATTACGCGTGGGTTCAAAATTATCGAGGATAATATATCGTATTTTTTCGTTCCCTTCTGTTGATAATAAATAAAGATTGGAGATATCGAGTACGGACTCATTTTCTAATACATATTTAGACGGAGCATCGACCAAGTGAGCTCCTGGGAAATTATGATGTAAGCTTGAGATATGACCGTGTCCTGGCTGTGTTATAAGGCATTTGGGAAATCGGCCACTCGCCGTAGGATTAAGCTGTAGACCCATTACAAAACAGCAGCACCATTCATTTCTTTTTTTCGCTGATCGTGCAGACCGGCTTGATTTTTGTCTGACAAAAAACGTTTTCTTCCCCAAAACCTACAGTATATGGACATACAAAGAAGATATTTATCCTTAAGAGGTGGTCAAAGTCCCCACAATCTATCTACGTCTCATGTAGCAAGAGAAGCCAGCCAGTCTTAGCCCAAGTGGTATAGGCTAAGGGGGGGGCTTTCAAGTATTAATATTAGCTGAGTTTAGGGTTGCTGGACGGTTGGAGGCTCGTCTAACAAAGGGGTTAACGGTTACCCAAGGTGGTCGGGTTTAGTTCTCAATTTTCTCTACCCCCAAGACATGTGATAATGTTTGGTTTTATCGACTGATTTTCTTTGGAAGCAAGCAAAAAATTAAATATATACGGAATGTATAGCTTTTACTTCAAATATATTTAATAACAAATCGTGTTAGAAAACAACATCTTAACACGTTTTTTAAATGTTCCTTAAAAGGTTTTTACAATACAATGAAGATATCTCAATCAAACGAACTACCGATTTTCCCTATGTAACAAACAAAAATAAAACAGAGAAAAATATACAACGCTTTGTTTCCCCCCAGATTCACTTATCATAGTCTGATGGTTCCATTGAAGGAAAAATCCTATGAGAAAAATTGCAAAATCAAACATTAGCTTCTGGATTCAAGGAAAAAAGGCTTTATAAGTTCATAAATGTTTTCGAAAAATCAACAGTATTGATTTTAACAGATTCTAAGGCCACCCTGGAAATAATTAGTTTGATCGAACCCATAATTTAAACAGTTATATTATATTCCTTATACAGGATATTACCGTGCAAATGGAAAAATAAAAATAAATAAATCCATTTTTATTGTAGATACAGTTGACTGTGGAATCCAAGTGAATAAACGAGTGGATTGGCAAGCCAGAAGTAATCTCAGAATCAATGTGCAGTATTGAATTACTTTTCCAGAATTTTGCTCTATTGGCCAAAAGAAGTATTTTGAAAAATTGGCAGCACCAACTAGCCGTAACTGGAAATATGCTATATTATAAATGACACCTATTTACTAATACACCTTGGTTTGCCAATATCTTTATCGTAATGCAGGATTGCGAAATTGCAAGATGCAGCCACAGAACATAGAAGGCTTATTTAGGCGACAAATGTGCATCTGTGGTAGTTTGGAAACGCTGAAAAACATTTTCATGGAGTGTCCTGTTTAGTATCAGGAACTAAAAAGGATGCTGACCGAAGAAACAAATACAGAATAGGCGCTGCGTGGCCGGTTGAGATTATATAAACAATTAATAAATACATCACTAATAAACGTTTTACAAAACAAATCATCAGTTTTAATTTAAACATTAAACATTTAAACAGATTCCAAGAGTGAGATAGAAGGAAATAATTTGGTCAAACCAAAACCGTTACCTAATTATGAGTCAAAGAAAACAGTACGACATAGCCACATTTGGTAGTGTGGAGATGCTGGTCATTTTTCATGAAGGGCCCACTTTACGAAGAAGAACACACAAGGAAGCTTACTGATATTAAGAAGGAAATGAAGGACACGGCATATAAAAACAAATAAAAACCAAATAATAGATATTAAATTTAGGGAATGAAATTATCACGTTAATTTGATGTTTAACATACTTTTACAATTTGCCTGGCAAAAAAACCTGATTTATACTTAGAGTCTTCCCATTTGGCAATGTTCTGTCAACAAAATGGCAATTTTACTACACTGTTGGTGATTAAATTTTAATCAAACAAAGTAACTCAAAAAGAAGACGAACGTGTAAAAGTGTGAAGGCCGCTTCTAAAATGGATTTTCTAATAATCACCAAATCGCATTTTTTGTTACATTTGGTAGGAGATTTATTTATCGGTCAACCACACAAGTTCGGATGTATGATTGTGAAATAGAATGGCTGAGAAAGAGGATCGCAGCGAGAAAAACAACAAAAATAGTGAAATTGTTTAAATACGTTCAAAATTACCAAAAGCTCAATCTTATATAAACATTATTTAGAGAGCATGAAATGAGGTCTGGTATTATGTAGGTTTAGAAAAACATTTTCCTTATCATGCCAAAATTTCAGTATTTATTGAGATCATCTTCAGGGCTGAAATTGTTGGTTTTCTGTGTAGATGTACCATTATTGAGTGTTGTGTGAAGATGATCTCAATAAAGATCGAAACGTTGGGCAAAGAAAGGCAGGAAGTCACACCAGACCGCATCTCACGGTCTCCAAATAATCATTAACTAAAGGTCACTACACACGACATAGTTTTTAGTAATTTGATTTATTGCTAAGTTAAAAAAACCTCAAGATTAAAACATCTCTGCTATGCATGACAGGAGTGGGTTGAATTAATTAATTAGTATTCAAAGTTTTATACAAATTAAATTAATTTATTTGCAATTAAAGTAAAAAAAAATATTACTGTGCTGTTGATTCATTTAGACACTAAAATATTGAAATTCGTTTAAAGAAATACATATAAGATGTGAATATGAATTTATACAACGGTGTACCCAATAGAGAAATTTTAGGTTTAATCAAAGTATTTGTACTCTCTCACAGTGTGTGTTTTCTGTGTAGTTGTGACATTGTTGTGTGTCGCGTTGGGAATGCTAGTGAGATAATACCGTTTTTTTTTGTATATGTTTGATTTTGAAGGAGTGGGGGACGTAGGAATAAAAATTCATTTTTCTATGAGGAGTCGGCTTTTTTGAGTTGAAAGGGACATGATGGAATTGATTATAACATAGACAAACCAACATACGGAACCATTCCATTCGTTCATCGCATATCACACAAATTAAACACATTCCTCTCATCTGATAACTTTAAAATAACCTTCAAAAACTATAAAACTATTCACAACCTTTTTATAAACTTAAGGATACCACACTAGTAATAAATAAGTCTGATGTAATTAAAAAATCGATTGTATAAATTATCCGGCAACTTCCATCGAAACTACAGCCCAAGATAAGGCCTATGTAACTAAAACCCCATAAGAAGGTAAAACAACATATCTATGATTGCATAAAGCTCAAACAAAATCCTATAATACTGGCTACCCGCCATTTCGAACACCAACACAATTTCGACATCAACAATCCAAAAATATTACACACAGAACAAAACAAACCTAAACTTTTTAGAAATGGTTTACACCAACAGACATAATCACAGCATCAATTACAGAACTGAAACATGCAAACTCAGCCGCAGCTACGCTAATGTCATAAATCAAATTCAATATCACTAACATACATAAATCACAAAAAACATACCATAAAATACATAAAATAATTATGACACTCCACGCATCAGACAATGCTACATAGTTTAAATCTTTATCAATTTATCTCTCCTTTCTCCAATAATCATGAAAGGATAACTAGGTTGGAACGCAAAACGACAAACCATTACCCTCTCGCCGACGACTGAACTAGAATCATTTTGTATTTCTGAGATGGTCCTGTTGTGTCGGCGATACGTTTTCCTACAGGAGTTGCTAAGTGTACAGTATTAAGTAAAATTTAATTAATGAATTTTATCCGTATTTATAAGAATGAATCCAAACTTGATTCGCTTGATATTGAAATCTCTTATTTAAAAGAACAACCGGATCAAAAACGCTTTATTTTCAAACCTGTGGAAAGCAGGTTTGCATTCTATAGCGACATTTGATATATGAAAGTGGACTCACAGAAATAAATTAATCTAAACTAATCCTGAAACTGACCATCCATTATTAATAATCCTGTAAACCAGTACATTCACCATTTCCCATACTCGAAAGTTTAACATAAAATGTACACATTGAACATTAATGTACTTTATTTGCACACAAAGTAGTTTAGATTACCATGAAGCTGTTTGCAATTATGTCGTTGAGCCAAGAATAATAGTTCTCATTTTTATTAATTGTAATCAATATTTCGTAATAAATTGCCAGTTTTAAATTCGGCACTTTTGTTAACTAAAAAATTGAATTTATAGTAGATAAAATCATTAAAACAACCTCCTATATATTGATTGCTTAAGTTAAAAGTTCAAAATAATTCAATTAAACAAATAGAGCGTAAAAATGTTTGAATACTTTTAAATTAAATTTATTTTAAACAATAACCAAATTTTGTTTTCACAAGTTGAAAAAATAAAATACGCCCATTTTATAAAGCAATTAGTCGATGGTATGATGCAAAGCAAATATTGTTACTTCTGTTCTTTGTTTATTTCAAAATTACCCATTCAAATAATAAAAATAACTTGTTAAAATTTATATGGAAAAATACTTTTTTATTACATATATAATCTATATTTTAATTTAATTTAAATTCATTAATATTTTTACATAAAAAATAATTCAAAATAATGAAGAAAAAATAATTAATTGGCAAAAATGGACGTAATTGCAAATACTTTATTGAATGTACAAGTAAAAATGTACCCTACTTTGAGATAGTTTTACGTTTTTCGAATGCTGTCTCTGAAGTGCTAAACCATGAGCAGTAATTTGATGAATAACTAATTTTGTTTGTCTTGTTTTGGCAGTATGAATAATAAAAAACATTCATTGTGGAAAAAATTACATAATTTGCAAACATACAAATTTAATCTTGACTAGTAGCAGAAAAACGCAATTCCAACATAAAATCGTCCTGTATTTTTTCTTCCGTGAATTACCCCATGTTTTTTCAAATATTGGATTGCTCTAAACTGCACCACAATAATAGATTTTGTGACAGGCAGAAAAATTAGTAGGAGCGAAAATAGCGAGTACGTAAGTTTAATTAAAACGTAAATGTCCCAAGAAATGAATGAATATGGGCTTACTAATGGTTGTTTCAAAGATATAAATTAGAAATTATATAAATACAAAAAATAAATGCAATACAAAATAATGGGTTATATTAGACTATAAGTACGGTAGAATGTTTCAAAAACTGTTTTTATAACTCATTCTATCCAAAAGATATGATTTTTTAATTTTTATTCTCGGAAAAAAAACGAAAAAACAACCTTTTCCTTTACTTTTGCTTAATAATAACATTATCAAAATTGTTTTTATAATCTATGTTAAATTGCCTGTGGAATGAGTCAATACTGAACCTTTTCGGAACAACTCGTAGCCATTTCGCTGGAACAAACCTATAGGCTTTAAAATGTAAAAACGCTTTGAAGACTTTTTGCTTTAAAAATTGACTGAGCTGTGAAAAAACAATTAGACTTGTCAATTTTCAAAAAAGTTTGCCCTATTTTCACGAAGTATGGTAGATCAACTCCTCCCAAAATCGAGGGGGAAGATGGAGATATTTGTGAATGAATATAAATGTAATATAATTGAAAAAGTGATTACTAGAGAAGAAAATTAAAATAAATATTGACCTTAACTTATGAAAACAGCACAAGGGTTCCACATAACGTATTGTTGCATTTTTATCGAAAAAAGTAGTTTAAATTTAGATTGTCAGCCATTCTACATCCAAAATGTCCAATATGTAATGTATATTCGATGTGACATGAAAGATAAAATTTAAAGCTCATCAATGTTGTGTAATGTGAAAGTGGTTGACAACCAGGTCGGTCGTCCGCGTTTAACAGGAAATCTCTCTATTTTCCAGCGTTCCCGGATCGGAACGAAACGAGACGCAATAATGGTCAGGAATCAAAAAGAAGGGACAAAAGATCCGGGTCGTAATGAAAAAATTCCATGGTTTTGTCCCGAATAAGCCGTTGCTGGGAAAAAATTCACCCTTTGGTCTTTCTCTACCCGAGGAGGATGGGTGTAGCCATGGTTGTCGATGAATTTCCTGTTCGAAATGCAATCTTACTTTTGTCCATGATTGTCAGTCCTGCTACGGTGTAAATTTTTTATGTAACTAATTGTTATTGCATGTACTAGCTGAAGAGGTGAAATGATCACAATTTTTCTTTTGTAAAAAAGGAATATGTTTATAATACTTAAGTCACTTACTTTTTGTTTTAAAAATTTACAGTGCTGTGAAAAAACAATTAGAATTGCTAATTTTCAAAAAAGTGTGCCCTATTTTCTCGAAGTATGTATAACATCATATGTTGCTTTTTAGACAAACAATGAGAGTTAGAGATAGACAGGTAGAGAGAGGGAGGGAGAGATAGAGAGAGAGAGAGAGAGAGAGAGTGAGAGAGAGAGAGAGAGAGAGAGAGAGAGAGAGAGGGAATGTGCAAGGTAGATAGATAGTAGATAGAGAGAGAAATAGATAAAGAGGCATATAGATAGATTGAGGTGGAGAGGGTCTTTCAAAAGGTTCCACTTATCACATGTTTAAATTGTGTTTTACTGAAAGTTTTTTTTTTCCTTTGGAAATATCGCCATATAATATTTATTCATTTATTTCAATTTTTTTTATCCTTCTCCCGGACGTTAAAAGGAAATGTTGATTGATTTAAGAAATTTATAAATTAAATCCAAGACCTTCATGTCGTTACTTGCCAACAGCGTTTCAAGATTTATTGGGCCCATTATACTGGGGTCCCTATACAGATCATCCAATAATTGTTTTCTCTGGCTATCGTACTCTGGGCATTCTAGTATTAGATGACTGGGATTTGATGGACTGTCGCATGTTGGACAGTTAGGGGAAGTGGTTATTCCAATTTTATGCCATGGTTAGTTTTGATTCTGAAAATAGTAGAGTAGAATTTCTTTTGCCTGCCTCCTTCCAAAAACCACGGCTTTGCTTTAAGCTTTGGGAATAAAGCTCGATAGTAATCGCCAGCTGTTGCTGAGCTGTATTCTTTATCCCATAGATTGGAACACAATTTGTTGAAAAAAATTTTCCGTCTGTTTTAGGAACTTTCAACTGATGGGGTACACCATATACAGTGGCCTCCTTCGCCAACGCGCCCACTGTTTCGTTATGAAGAATACCCGCATGACCTTTAATCCAGCATATTATCACAGTTTTTCCATCTTTTTTTAGCTCAAAGATCTTTCGGTAAACATCAGCAATGATATAATTATTAACTATGCAGCTTGGGGATACATTACTTTAGCTATGGCGGTTAATTCCGCAGTGTAGACAGTAATTGAGTTTGGCAGAGCATACTGTTCTTTATGTTCACTTTTGTAATCGAAAATAGCGCAACCTGCCCTGCCATCCAAGAGTGATCCATCCGTAAAAATTTGCCGGTGGTCTGGATAGTTTTCAGCCATGTCTGCTATAAATTCCTTCTGTACTAAGTGTTGAGCGGACTTCGAGAAGTCTTTTAAAAACACTGTGTCAATGTTATTTGACAAAATCCTATAATCTAGCTGGTATAATGGGTCAGCAAAGCTTTTATGTAGTGAGTATATGTACGGGATTGAATGTAGAAAGGCCGAAACTAATGTGGGGGTCTTTTTTTTATTCCAATACTTGCAGGTTTGAACTTTTTCTGTGAGAGTAGTTATATTGTTAAAAACCGGGCTCTCCTGACTGAATAGTTTAGAGAGGAAATTCAGTGCCAATTTTAATTACTAAAAGGTTGTGACTTCAGAATCTTTTTGGAAAAATGATTCTTTTCAATTAACTTAATTAATTTCATTCATGATGTGTTAAATCGAAAATTAAATTGAAAAATTTGATTTCTTTTTGAGACTCTCTTTCTTTTTTTTTCTTTTACCACTAACCATGACTTAAAACAATCAAGTAATTTCCTTCGGCCCATGAGAGATTAGCTGTTGATTAAAGTTACAGCACGTTTCAGTAATGAACCGTTTGTAGTTAATTAAATTACAATCCCCCAGCTTTGTATTGTCCCAATTCCCAAGTAAGCCGAACAGGATTTCACAGGGCGACCTTCTGACCGTCTCTCGGTTCCTCCTCATACCGGCCCTACTACTTAATATGTAATTCGGTAAATTAATATGTACCGAGCACCCTACTCACTGATATATTGTTATGTCCCTTGATAACATATATTAACCAACGTACGGCACTAACTCACGTGGCACAGCCACTGACGCACATGGAAACGTTTTGGTGATCTTCAATTGAAATTAGCCATGTGGTCCGTAATGAATCTACATGATACGGCTAATTCACCAGCTTACATCTACCAAGTGATAACAGTGGCCTGACCTCTCAGGAACAGATGATGGACTCTAATAAGATTCATTAATTGTATTATGATGACGTATTAATATTGTTTGATGGTATGGTTATATTTCAATGTAATGTATATTTTCTTTGTTAGACAAGGAAAGAGAGAGCAAGAGAGAGAGAGAGAGAGAGAGAGAGAGAGAGTGAGAGAGAGAGAGAGAGAGAGAGAGAGAGAGAGAGAGCGTTAAATATTGAATGAATTGACAAATGAATCGACAATTGTAATTAACAAGTTATGTAAACATAAGCTTGTCACGCTCAAACAGCTATGATAAACATTAGAATTTGTTGATCTTTACAACCGGGGAGTTTTCCTTAAGAAAAAGGCATTGATCGGCAAACGGCATGTAAGCCGAAAAGCATTTGTATTCAGTGGGCCGGGAATAAGGGAATCTGAATGTCAAACGAATGACACTAAATCTTATACGCCCTGTATGAAATATTCACAGCTGCTCAAACCTCAACATGCGTCCACCAAATAAATTTTCACCAAATATCAACAGCCTCAAAATCGGCCCCCGTGGAATTCTCTTTCTGGCTCATACCACTTATTTCCACAAACAAAAAATTAGGTAATTTTCGGTTCCATTAATAAGTGTTTGTGTGGAGCTTTGAATAACTTTAATTCAGAAATTTCTTGTCAAAATTGATGCCTCATGGTCTTATTTAATAAAACTGGTCAAAATATGATATACTAAATTTAAACGGGTACTAAAGGGTGTATATGGGGGTATATTAAAAGTGTATATAAGAAAATTCTCCTCTTGATTTGCCTCATTGTTTTTACCAATAAATATTTGTTCAAGATTTCTTAAATTGGGAGTATCAATTAGAGATAAACACACTAACCCTTAATCCAAAACAAGGATAAAGGATTTTTACATGTTTACTTTTTACGGATTTTACAATTTTTATTCAGTGTCATTTAAATTCTGAAGCAATAAACTGTTTAGTACTTTGTTTATATCTTTGTTTTCTTAATTTCAATTTTTGATTTTTGGAAATTTTGAACGTCATGTGCTGCCTACCGTTCTTGAAATCAACGGTAATCCTATTCTAATGCCCGTCCGCATGTCCCTCGCATAGTACAAACATACATTCAATGGCACATCAGGGCCTTAGCTTTTGGCCCAGCTCATTTTCCAGACTTGACCACCATCGAACTTTCATTGGATAACCTCAAAAGACGAATAAGAGTACGTCAATCACTTCCTGATACACTCCACTATCTTGAAAAAACCCTTCGTGAAGAATGGGCTAACCTCCAGCAAAGACATTTTCAGACTGGTAGAAAGTATGCCGAGGCGTCTTCGAGCATTAAGGGAGGAAATATACGATATTGAAATATTAATTAAAAATGTAATGGACATATTTTATTTGTCCGTTTTTTTGTTTTACATTTTTAATTTTCCTTACCAATTTACCTTTTTTTTAAAAACTTTTTTAACCAACGACTCAATTATAAACGTTAAAAAACGTGAAACTTTCATTAGTATATAAAAATATATACAAATAAATTTATATTACTAGCAGGTGGAATTCTTTGCCTGTCATTGTATTTNTATATATATACACTAATAACAAATAAACTTTAATCCAGTCATCAATATCAACCTTATATCTTTTAAAATCTAACTCAAAAGAGTTAGTCTTTTTCTTTCTTCTTACAATGTGCTGACCATTTAACACATTGCTGGCATTGGACTTCAGGTCAAAGCATAGAAATTGCTTGTAAGCATACCCTAAGATGTCAGTGCCTATGGGTGGGACGATCAGATCTCTATGCATATCAGCCTTGAATACTAAAGAGCATGTACCTTATTTCGCAGTACTTTACTATAAAACCGTAATACAATGAAATTAATACTTCTTTGGTACAACTCCAGAGTTGTATAACATACATTCATATAAGTAATGTTGTACTGATGCGTTTTATATGATTGTAAATCATAGTTTTATTTTGCTACAAATAAAGTTACTGTTATGTAAAGTTAATTTTTTTTCTTTTGGAAGTATTTTTTACTTTAATTTTTATATCTAGTATCATGTCTAAATATAGTACGGAACTGTGAGTTGGTTCTATTTTACCGTTGAAACGATTGATTTGTCTCTTAATTTTTTAGTCGCGATGTAGGTATATATGGATTTCTGATTGTTTATTTTGATCTTGACTAATTTTTCATCTTGATTCGTTCAGTCATGAAAGAAATCCCTATTCCCACAGTGTGGGCAGCTGTACAATCTGCAAAAGTTGCAATGGTTCTGTACCATCTGTGTAAGTTCACACATAAACAATAAATTCAGTGCACGGCCTACGATGTTGCCATATTTTTTGCCAGCCTTCATTTGGTAAAAATAATCTTTTATCACTTGGAACAATCTTTTTTGAAAAATAATATGTCAATAGCTCAACAAAGCTAAAACCTTTTGCCACTTTCGTCGGAAGATTTTTTTTCTTATGTATGTTTTTAATGAAGTATAGTATGACAACATATAGTTTTATGCTTTCTCCATAGTACCGGTGATTATATGTATATGTTCTATGGATGAATGCTTGGCTACAAATCCATGCTGGTGGCATGGCTTGAATATACGTTTTTGATATATTTAACTTAAATAATTTTATGGTATTCACTTTTAGAATTTAACCATTTGGTACGTATCAAGATATAAAATTTCTATAATTATTTTATTACAGGACCGCGGTGGCCAAGTGGTTAAAGTGTCCGACGCGTTTTTGCCACACTAGCGGCTCGGGGTTCGAATCCCGGCATAACCCAAACCTTTTAAACCTCTCGTTCGCGACACCCAATTAGTAGCTTGATGTTAAATCTTCCCATATGATTGGAATTACTTTCTTAATTACTCTGTTCAATTAATAGTAATCTTATGCCATCTATTGTTTCAAATATGGCACCGCAAAATATTAAATAAGGTTTCTATAAAACCAAAAGAAACTGTTGGCAATTCTTGAGTTATTTTTTTCTACATGAAAAAGAGTGGATTGTCGACAACAAAGCTATAAATATGTATTGCTGGCCTTTTATCGCGTCCTAAAGCTCGCGGCCCATTAAGATTTCAAGCAAAGAAGTAACTAGGGGAAAACTTCTCCATCGCGATTATCCATGGTTTTTTCCAATTAATTTTTTTGCTCTGTGTAAAAGTAGGCGGTAAACACGGTATGGTACGCTAGGGTTTTTAAATCTTTTTTTATAAAAAAAAAAAACAGTTGTTGTAGAACGGAAACGGAACGGAAATCGCAGCGCGGTGATATTAGGCGGAACAGAATGGGCGATAATTTCTGATAAATTTGCAATTCCCAACTGTTTTTAACTTTTTACATCTCTTATATAATTTTTTTTTAAATTTCAGCTATGTTATAAATAAAACCTTTATACAATGGTCAGAAAAAAACGGAAAAATAACACTCAGGCAAGACAGAAAGTAAGAAAAAATGGAACATTTTCTGATGGATGATAAACATTCGAGGACAACACAGACAAATGGAAAATGAAGTTTTCACAATATCATCAAGTGTGGGATAGTTCGTCTCGGATGTCCGATAAGAGTTTTGGCTGATTGTTTAATTAGTTTATTTCATCTATTCATCAAAACTTTACTAACTAATTAATGGGCTTTATAGTTCTCCTAGGGAAAAAATAACAATATAAGTGAAATTATTCATAATTTATACAAATAAACAACACTTATATAAAACAAAATAAGCTTATAGTGTGTTAGTTAGACAATAAATCTATAATTGGATTTTTATATATAATAAGAAAAATATTGTAAATAAAACAAAAGAATTAGAAAGAAATACGGATCTGATTTATCGTTTAATTCCAACTGTGGCTAGCAAGAAGAATTAGCCAGCTCTGGCCAGATTGAAGCAACAATATTTCAATTCAAGCCCGATGATCAAACAATCCATTGGTGCCTCTTTAGCAGCGCAGCTATATCTTTTAAATCGTTGCCAGCTATGCTCTTAGTTATCGGGTTTGTGGATAACTGAGAGCATTGAATTAGCTGATTGATAAACTAACTGAACATTGCCAGCTATGAACATGCGTTCGCAAATACTCAGTTACTTAAAAGGACAATGAGGATCTTAGCGTCCATGCCTGGCCCATGGCCTTTCCGGACGTTTTGATTATCGATACGAGAGATGACGCATCTCCGCTCACGACTGAATGTGTGTTACAGTCGCAATCGTTGGTGTAGAAACTGTCCCAGCCCCGAGAGACCAAAGCGAACCTCACTCCCCGCTCACCCATTCCGTGTGGTCGGGTCGGGATTGAGCATCAGACCGTATGCCGCGCGGAAAGGTCTACCCAAGGTGGCTGAAATGCCTGATCCTGGTCTCCCTCGCAATCCCTATATAGAGAAGGCCACTCTATATCCCAGAGTATTGAGGCTCCTCCAGCGTACGAATTTCCGGATCCGCTCCGGCCGCGGTTTTGTTTAAAGTGGAATTGTTAACCACCCCCTAGACGTCGGTAATGGACGCCATTCATGTAGGCACCACCGACCATTATCCATTCCCATCCGCCACTTCTGACGCATCCAAGAGACTCCTTCAGCGTAGTCTGAGCGTCCTCAATGCTATACGCTTCGAAGGTCCGATCCTTTCTATCCCGTGAGGCCGGGGTTATAGCAAGTGCTTGGGCGGAGGCCACAGATAGAACAGCTTCTTCTTAAGTTCCCGCCAGGAGCATCGCCACTACGCCACTACTAGTCCGTTCCCATGTAGCAGGGGCTGGACTATGGAACCCCGTAGTACAGCGTTATGCACCCTCCCCCGTCTATGCAGACCGGATCTGGTACCCTAACCCTCCTGTGCCTCTGATAAAGCACCCGCCGTCCACTCCCGACCCGGAGGTCGAAACGAATCCAGCTTGTGGTTTAGAGAGGTTGCCACGCCCTCAACATTCCATCGTTATTTTGCGCCTGGATACCCCCTTGCATCCAAGGCTTGGGAGAGGTCTCAAGTAAAAATGCCGAACGTCCTGGATTGAGAAAGAGACTCTTAAAGTACAATAACTCTTAAAGAGCACAATACATACACACCTCGATTAATTAATAATACTGTCAAAGACTAAGTCGTATATTGCACCTTTTCCTTGTTTATGTTTTTAAGAGATTTAAATATATTTATCTTGCACGTAATAATTAAAAAAATAATAATTTTCATTTTGTTTTCGAAGTGGTGGACATAAAAAGGATATTGGGTTTACTGTTCGGTTGAATGTCTGGATTAATTAGCAAAATGTGATCATCTTTGAAAGAAAAGCAACTTCATTCAACGAGTCATGCCGGCTGTTGATATTTGTTAAATTAATGGACTGAATTGTTATATTAGAATTAGTAAATAAACGGATTCTTTTCCACCCCGCATTTCTTTTTCTTCTTCCTAATTACTATCTGTCGTATTTAACGCCTCATCCTCTTAAATATTCTTTTGAAAGTGCATTAAAATTCTTGGGCGAAAACCGCTAATTGCACATCGCGAAAGGAGGTCCCCTTCTTACTCAGAGGGAGGGAGCCGAAACGAATAACAAGATATCCTTTCCCTCAGCCGGTTTCATTTCTTTGGGCACTTTTCATAATTAACCCATTACTCAGTTCACTCGCTGCGGCTTCGAAAGAGTTGGGTGAAAAGTTAAATTAAAACTCCCGCTTAAGAGATTGATGTTTTTCCTTTTTTTCCCATCCTTTTTTCGCCGCTCGCTTCCGCACTCGTCAGAAACACCATCGCCGGCCTCGCCTATGACGGAGCCCCTAATGCTTAAAACAAAAGTTTCTTCTCTTGGGCCATCAAACGTTATCGTCTCGACTTGATGATTGGATAGTCCACTTCGTCCTAATTTATCCGAGTCCGTCACAAAGACCCTCTCAATAAGATGGATAAAAAAATATTTATTTTACGAAGTTTCAAAAACGATTAACCAGTATTCATAAAATACTATATAACAACCAAATAGATAAGGTCGTTTCGAGAGAGTAAAAAGTATTAATAAAGAGGAGGGAGATAGGGAAGGGAGACAGGAATAGATGATTAGACAGATAAATAGGTGAACCGATAGATGATGAGATAAATAAATGAATAGATAAAAGGGACGGGGACAGAGATGCCGAGCAGGTAGGACGTCCGATTCATACTTGCCATAACTCGTATAGCCATAAGAATTGGACGTTGGATGCAACGGGTTTTTGGTCGTTTAACCCTAACTTGAAGGGAGATGAAGATTTTATTTTACCACGCAAAGTTACAGAAAAATAGATAAATATATATAAAAGTAGATACAGAGAGAGAGAGAGAGAGAGAGAGAGAGAGAGAGAGAGAGAGAGAGAGAGAGAGAGAGAGAGAGAGGGAAAGGTGAGAATGAAAGGAGAGAGAGAAAGAGAGAAAAAAGAGAATGAAAGGAGAATGAAAGGAGAATGAAAGGAGAGAGAGAAAGAGTGAGAAAAAGATTAGAATGAAAGGAGAGAGAAAGAAAGAGAGAGAGCGAGAGAGAGAAAGAGAGAGATAGGAAGGAGAGAGAGAGAGAGAGAAAGAGAGAGAGAGAGAGGAGAGAGAGAGAAAGAGAGAGAGAGAGAAGAGAGAAAAAGAGAATGAAAGGAGAGAGAAAGAAAGAGAGAGAGCGAGAGAGAGAGAGAGAGAGAGAGGTAGAGAGAGAAAGAGAGAGAGAGAGAGAGAAGAGAGAGAGATAGAGAGAGGGAGAGAGAGGGAAAGGTGAGAATGAAAGGAGATAGTGAAAGAGAGAAAAAGGAGAATGAAAGGAGAGAGAGAAAGAGAGAGAAAAAGATTAGAATGAAAGGAGAGAGAAAAAAAGAGAGAGAGCGAGAGAGAGAAAGAGAGAGAGAGAGAATGCAGTTTGTAACGTGCAGAGTGTAAAGCATATCTTCGAAGTTCGAGAGCCCAAAAGTCATAAAAGTCCCGTCAATAAATCGTTAGTGTATGCGAGTTGTCGTGCCAATCGGGGTTTTGGTAAATAAAAATGTCAATATTTGTTCAGGGAAAATATTCGACATTGTATTCTGTCCACTTCAGGCAGAAAGGTTTTCCCTTCGACACCGCCCTCATTGATATTAACAACGCAGTCATAACATGTTTGAATTTAAAATTATTCAATTTAACGTTGGTCGTTGGTTTTTTGGACAATTTATTTTGCTGGATTTTATGAGAAGAGACTTTCGTCAAAGATTAGCTTTACGCTCTTTTTCTGATCCTTAATCACTTTAAGATACTGCCATCTCTAATTAAGGAACCCCTTGAAACCTGAGGTTTCTATAATTAAAATAATAAAGGGATTTGGAGTTAATAAGGGATGTTTTTACCGGATCTCCCCCTCGTCGGAATTACCCAAATGTCAATAATTAAAAAGAAAGGTTATAAAACCATTTGTCAACTCTTAGAAAACCCTGAATTAAAATGATTTAAAAACAAATCTTCTTACGGTTTGGTACCTTCTAATGGTGGTCAATCGCGTAAACGTACACTATTCTAATCTGAAGTCATTATGGAGGGAAAGCGTGGGTATTGTGAAAATGGTCTAATTGTATTTTTTCACTTTTCACACAAGATCATTAAAAAGGAAACGTTTCTTTTCTATAAGAGCCCCTATTGGAAAACTGTTAAACTAAATTTCTTTTAATCACTATTTATTAGTCTATTTCTAACAATACATCATAAATTTGTCAGAAGAATGCTGAAATGGTTCATTCACGATTTACTTGTACATATATAATGTACACAGCCGTAAAAAGAAAAAAATCAGGGATATGCTAATTATTGCACTTTTTGCAAAAACTTCAAATTAAGCCGTGGAGCCAGGAAACCGCGCCTTACAGGAAGCGATAGGAAATTTCAATAAGCTTTCAATTGGTCACCTTCATAACCATCGTGGTTTAACATTTAAAAAAGACATCTTGTTCACAGAAAATTTTTCTAAAAAATGAGTCTTAGCGCAGAACGGGGTCTTAAAAGGCTGAAGAAATATGCATTTCCAATTTTTCGTGCAAAAACCAGGTAGTCCGTTTTTTTAAATTTTTTTAAAATATTTTTTTAATGGGCAGTATACAGATACTGATTATTTCAACTTTAGTTACAATAAGTAAATTTGGTTATTTATAGCATAACTGATAAAAATTAAACATGGTGGAGAAGCCACCGACAGGTGACACTCCCTCACACGGCACACCGCACACATCATTTAAGAAAATTCCTAAGCCATTGCCTCTTCTGCCGACGTGTAGGGTTTACATAAAAGTATACAAGTCGGTTTCGGCTGGAAATTTGTTGGACGAGGGGTGCAACCAACAATAACAAGTATACAAGGGTGCATAGAATGTGTATCGTAAAATTTCTAATTTTGCGTTCTTACAAGTAGAAACAGAAGAGAGCTTTTGTTTGATTGACGCACAAACTTTCCCTTCAGTAGGACAAATCGGACGAATGGAAGTTTCGTAAAAGGAAAGTTTGTTGTTAAGATTTAGAGGTGAAAACGTTGATCGAGAATTCTCAGCAAGCGTTTGTAACAGTGGTTCAGGTTTTGTCGTTCCAGTCCAGTGTATGGATTCCACGTCAGCCTTTTATCAATGTATGTATCACAATATGTCAGCAGTCCGTATCAGCATGCCATTCAGTCGTAGTAGAAGGCACAGTGACTTTCTTATCAGCCTTCTAATAGGTGAGTTGACTTTACAGATAGAAGCTTACAACGGATGGGAATAACCTTCCCTTTCGTCGGCAATCGTGGAGAAGACTGTGTTTGGGGAAATAGGAATGTAAGCAGTGCATATTGTAAAAAGGATCGGTCCAAGGATTCTTCGTAATCTAGTCTTTACTGAACTATAAAAGGAAAGGGATTTTCCCTGACAAATATGGCTATAGGGGCCTTGCCCTATAGCTTTTTCTTTTCGTAGGTAGGATCGGCGGATAGGTTAAAAAGTATTAAGAAGAATCTTTTTGTGTTTCCACACCTGGGTGTCATATGTGGCTACGTGTAGACAGGCATTTGTGCATTGTGTGTTTTCGCTCAAAAAAGCAATGTATAAAATGATGATAATTATATACAAAATAAAAAATTTATTGCAAAATATATTGATCAATATTATCAGTATCACCTTCATAGAAATTAGTTAATACATAAAAGAACATTAAAGAAATAATTACTGTTTAAATCTTAAAAAGGGTCTGCAATTATATAAGAAGTGTAAGAAGAAAATACAAAACTGGAGTGAAAGGGAGACAAACAACGTCAATGATTATATGAGCAAATACGGAGAAATGAAATTAAGAAAGAGAAGAGACGAGAAGAGAAGAGAGCAAGAGAGAGAGCGAGAGAGAGGAAGAGAGAGAGAAAGAGGGAGGGAGGCAAGGAGAGATAATGAGAGAATCAGTGATTGGGAACGAATGGAAATTTTGATATAATTGGCTTATTATACAATTTTGTAATGATAACACATTTATGATTGTTAAAAAAATCCTAAATTCAAAATGATAGGATGTGACGTTTAAAGTAAATAAATATTACTGCGATATAACTAAAGTCTAAATATTTTGATTTCTTTGCTACATCAATATTGAGTTAAATGTATTGTCTGTCTTTACCTCTTCTCTCTTTGTCAAACAATCAAACCAACAAAAGCAACGTTTCTGATGTTTAAATATGAATAGGCGATTGTTATTCATATGGTGGATTCGGTGATGTTGTTATACAATATATTAACTTCAGGAATATACAATCAAAAGGGGATACAATTGATGTGAACTGGCCCGTGTTCAATGTTTACATACAAATGAGCATATTTCTGCGTTTAAATAAATTAAATTTCAAGTCGAAAAGGAATAACTAAATAACACGTGTAAAAGGACCTGTTGTATTTTTTTTTAACATAAGTGTATGGGCTCAGGGAAGAGTTAAGTGGACGTTGCCCTCTTATTCCGTACTTCCTCCGATCCTCAATCCCGTCCCATCAGTTCTAGGCTCGATCTCGAACGATCAACCTCCATCGTTAAAACTAAGTGCTCGCCTCACCATACTTTTGAAAATTCTCTCTTTCCTACCGTTGAATTAGCCCCCTCTCATCCACACTGGAGACGGATTTTCCCGTATTTTCATTCATTTCCAACTCTATTTACTTTTCCACATTTTCTCTTTTTCCATCCACCCTGCAGGTCACCATCGTCGTGCAATCCCCACTATCACGAGGGAAGAGCTCTTCCTTTACTACAACATACCGTCCACAAAAGGACTACAAAAGTAAGTCTTCCTTTCTTTTATTCCTTCTTATTTCCCCCATTTTATTTATTTATTTTTTGCCAGCACAAAAAATAAAAAATTTGTTTTTCGAAGAAACTAGTGTGTATAGAAATGATAATGGTGTAGTGATTGCGGTGGTCAGTCCTTTTTAAAAAGATAGTTCCTACTCTAAGAAATAACCTTGTAGTTACTTTTTAACTTTTTATCAATAGACCTAATTGGACGTGGGATATTTAATTTTAATTTGCTTAATTTGCGGGATTATTGGAAATTTATAGACAATGGAAAAAAACGTGGCGACCGTTAGAGGGCGCATAATGAGGAGTGCACAGAGCCTGGTAGCCTTCACTAACTGTATCAATCCAGCCTTAGATGAAACAACGTTGTGTGTCGGGTTTTATCTTAATTGTAATCCTTAGTATTTATAATTTTAAACAAGCTTTAAATTAAATTCTAGTCATTAATGTAATACCCTGTGATAATATAATGTATTTATTGGTTTTAATCACAACAATAGTTAGTAAGAACAAAAAAAAAACTTGTTTAAACTTAAGGGAAGAGCTCTTCCCTCGTGATGGTGGGGATTGCAGACGATGGTGACCTGCAGGGTGGATGGAAAAAGAGAAAATGTGGAAAGGTAAATAGAGTTGGAAATGAATGAAAATACGGGAAAACTCCGTCTCCAGTTTGGATGAGAGGGGGCTAACTTGTTAACTTGTTGAACTTGTAAATGTGTGAATTATTAGTGATGTAATTTATTTTATATAAAAAATATATATTGTAATATTGTATATATTAAGTTATTATTATTGTCAATCATTAATGTCATAATACTCATTAATTTACTTTACATAGATGGCTTTTTCACCATATATAACCGAATGTTGGCCATTTGCTCCATAACCTAAACCATTGCACTTGTATTTTCCGATGAGAAAATTTTTTTCTCTTCTTTCTTGGGAAAGTATGCACTGATGTTTTTGATTTTTTGATTGTTAAAATGTATGTTAATTATGTATATTTTCTTAATAAATAGGCCCTGATGATGGCAACACTTTTGTCCTTCTTTCACCTAGTAAAGACCTTAAAGAAGATATTGAACTCTACATTGTTTAATTCTTCAGCACTTTTATATTTTATATTTGTATTTATGTTACAACAATCTACCGATGAACCAAGGGATAGTAGTTTTTTTGTATCCAATTCTGTTTTTGAGACATATACTGTGCTTACTGGTAGTAGGAACCATCTTTATAAAAAGGACTTGTGTTTATGTATTTGTATAATTTAAACAATGTTTGTAACTCCCAGTCCCTGAAGGTGATCTCAATAAAGATCGAAACGTTAGCACGATAATTCTATAAGCAGTGCGGTCACACCAGACCGCATCTGACGATCTCCAAATAATCATTAATTAACGGTCACTAAATAACACATATTACGTTTAAAATTAAGGTTTTTTTAACTTCCGCACTTTTCACCTGCTCAATACATTTTTGCGATACATGCTCTTCTGAGTATCTACCACGAGAAATTTGGACGAATCCACCCGCAGTTTTAGAGGTTTAGCAAAGATCAGTGAACATGACAGTCGAAAAAAAGGAATGAACTGATCCGTACTGGAAATACGTCGCAGCGAAGCGGACGTGGCCAAAAAAAAATTAGTAACATCAAGCTTTTACAACAATTTCTTAGTTCTTGAAGTTCGGGGGCGTCGGTGGCCGCAACGGTTTAGGAGTTAACACGGCGCTCATCAATGTAACGTAAAGGTCCCGGGTTCGAATGCAGGGCCGCTGGACATACTTAAAAATGGTTTTTTTTTTCAAAAACACCGGCTCCCCGAGGGTTGATATAACCTCTGCTGTTGTGAACCCTCCTTAAAAAAAGGACTTGTGTGCATGTTTTAAAATTTGAATGCATTTTGCACGCTTTGCAAAATTAGTAAGTATGATGATCGGGGATGTTTACACAGGCTTGTTTAATGAAGTTATACTTTGAAGCAGTGGTACATTGCTGTGGACCAATAGGAGGGTTCATCGAGCTTGTATGACCTGTCGGGTCAAATCAATTTCATCATCATTAATGTGACACATTGCGATTGAACATTGTCGTAAAGCACATAAGCAGAATTCCACATTATTAATTAACCGAGTGTGAGTTGTTGATTCGGTACAAGTGTTCGCTTTGATCCGTGTAGGGTGAGGTTTCAATCCGAATCATTTATCGATAAGATCAAGAAGGAAATTGAATCTTGTACTAGATGAAAAGAGACACGAGAAAGTTCGAACACCAAGCTTTCACTTAGAAGTAACATAATTGAACATTTCATTTTAGTTAAACATTGGGTAAGGCGGCCCGGTATCTTCTAGACCAATTTCGCCCTCCAGTCTCCAAACCCACCGCCCCTTCGACCACGGGGCTAATTCAATTAAAAAACCTCTTGCTTTTACGCAAGGGCGAACACCCCTCATCACCATCCCAACAATTTCACATCTGACGGTACCAAAAACCAATTGCAAAACAACTTCCCTTCTGTGTGAAGGGTATAAAGAAAGAGGAAATAAAATAGGGTAGGGTGAACGATCAAAAACGTTTGACAATAAAAATTTAAACTGTTTTACATGTTAAAAGGTCAAACATTGTTTCATTACTTGCACATTGTTTTTCAAATTGTTCAATTAAAGAATAATAAATTAAATGTTATTCTGATAAAGAATTAATAGAAATCTTACAGAATAAACATGTAGAAGTTGTCACGACTAGCAATTAATTATATAACAGGGTATAATACTGAAAGTAAAGACTATTTTCATATCAAATGATATTCCATTTTTTTCTACAAATCAAAAATTAGCAATATTTTGATTTATTTAGGTAAATTTATGAGATTCGAGTTTTGGAAGAACTAGCATATTTTCTAATATTCTATTTGAAAAGCTGTTTCAATTTTAAATTATCACGGAATTATTTAACTAAATTTATTTTTACAAACTTAAAACCCATTTATATTTTAATAAATATAATGATTTATAAAAGAATTTTGTCAGTATAAAAATAATTTGTAATAAAAAAAACAACTAATTAATATTTATATAAGGTATTGGTTGAGAGAAAAATGTCAGTGTCACGAGCGGGATTCGAACCCACGACCTCGGCTAAATACGCTGCTGCTCTACCACTTGAAAAATGGCAAAAAAGAAGGAAAATTCAAAAAGGTAGGGTTGAAATGGGAGGTTGGCGTCCGAGTGGATCGAAGTCACGATAGTTCAAGTAGTAGATCAGCTGCGTATTTAGCCGAAGGTCGTGGGTTCGAATCCCGCTCGTGACACTGACATTTTTCTCTCAACCAATACCTTACATAAATATTAATTAATTCAATGTTGTTATTTTGACAATCGGACCACGAAATCTAATGGACAAAAAATAACCCAGGATTGCCAACATTATACTGACAATGTCAATTAAAATATGAGATAGGTACAGTATACTGTTAAAATTCTTACAAACTTGTTCAAATAATAAGGGTACATCATAAACATCTACCTTGTGAATTTTATTTTCTGTCTTAAAAAAATTTTAGTAATTGAAAATCCCTTCCTCACGAATTAGCTCTCTACATTCCTTAAAATTCTAAATTTGACCATGCAATTGTATCCATCTAAAGATTGGAATTTATGGTTTAAGCACGGTTAAAATTTTAGTCAATATAATTGTTTTTTACAGGGTTTCTGCCTCTATTTTATTTTATCCTATAATACGTCTATCTTTTTACCCAGAAAATTGCAATCTGATAAATTATTCTAGCAAAATGGATATAAAATGTCACGAACGGATAAGTTAATTTATTCTATTTTGACTGATATAAATATAAGATAGCATTGATATTTTATTTCTATACGCCGTTTTTTGAAGATAACCATATTTTCTGTATGCAAAATACCAAAATCTCAGAATAACCAGTGACGAATAAATCTGTATCGCAACGTAATCGGCCAAAATTTAGAAATCTTGCATAATACGAGAGATCCACGCGATTGGAAAGTTTCTCTCTTATACGCTGATTTATATCGGTTCGACTTGACTCATAAAACGATGGTTTGACAATGATAAAAAATAAGTAGAAAAGAAAAAGTTTACTTCCTTAATCTTTTATCACAATCAAGGTTAAGTTGAGACGAAGTTTAAATTGAGACGAACGTTAAATCAAAACTGTTTCTAGTCAATGCTGGTCGATATCTCCTTAAAAATATACATAGTCATTTTGCTATTATATATTCACTTTATTAAATCGTACTAACATTACTTAAACACTTCATATTTCACATTTTCAATATTATTTTTCTAAATAAAAAAAATGTTTAAAAAGACAATTTAAATTAAAATTAAAACTTCATTGTTTACAATTTCTAAACATTGGAGATAGAAAGAAAATGTTATTTAGATTATAAATGTATCCCACTCACTTTACAAAGGTCGAATAATTCATTTTTTAATTTCATTAAACACAGTTGAATTGAATTTTCTGTTTATCTTTAATTTATTTTGTTGTTGTACCATTACCTTTGGATATAGCTAAAAATATTGTTCATTCCCAGTACCCATAGATTCCAGGCGTTAGCAATTGGATATACACACGTTTATTTGTATTTTTATTCTTTTTTTGTTTATATTTAGTTTTAATTTTTTACTGGAGACAAGGCCAATCTTATACGAATGGGAAAACCACTCCACATTGGTTACCTTTCTCAAAACTGTTTAATCGATTGGACGAATATTTTAGACGCATATTTGGGAATGTATGACGAACAGTTATGACTAAGAAAATTTTCCAAACTGAAGTAGATTTAAGATAATATGAATTTTAGAAAAAAGACAATTTTTTGAACTTGAAATTCTTTAACCATTTTTGAAATTTCTTAACCATAACTATTATAAAACATGTACATAATGTGAGCCCTCTTTGATAGTTTACACAGTGATAGTTTTTCTAAAATAATAACCCTCCATCTCAATTTTTGTCACATTTCCGTTTAAATTTTTGCGTCTTTATAGTATTTTTTTCTTGATAGTTATCGTGTAGAAAGAGTTTTTGAACAGACAAAATGGTGATTAGCAGAACACGTTGTCATAGCGAAGAATCCGACAAAAACCACGTAAATCATGCAGTAAAACCAAAAGGAAGTTGGAGGATAAAATATATTGTATGTATGGAAAATTATATACAAATCTCTCGAGTGTGGAAAAACTGTATAATATTTTTATATTTGGCTTTGTACCCATTTGTAATTTTATTTTAAAAAATTTCATTTTTTAAATATTAGCTAAGTTTTTGCAAATCTTTTTATTTTTTTTAAAGAATTTTATTTATTAATTATTATAATTTTTGTAACAAATTTCTTTTTCATTTTGAACACGAAGAAAAATATTTTTACGAAAATCAAAACGATTGATATACTTGACATTACATTCTCTTCCAAATTCTAGGTAAATTCAAAATTAACAAAAAACACCCAGTGCTCAGAACTAATTTAAAATTCTTAAAAACCTGAAGACATTTTTAAGCAATTAAATGAATGAATCTTTTTTAATGTTTTTTCTTTTCGCTCTTTGAAGCATCTGGCTAACATTCATTTTATTTTTTATGTAAAATTTGATTTTATAATCAAATCAAATAAACATGTTTTTGCGAGGGTTACATGAACTCTACGACGAAATTACGACAGAATTAATAATTTTTTCTAAGTAGATAAGTTAAAGATGTATTATGAGAAGAGGTTAAATATTATTAACAATAAAGAAAATGTAATTGTTAAATATTCCAATTTTATTAAATTTATTGCTCATTTCTCAGAGAAAAATTTGCATACAAAGCCGAAACCGAATTGCTGTCGAATGGAAATTTAATGTATAAGATATTCCAGGTGAACGAGATAAATGCAAATGTAAAACTGTTATTTCCCGGGTGGAATGACTGCACCAACAATTACCTTAAATTACGATACCGCATTGTGCATTCTTAAAAAGTGGAAAGACGGAAAGGGCCGAATAAAATTTTGCAGGGCGAATGGCAATTTCAAATAAAAGCGGCCGCAGTTATCGAAAACGGGCTGTGGAGGAGCAATCGAGTCAATTAAGCTTTTATGCAGGATCGCTTCGTGTTACAGTCAGATGCCATCTTTTGGATGAAACGTTTTGGATGTAGCGTTATCCTTTCCCGGCAGGGAAATTGGTAAGAGGATGGCCTGGTATTTATTGTGAACGCTAAGGATAAACACGCCATAGCCCTGGGGGACAAGCTCTTTTCATCGAGTAAAAATATGGTAAAGGAGCACGAGATCAAAACCAGGCGATTCTCCGAAGCGGGTCTAATTAACCACAAACAGCAACGCCCCCAAGCTATAAGCTCCGAACTATGGCAAATGTTTAAAAGCGAGTGATATCAGGAGGGGAACAAAAGCACTTGGGATGGTGTTCTTTGCTCTGGAAAGAATACATAAAAAAACATTTTTACAATATTATCTGGCCCCTCTTGTGAAAATTCGTATATTTGCGGCTTACGCTAATATTTTTTTACGAAACAATGTCTACCGTTTTGTTATCGGAGCGAGGAATGCTTTCCATTTGATATTGTTAAGGAAATAAGAAGTGGACAAAAATAAACGCACAGGAAAATAAGATGTAGAAAATTTTCAAAGTATTGTTTCTACTATGAGAATCTCTTAATTGAACAACCTCAAAACTTTGTTCTTATGTTTACAAATAATAAGCTTAAAGAATTACATAATTTAGATTCATAAAAAAAAAGTCTTTTCAGAGGATCTTCAGAAGAGGTCAAAACAGAGAAAACTTCCGAAAACCGTAAGGAAGTTTTCTCTGTTTTGACCTCTTCTGAAAATCCTCTGAAAAGACTTCTTGTATCCAGCAGATCATCGTTACATATTCATAAAAAATTTAAAAATATAAAATCAACATAGTACTCAACTAATTAAGGTTTTTAGCTGAGATGAAATAGTCAGTGTCCCGAGCGGGATTCGAACCCACGGAACCCATGGACACTTCCAATCTCAACCCCACCTTTTGAATTTTACCTCCTTTTTGCCATTTTTCAAATGTAGGAGTTGAGATGGGAAGTTAGTGTCCGAGTGGTCGAAGTGGGTTCTAATCCCGCTCGTGAATTTTTTATCTCAACTATTGTAAAAACCTTAATTAATTGAAAGATATTAACTGGTCAAGCAGACCACCAAAACTAGTGAATAGCACTGAACTCTTAAAACATAAAATTTCCAAATAGTATTTTTTTTTAATACATTCATACTTACATTTGCTACATTACTATTTGATATAATTTTGATTAATAAAATTCGCATAGCCTTGCTAGGTTCGTCCGTCGTTATTTTGCCAATCAAAACAAATTTATACCATTTTAAAAAGTGAAGGGATAATAAAAAAGGGCTTATCCGTATTACATTTTTTCATTCGGAAATATTCCTGAGCTATAAACCTTGGTCCTGTGTGACATCTTAAAACAATAAAACCTTCAATAAAATAAATTTACAAACAAGGAATTCTACTATAGTCATGTAGTAAAATAGATATGTTGAAGTGCAGATTGTAAGAAGCACATATACAAGTTATATACGAATATAACTATTTTATTAAATAAATAAGGTGATGACAATGCTAGGATGCAGGTGTTGCTCCTAGAATTGTTATCAGCACTTTCTCCCACTCCGGAGATTTTATAAGCATTTTTGTTAACCAACAAGATAGTCTTAAGATTTTCCCGAAGCTTATCGGAGAAATTTAATTTAGATTAGTAAATTAAAAGAAACTGAATGGATATCAGTACTATTTTGTAATTTCTTCAATAAAAGTTTTCAAAAACGGATTCTGCAAAAGAAATTATGTAACTTACATAAATACTTGTCATATTCATTGAAGAAGAAGAGGGAAAGGACTGTTTGATATAAACAATGGATTTTATCAACAATAATACTATTATCATCTTGAGTTAAATAAACTTTAATTGTTCCATAATTTTATTATTTATTACATAGATTGTTAAAAAGGTGTGTAATAGAGTTAGATCGCGATGTGCGATACCAGAAAATATTCTATGCCAGTACTTGATACTGGTATCGAAAGAAATACTCGATACTACTCAAGTATCGACAGAAATTATTCGATACTAACGAGTACTTACTCATATGAGTACTTCGTCGTTTATTCATAAATGATCAACTTACTCACTATCGACATGTGGATAAAAGACGCTCATGCGTTAGAATAAACAAAACTTTGCAGTTTTTTTTTCAGATTTTTAAGTATTTTTTTCATTCAGTGGGTACGTACGTAAGATCGAGGAAAAGCTCTCAACACATTTCAACAAAATTGATATTTCAATTTTATCGTTATCGCGTTATGAGATTGATCAACGGTTTGAAAGAACGATCAAATGTTAGAAAATATTAGACGTACACCCGCACAGTTTACAAGACGCCGACGATTCAATTTTCTCAGTAAAATAACCTCATGACTTACTTTTGAGAGGAGACACGATTATATATCTACCTATGAGAAGGAAGGCGAACAGTTTTTAGCTACTTGCAGACAAAAACATTTAAAAAAATTACTGAAATTAAAAGTGCGATGTGCGTCTCGGTAAAGAATGATGAATTACAATTATCAGCAGATTATTCGAAAACTGTGAGATGCGGTCTGGTGTGATGTATGTTTCAGAAAAACATTTTTTTAATCGTGCCAACGTTTAGATCTTTATTGAGATCATCTTCAGGGCCTGTGATTTCCAAACATTGTTTAAATTTAACAAATACAAGAAGGATATGGAAAAAAGTGAATATATACAATGCAAAAAATATTTTTTATATTCAATCAAAGTATTTCTGCTCACTCAAAGTGATTGCTTTCAACGTAACTGTGCTATTCTTGTGTGTCGTGTTGAGAATGCCACTGAGATCTTGTTTTTTGTTGACGTACGTTGGATTTTGAAGGAGTGGGGAAGGATGTAGCGATAGAAATCCTTTTTCTCTATGAGGAGTCGGCTCCTTTGGGGTGAAAGGTTGATTGTCCTTTCAGGATTATATAGCCGGGGATAAATAGGAAAAGGAAAGCTAAATTGTTGAAAAATTAGCCTATGTAAAAATTTTTGATGTGTGGAATGTGATGAATGTTTTATATGTTATAATATTTGTTTTGTGTGTTGTGATGATATATGTATGTTATCTATATTGAATTTGATTAATGATATTGGCATAGCCGCGAATGTGTTTACATGTGTCTGTTCTGTAATTGATGCTGTGTTTATCTCTGCTGAAGTAAACCATTTCTAAAAAGTTACGTTTATATTTGTTTTGCTCTGTGTGTAATATTTTTGGATTGTTGAAGTCGAAATTATGTTTGTGTTCAAAATGGTGGGTAACGAGTGCTGTAGGATTTTGCTTGGGTTTTTTGCAATCATAGATATGTTGTTTTACTCTCTTGTCCAAATATTGGGATGTAAGGCCTATGTAAGTTGCCGGACAATTTAAACAATTGATTTTGTATATTACATCAGATTTATTTATTACTGGTGTGACATCTTTAATTTTGGAAAAAAGTGTGTGAATTGTTTTATAGTTTTTGAAAGCTAGTTTAAAGTTATCGGAAGAGAGAAATGTGCTTAATTTATGTCATAGGCCGTGAACGAATGGCATGGAAATGTATGTTGGTTTGTCTGTATTTGATAGATTTGATGTACTATTATTAGTAATAGTGGATGGTGTTAGTGTTCAGTTGTCGTTGTTGATTATGTGTTTAGAGTAGTGGTTGTTATAGAGGATCTGTTTGTATATCTTTATGTTCTTTTGGCGAAATGATTCATGGCTTAGGGTAATAATTCTATGAAGTAGCCCTTTGGCCGTGTTTATTATTGCATGAAGAGGATGGTGTGATGTAAAATTGAGGTAGCGATCTGTGTTTCTTGGTTTTTGATACCAATCTGTGATTAATGTGCCATCTGGTTGTTTTATTACGACTGTATATAAAAATGGTATTTTTTTGTTTTCGATTTCATGTGTAAATTGTGGGCGTGGGTGAAAGCTATTAAATGTATCTAATGTAGTTTGAATTTGATCTGTGGGAACTGCTGTCAATATATCGTCTACGTATTTAGTGAGGAAGGGTAATATGAAAGGAAGTTGTGGTATGACTGTATTTAATAGATGTGTCATGATTATGTCTGCCAGTATCGGGCCTAGGTTGGTACACATTGTTACTCGCTATTTCCAAAAAGTTGTACGTAAAATATCCGTTCATACAGCAGTCGAACCATTGTTATGACGTGCTCTTTGGTAGACTTGTGTGTTGTGTTATGTTGGGCCATTTATCTTTAGTAATGTTCAGTTTTATGTCCATTGGAATGTTCATGAACAATGATGAAACATCTGGGGATAAGAGAGACTAGAGTATGGGGATGTGAATATTATTAATTTTGTTACTGAAATGAAATGAATCTTTTACGTTATCCGTGTTTTCTGTGATGTTGAGTATGTTGGTTAGGTATTTTGTCATGTTATATGTAGGGGAATTTCTAAATGAAATTATGGGTCCTAGAGGGTGTTCAGGTTTATGTTTCTGTTTTTACAGATCCGTATAGTTTCGGGGGCGTTTGTGAGTTGTTTTGAAGTGATTTGTAGGTATATATGTCAATTTCTTTTCGTTTAAGTGTTTCTTGGAGAATTTTGTTTGTCTGTTTGATGAGAGAAGAGGTAGGGTCTGATTTGATTGTGCTGTATGTGTTTGTGTCGTTGATAATTTTGTTAATTTGTTTAGCCCTGAAGATGATCTCAATAAAGATCGAAACGTTGGCACGATAAAGAAAATATTTTTCTGACACCTACATCACACCAGACCGCATCTCACGATTTCCGAATAATCATCGACTAACGGTCACTAATCACCACACATTATCAGCAGAGTTACCAACCACCAATTCGAAATTTTGATTAAATTTGTTTACACATGCAAGTCTAAGTTGTCAACGCCCAGTTTGATGGAAGGTATGTTTCCAACGGAAAATAACAATTGAATATTATTTGAACACTCTATGAGAAATCTAGTTGAGTATTTTTACCGATACTACAAAAAGTACTCGATACAGTACTTTTACCGTACAATATTCGATACCAAAAGTACTCGGTATCGAAAGAAAATACTTGATTCTTTATTTATATCGATTGGTATCGCATGTCATTAAATTTAGAGTGGGCATCGGTGGCCACAACGGCTTAGGAGTTGACTGGCTCTCATAACTGTAAGGTAAAGGTCCAGGGTTCGATTCCAGCGGCCCTGCATTCGAACACGACATGCTTATGAAAATCTGTTTTTCAAAAACACCGGGACCCCGAGAATTGGTATGACCTCTGCTGTTGCCAACCCTCGTTAAAAATAGATGTAGATAGATTAATGGATAAATTCGATTAGATATCTGAAGTGTAGGTACATAAAATCCATCGATTAAGGTTTATAATTTTTTTGTAATTAGCAAAAGAGTAAATCAATATTTCTCTACCAAGATGTCCTATTAATTTATGGAATGGATTATTATTCGAGATAAAGGATGTGGAATGAGATTCGCTTTTTCATTTTATTCCAAGCAGTGTAATGCGCCGTTTGTGTGCGCTGTTTTATTAATTGAATATGGCTAAGGGAAAAGTGGACGACCATTGAATTGCTTTGTTCGACCTCTATTCCCCTGGCTCTACGGTCCTTTGTGTTCATAGCAAACCAAGCCTTTACAGGTAAAATGAAGTGAAACAAAGATAACTTATTTGCCTTTTCAATTTTTATGAACGGCCGTTTGTGCGAAATTCATAGGCGTTTCACGATGAATTGCGCATGCTGCCTCCGAAAGGGCAAATAACGCCAAAAATTGACGAGCGACTCACGTCGGCCAATAAGCAAGGCAATAATAATTAGGATTGTGGCGAAGAGGTAACTAGTGAGCACAGTGTTGGAGAGGAAATGGCCAGTACGTGATAATACGCCCAATGCGGGAGAACAATCAATTCGGCAAGCGATAAAAGCCTGGGAGGTTTGATTTAATGTGAGCTGCCCCCGTTGAGATAGATTCAGCAAGAGCAGCTAGCAACCACGTCACGTTCTCACTCCTCGAACCAACATCAGCGATTTGTCTTGACCACCAACGCTGCGGAATTAATTGTATTTAACGCCTCCTAGAATTCCACCAGCCCAGAAGCATATTTTCCCAAATTTTTTTTTTGTTTCTCTTTCAAAGAGACCGCAACCCGGGTGCGTGTGGAATTTTCAAGCGGGCCCGGTCAATACAATAGAAAAATGAAATGAAAATGTTGTCTTAACGACGATGAAGGACAATGCCGACTCGGAAAGTCCCTTCCTCCTTGTGACTACATTAGAGTATGCAAATGGGACGAAAAGGGGAACAAAGGATAAGTTAATTGGCCATGGGGACAAAGAATCTTATCACGCCCTATTTTCTCGCTCCACCGACTGTTATTCAAAACGTATCAGCAGTCCGTTCTTATCTTACGCGTCTTTCACGCTATCTGCATTTTTGTTTTTTCAAAGGAAAAATGCCAGCTTCTCCTTTATACTGAATCAGAGTGTAGGTAATTTAACTGTAATTAATTTGGAAAGATTAATCACTTCGAAAACAATTTTTATTATTTCCTAAGTCATTATTGTTCTTTTACATATGTATATTCCGCACTTCTAGTGACAACGTAGGAGGATCGCAAAAAATACACATATTCAACAGGGTGTCCTGCACAGACTCATCTGATGGATCTTCATGATATCCTACATGTCAAATTGAACTAAAATGTCCTTTTCACAACTTTATCACTTAAAGTCCGTCAGTTCTCATAAATTGTTAATCCTGCTATTCATTTTTTTACACCAATGAAATGTGGATTGAAAATCTTTTTTTTTTTAATTTATTGTAAAAACTACTTTTTGTAATCTTAAGCAAACAAATTACGAAATTATTTCGAAGATAAATTTGTACGAGTTTCTGAAGTATTTTTACTCTTAAGTTAAAGTAAATTTAAGCCATATAAGTAAAGTATTTCTGATATTACTGAGAAATGTGGCGTTTACAGAAAAGTTAACCTTACTAATGAGCTATAAACAGATGTACTTAATGTTTAAAGGTGAATTACCACCAATATAAAATTTCCTGTTAATTGTTTAATATTTGACTTTTGTATTTGTTACAATCGGTTAAAAAATAGACATTACGATTTTGAAACAAAAAATAATGAAAATACAAAGTAAAAAAGACTGTATAATACAAAATGTTACCGAAAAATTAAACTTTTATGAAATGAACGTTAATTTTTCTTCTATAACAATTGACCTCTGATAAAAAAAAAGTACATGTGCTTCAGCCCGTTAAGGAAGGTAACGTTTTGGTGCGCGCCATATGTCAGTATCGACGAAATCACAAAAATATTTCTTAAATTTTAAACAACTTCAGAAACTCAGAAAATTGTAGAAATAAAGCTTGTTATTCCCTGGCCTATTGAACCACATCGTACAGTGGCACATTCAAAATTTTTCTTTATACATTCTCAATGAACATGTCCAACTCTACTAAATTCTTTCAATTAATTTTAGTGTCAATGATTGTCTAGTCTAGTGTATTGAAGTATTATATTAATTAAAAATAACTTGTTTTTTTTGTTTGTTTTGAAAACAACACATGTCCTAAATATTTTTAATGAGAGTTCTTGTTTGTTAGCAAGTTATTTTTTATTAGTGATCTAATGGTATGCAACTATGTCAGATCGGTCAAGTAATTGATGGATATACAGGATTACAGTTTTCACGATTTTTACAATTTCTGAACTGTTTAAACTAACATCCTTTGCTGTTTAGTAGATTAAAATAACTTTATTAAGGAAAGGCCTGAACATTTGTGCCATTGTCATAATTATTACTGTCTTGGTAAAAATGAAAGTGTTTTGTGCCAACATTTGGATCAAAGTAACCCATTGGACGTATTAAATAAAGAGATTTATTTTAAAGTCAAAGCATTTTGTTACAAACACACACACACACACACACACACATATATATATATATATATAAGTTATAAATACGTCTCTATAAATTTGACAATATATTTAAAAACACCATCTCTATAAGATCCAGCTGTATGGCTCTGCTAGTGAGGAGGGAAGAATAGAAACAAGTTAAAAACTGGCAGAACAAGAACTACATAATTTAAAAAATTGGTTTCATGAAAATTGTGTAGTTTCATATACAAAGAAAACATATTTTATAGGTTTTTCGATAACTTCAATAATTCTTCGAAAAATTCTAACCGTAAGGTACTAGATCATATATTGACTTATACTTTTCAAACTAAGGAAAATATTTTTTTGTTATTTGGAATACCTTGTTTTCTTGAGCTTTATAGTTTCTGGCGTTGCTTAAATTAAATAGAAGAAAGGATTAAGAAATTCAGCTCCTCCATTTAATTATACTTAGAATTAATATATCATAATATAAATTTACGAAATTATATAAATAAATATATGTTTTAGGAGTGAATTTGTTTTATGATAGTTTGGTTTTTATGATGGTTGGGACAACTCGAAATTAAAGAAATTTTAATAAATTATCGTAGATCTTCATTTTCCAAGTAAATTGATAAAATATAATCAATTAAATATTCGTTCTTCTAAGAATACAGGTATTAATTTAAAAAAATGTCTACGGTAAAATCACATTTTCAAAAGTTTAATTAGTTTTACGATCTTATTTTGTTATCGACCAACTTTGATACACTCTGGATTTGAAAATTTATTGGGTATGTGGTCATTAAATTACTTACAACACTGTATTATACATATGCCAAGCTTTCAGTTCCATATTTGGCCTTCCTCAGAGAACTAAATCAACATACAAATGAAAATTTATAACAATGTAACAATAGTTTATAAATTTAAGAACAAAATAGGAAAAAGGTATGTTACTAAATTAAAAGATAAAGAGCACAAAGAAAAATATGTCACATTGTATATTGTAAAATTAAAGTCTCTTGTGGTTGTTAATTTATATATTGTTATAAAAATTGTGTATATAAATTATTTACTTGGGACTACTTGGTTAATGTATTTGTATTTACATATTTTTATTGTTTATTCCCATTTTAGTTCGTGGTCCGATTGACCGAATAATGTTTTTCAATTAATTAATCTTTATATAAGGCATTGGTTGAGATAAAAAAGTCAGTGTCACGAGTGGGATTCGACCCCACGACCCTCGGCTAAATACGCCGCTGCTCTACCACTCGATCCACTCGGACACATACTTCCTACCTCAACCCCACCTTTTGAATTTTTCCTCCTTTTTGCCATTTTTCAAATGTCGTGTAATCTATTTGATTCTCGGCGACAAATGAAATGGCCACGGAGAGCTTTAGTGAAGGTATACTTCATTTTTATTTATTAATTTCACTAGTTTTAGTGGACCAATTAATATATTTCAATTAATTAAGGTTTTTAGTTGAGATAAAAAAGTCAGTGTCACAAGCGGGATTCGAACCCACGACCCTCGGCTAAATACGCCGCTGCTCTACCACTTGAGCTACCGTGACCTCGATCCACTCGGACACTAACTTCCCATCTCAACCCTACCTTTCCAATTTTCCCTCGTTTTGCCATTTTTCAAATGCCGTGTAATCAGAATTCGATTCTCGGCGACAAATGAAATGGCTACGGAGAGCTTTCGTGAAGACATACTTCATTTTTCTTATTAAATTAATTTTAGTTCGTGGTTCGATTGACCGAATAACGTTTTTCAATCTTTATATATGGCATTGGTGAAGATAAAAAAGTCAGTGTCACAAGCAGGATTGTATACAGATTAATTAATTGAATAACATTATTGTTTATATTGATTACATTATTCATTTAAAATTTATTTAGATTTAAACACAGTTATATCATATCAGTTGATTTAATTAGGAATTGTTTGAAGTTGAGGTTGGTAGTTTTCTTGATAGACGCACAATACTATTATAACCAGTCTATTCACATTTAAAAGGAGAGAGGCGTTTTAAATAAAAAAATCTTTTGACCGTCAATGTTATTACATTTTTATTTTTATTGATAACTACGTACATGTAGGTTTAATGTAAATACTACCTATATGTTGTAAAATGAGATCAATTGTTGTAAAAAATTGTAAGATTTTCATTTTTATGTTGTTGTACAGGTCTGAGGAAGGCCAAATATGCAGACCAAAGCTTGGCATCTGTGTAATAAGTATTGCAGTTAATTCAAGGACCACATTCCCAATAATTAGTTTTAACCAAAGAAAATAAAGAATAAAACATATATACAACGACGGTATAGTAGAAAAGAAAAGGTATTCGTAAATTATTTTACCTTGATTACTACCCTACAGGAATTACGGCGTGTCCGGAATGCAGACAGGAAAAAAGAAAAATGCTGTGGTGATACAATGCGGTTGTAGTGTGGGTTGGAGAGACAGCTCTCAGCGTACATAATAATTGTATCGTACAGTTTACAATTTTGTTGAAAGTAATTGTATCCTCTGCGGTTTGTGTAAATATAAATGAAAACACGATTCGCCAGAGTATTATTAATTATTGTCCGAGGTTTGATTACTTCGACTCATCACTGGGCTCGGCTAGCGTAACGTGAAATTCATCAAATTACCGACGAGAGAACGACCTAAATTCACAATATCAATTAAATTACGATTCCTAATTTTAACCATTCATTTTGTGCGCATTTTGAAAATAATAGAGTTTAAAACTGTAAGTCAAATTTTTTTTTAAATTCACTTATTTCGTGGTCCGCTTGACCAATTAATACATTACAATTAATTAAGGTTTTTAGTTGAGATGAAGAAAAGTTAATGGCACGAGCGGGATTCGAACCCACGATCTTCGGCTAGATACGCCGCTGCTCTACCATTTTTTTAAGTTTTCAAATGAACGCCTATTCAATTTTTAGAAAGTTTATGTAGTATTTCTTTAAAATTAAAATTAAAACTAATGAATTATAGAATATAATGCGATATACAATAATTAAAATTCACTTATTAAAAACTGTTTTTTCAAACGCTTTTTGACAATGTTGTGATTTTTTGTTGTATTGTTTTAAAAGTCAATATTATCTTGAAAGATTTTTTTTAATGAAGTCATATATGAAACTTTAGATTTTTTTATCATATTAAAAACAACAACATATTTTCTTTTGTAATTATCTTCAATTCTCCTGTTACACCGGAGGTTGTATATAATAACAGCATATAAAAGAACGCAGAAAACAAAGAAGTATAACATAGTCTTCGTTGTTGATGGATATTCCCTTGACTGTTACAATACCTTGGCACTTCTTTTTTTACTGAATTAACGATAATAATAAAATATGGTAATATCTCGAGATTATGGCCAAATAATCCAATTTCTGTGAATGTATGACGGTTGTTTAATCAAATTATTAAACCACTTTGACGAAGTACATTCATCTGTAGGTGAATTGATTTTTCGGTCAAATTGATGTAAGCAATACAAATTGATTCCAAACCGACGTTTCGAAGATTTATTTCTTCTTTTTCAAGGCGAAACGTCTACAAATGGTACACAATAACATTAAGTAGTAAAGTAATATAAATAAAACACATATAAACTGATAAATTAACATACCACCCGTAACTTTGAATGTATTCTTATATTCCAACGTCCAATTCACATGTTCCCGAAAGAATTGAAACTTGGACATTTTCTGAGCTGTGGTGAGAAAGGGTGCACGACCGGGTGCCGGGCCTTGAGGTTATTTTCATTGAGCCTTCTTCTTACAGTCCTAGAGGAAATTACATTTACAAAAATTACAGTCTTTAGAATTAATTATATATATGACCGCTGATTGTAATTTTGGGTCGATAGGGTGTTCACTCCTCGAAAATATATGCTTTAATGGGGCGACACGTTTATATCAGATTTTGGTGGGTTTTTAGTTTCCTAAGGTTTTCTGTCAATTGTTTTATGTAAGGTAAAACTAGTTAGTTTGAATCGCGTGGGTCGTTGTTATCCTTTTTATTAATTTTCGGTTCCCAAAATTGTTTGTTAAAAATTATTTCATTTATCAATTTTTTCGGGTACCCATTGTTTCTAAGCATATTGGGGATAATTTTCTTGTCTCCTTTGCTAACTCATTTGTAGTTAAAATTAAACACTCATCAAATCAATCATGATTTTTTGTGTCTATACGTGGGATGATTGTTTTTTGTTTGTTTATCTATTTGATGACGAAGCTTTCCTATACCGACTGGTACAGCGTTGTTTTCGTTCCTATATACGTTGTATCAAGGATGCTAATACTTTTCTCTATCTTATATTCCAGCAAGGTTATGAAAATGTCATCAAAATAAAGAAAATGAAAGGGTAATCAAAAGTAAAGTTTGCAATTGTACGGTAAATCAGACAATGCTAGGTCGGCCAATATTGCGTTGAGTGGATATCCCATGGCAACGCCACACGATTGCTTGTAACCTTCCTTGGTATAAGGCTAGCCCGAATCACAGAAAAACTCTAACAACGCCAAAAAGCCTTTTGTGGGATAAATAAATACATTGAAACATTTTTTGTTATTCTAGCTCATTTTTTAATGTAATATACGTTATGTACATAATTTTCTCATTTCTCATTAAATGTGATACTTCAAAGCGACTTGAAATCACAGAACAAACTTAATTTCTCATTCCTTTTTTACTCCATAAAAATATATACCAAATAAACTGACTACATAAATAATAGCCAATTTAAAGAAAAACGTTATCAACAACTCAAAATGTAACTAACTACCTTTGATGTGCTGCTTTAATTGGATAAAATACACATTTTCAATTGAAATTAAATACCTTTGTGCTCATAAACCTCACTGTCAGTGCTGTTTTGTTTCAATGCTGGGAAATAAATAATTCAAAGTGAGGTAAAGGGAAGCGATCATATTGTTTGAATCGTCAACAAATTAAAAATTAAGTAGTGGAAAAAACCTCAAAAAGAGCAGAATAACGATGCAGTCCGACCTGGGTCGATCGATGGCTACGGTAGTGTCGCAAACTTACTACACTGCAATTAAAAAGTTAGTAAGTTTAAAAAGTTAAGTAAAACCTACATTGTTACTAATAAATACAAGTTTCACAATTTATTGAATTGAATTTTGTTGATCTAGCACAGCATCTAGACACATACAGCAGATTTTTTTACATATATTTGCTGTAAACCTTATTTTGTCGACACTTTTAATTTTTAAGCTATATGATCAACCATTTATTATAAAAATGAGGGGGTTTCGACAACGACAACATTTTACAATTTTTTTCGAAACTAACGCAGAAAGAAACGTTAAAATCGATCATTTGACAACATTTATAACCGAATGAAACAGTTGCTATTTTTCTCCTGGATGTTTATGTTACACAGATAACTTTTGAGTTGAATATTAATTTATAACCATTGTATTGGTTTTGATTAAACTGCAAGTTTACTTTATTTTTTTGAATTTAATGTATTTATCTGCAAAATTATTTACAAGTGTAATGAGACAAATTTACAACTGATATGGAACTTAAGTCGTGAGGTGAGTTAACAATCATTGCTGTTCTCTCAGCTATACGCGAGGACTAATCGTCCTTCAGTTGGTCGCGAGGCCTTCTCCTCTTCAGTCGTCTGCTGGCAGAATTAGGGTGGGTTCGATTGGAGTGAGAGGAGCGTTAGTGTGGAAAGTGCAAAATGATTTAGGAATTATTTTTTGGACAAAATGGATTTTGAGGTCATTATGAGGGGGGTTGTTGGGGACGTAGTAAGGAGCATTGTCTATGACTCTAAAGACTTTTGGTAAGCAGGTTTGGCGGTTCCCCACGGTGCTAGTCCGCACGTCCAGATAGGTTTTAGTGTTGTCTTGTAGACTGTCAGTTTGGTTTTTGTTTAGACGTTTCATTTGAATGAAAGTAGTCTGGAATAGTCCGGAATATTGACTTAGTTTCTGTCGTTTTAGTCGTTCCAGGTTTGTCTTGAGTTTATGGAACCGAAAGTAGCGGACGCAGTTTTGGGATCTGGGGGGGGATACAGTGGATATCCACTCATTTAATCTTTATGTCTGACTGTCTCCTTTCTCTCTCTCTTTATTTATCTATCTCTTTCTTAATCGAAAATTGAAAAAATGGTCAATGTAGCCGAATAATAATAAAGTGGGAAGTTTATGGGCCGACAAACAGTTGAGGTCATCGCAGGCCCTCTGCCTGTTTTCTCTCTTTTTCTCTTCTTTCGAGCATATTTTGTTTTAAACATTGAATTAAATGTTTGAGCGTCTCGATCTGGTTACTAACTCTGATATCAAATATACACTACGTTGATATCCTAGACTGCTAGCCTCTCGTTTGTATCTCAGGTTGTCAAATACAGAATAGAAACAAAACATACAATACTTTTATATACACGTATATACGGGATGTACATCACCACAAACATAGATGTTTGGTCACTTTCCCTCCCCACAGTACTCGATATTCCTCGGGGCGGAGTTATAAGCAACGCCTTCCTTTCTCGCTATAAATTACATTCCTTACAATAAATGAACTCAAACACAACCCTCGATAGAATCATAGATGTCTGGTCACGTTCACTCCCCCAGAGTACTCGATATTTCTGGGATGGGAATATTTTCGAAGAATATTGTATGAGGAGTTTTCCTTTGTACAATCATAAAACACTTTTAAAGCATAGATATATAAATTGCTTTACGCCGTATGTAAGGAATTCTGATTATTTTGGTTTTGAGCTGGTATAAATAATACCTAATTCCAAATTTAATCCGTACCTTTAAAACTGGGCACATTATTTTGTCCATAGTCCACCCAGAGAAATATTAAGTATTTGGTGTAGTGTGAATGAATTTGAATACAATTTATTAGAATGAATGAAGGGGCTCATCCCAACCTACCCCGGGAAATATCGAATACTCTGAGGTAATGCGAATGCTAACCAGACATATCATCGTGTTTTGTCTTTCTTCTGATGTTAAAAATAAAACCCTCACCTATTTCACGTCTGCGTAAGACACAGTTCACCAAACTCACCTGTAACAAAAAAAGGATAATTCAATATTATGCGTTAGTTATTTATTAGTATTACATATGCACAATAAAAACCTATGTTTCCTCCAAGAATCGCAACCGGGTATAAAAGAGGCAGGGTCTAGAATGGAAAAAGGTCGTACATACCAGGTTGTGCTTAGGGCATACCAAGAAATATGAAAGATCTACCTTCTAATGAGGGTGAGACCACACACGTCTCAGGGACCGACTACTATGAGAGGAAAACAGTAATTCAGCTGCATTTATACGTTTTTCGGTGATCCCGTGTAGTGCCAGGCTTCTTCGCAATGAAGAACGGAAAGAAGATCCCGAGGGAAACCGAGGAGAATTTATCTTATTAGAGCACAAAACAACAGAATGTTAAGAAATAAATCTGCTAAGAAAGAAGTTAAACATGATTAATACATGTCCTTGGTGCATGGTAGACACAGATCATTGATCTAATATAACAGGGCCATAAACATTTTAAACTAAATAGATTTTTGTACCTTAATGTATGTGATAGTTATTTACGGAACGAACGTATCTATTTGCGCGAATGGAGGGATTTATCCCTAATTACCACGAGGAATATCGGAGCACTCTACAAGTTTGATCGGTAATCCATTATTTTATATTGTTGTATTATATTACGTTTTATATTGTTTATATATTTTAGTGTAATTGGATTTGTTATTTGTATTACTTTGTTCATAATTGACGAGTTTCTAACGTACAGAAAGGCAAGGAATAGCAAAAGAAGCAACTATGCTATTGCAAAAGGAGTATAAGAAAACGCATTAAAAGGGAAAACGCAGAGTAGCGCGAGAAAAAGGAAAGATTAGCTTACGTCTCAATTTGTCTGATCATAACTTGTCTGAAGAAATATGAAAAGATATTACCTGGATTACAACGCGAGAAAGACAGGAAAAGCAAACCAAAGAAAGATAGATTTGGATAATGGCCTAAAATATTGGTTGTTATTCATGCATAAAATTTTATTCGATATTATTTATATATACGTACATATATTCTTCATATATACACTTTTATATCCGTATGTTTATAATATAAGCGAATGAATATATATATATATAAGTTCCCGTCGAGTCGGCAGGCTTAAAAAGTCCCATGGCATCTGTAAAACCGACCGGATGCGTAAACGGTATCAAGACCGACTACTATGAGAGGAAAACAGTAATTCAGCTGCATTTATACGTTTTTCGGTGATCCCGTGTAGTGCCAGGCTTCTTCGCAATGTAGAACGGAAAGAAGATCCCGAGGGAAACCGAATCACGTACCATTCTGACTTTGGATGTCGATAATGCCGCAAACATTCGGCGCTTGGCATTCATGACCAATCCCCGATTTTACCTCGGTGGCTATGATGATCGAGCTGTCTAAATTTTTTTCCCGAACTATACACGCCGGCGCTAGATCGCTAATTAAACTAAATTCGAAGTTTATAATTGTTTTGGATTGACGTCGCGTTCTGAAAGTGACGTGAGCCACGATCAGGAGGGAACTTATGCTTCAACTGTGGTTGAGTTGATTTAGGATAATAAAATTTCGACTGAAAACTTGCCAGATAACTTTGTTTTCAACCTGACAGCTGAGAACTTAAAGAAAAACCCACATTTTCATTTGCCTGCAGGGATATTCAACATATAAAAACGACTAACTTTTAATTTACTTGATATATAATGTATTAAATGCTTAAACCCTGCAACGTTTCAGTGCTATAAAATGACCGCAAGGAATTTAAAAAAAATACCTAATTTTGAATGCGAAGTAGAGTTGATATTTTCTTTTTAACTTGTTGTTTCTTTTACAAAATAAACGTAGAACGAATTACGAGCTTTATTATAATTATTTCAGGAGATTTCTCTCATTTTCTCAAAAACATTTTCATACTGGCTTTTGCAATGTAGCAATTCGAAAAAGTTTAATTCTTTTAACAAACCTGTTGTTTATTTTTAAATATTTTTATAGCGAATGATCTAAAAAATTCTCTCAAATCTTAAAATGTACATAGGCATTTTGAAAATATTCAATTAATTTTCAATTGTAATATATAATTATATGAAACTTTTTTTAAAAACGTTGTTTCTACATTAGGACAATTAACGTTTAAGGTTTTTACAATAGACTTGCAGTTTTTACATTCACAAAACAGTTTATATTGAACACTTTAATAGATGTGTGTAAAATGCCAATGTTACTACATACCAGAAAATTTTAAAAAATTGAACACTTTAAAAGTTTTGTACACGGTTGTCACAAATAGACTAAGAGATTTCGATCTCACCAGAAAAATAATTTGATATTAAATGCTCCATATAAAGTCTTTATAAGAATTCTTCTTAAGCTCGAAGCTTTTCTTTTCTCTCTGAACCGTTGCTTTCTTTGAAAAACATTAAATTCATTAAACATTAAAAAATTAAAAATTAATGGTTCCTCGAACTTTCCTACTTGGTGCATGGTTTTGAAATACATTACAATAATCCCATCATTACCCCACATTAATAATCCAATGTCATATTTAAAGCGTTGACATAAATGGAGTGACTAAACTTAAAAAAGGTAAATTGATCGCTCTGTTAAATGCGGATAAAAACACTTAAGAAACTAAAACAAAACCTTTTCGTATGAATTAAATTGTAGTATTCAGGTCGGTTCAAGCACATGAAGGGAAAATAGGAAATGAACTTGCTGATAAATTGGCTAAAGAAGGAGCTGGTAACAACAGAAAATCAAATATTATAATATCCCCTCAATCTATATTTTTCAATGAGCAATTAAAAATACTTGAAACAGTGGGGAAGTGAAATGAGAAAATAGTTGAAAAAGTGGCATCATTGAATTGCCAATTATTGAATGGCCAATTAGATATATATTTTTTTAATTGCACAAATTCCCCTACTCGTTATTAATATTGCAAAATCACAAACTTTTGACGAGTAAACACAAACGTCATACAATAAAGATGACAATTTACACTATAACCAAAAAATATTTTTATCTTAAATGCTTGAATAAATAATAAAACCTTAAAGTTCTAATTTATACTTAGAACTTCGAAAAACTCTAGATTGTTTAGAAATTTTAGGGTCCATACAATTTGTAAATGAATTATTTTGCAATTAAACTAATAGTTTTTACAAACTAGAGAAAATATTTACAATTGACTGGTTAACTAGAGGCGTATAAGATCTTAATACATATGTAGACATTTAGCAAAATAATAATTTTTGAAATAATCAAATTTAAAAGTCAAATATAAGAAAGGGTGATTTTTCTATTTGTTTTGTTTTTGCCCTTGCAAATTTGCCGTTTGTTTTTCTCCACGAGATTTATAGCACTCCGTATCACTGCAAAATTATGTTGTTCTTTAATGTTCAAATATAGAATAATGCCTTTTTCGTTCCAAAACATTTGTTGGAAATTGAATAAATTATGACTTTTTCGTATGCAATGTTTCAAAACTATACATATCAAGTTGACTTTTGCTTACAGAGATTAGTTAACATTTCCTCTCGAAAACCATACTATCATGGTGATGAACGGGCTGCCAGTTTATTAATTTTGACAATCAAGATAATTATGCTGAGACACATTCGTCCACATTACTCGTCCTGCTCTGTACAGGAACGCTATAAATAAAGATGGCTGGTGCCACCTGTTACTCCCTCAGGAGACTCTTAACTTACTTAATTATATTTCCTCATCCGGCTACAACTCCTTCTCTTCTCCCTTCTTCCAACGAGCAACGAAACAATTAAACGGGCATTTATTTCTCCGAGGGAACCCTCTTTAAGAAATAACAGAATTTGCCCTCTTGGGACAATTCGTCTTGAGGAAAACGCAGTTAGCCGTCTCTGGTAAACAGGTTTACAGTTCATTTTCAAATTGGGCCAAGACGTCACCGCCCCGCGGGAATTCTTTTACGTCATTTTCCATATGGTCCAACCTTTGTCGAATAAATCGACACTAACATGTGTTTCACATTACAGAAACTGGCTATAGCCCAGTTTACACACATATACACACACTCATGACACACCACACATAACTCACACACACTTTCAAAATTTCATGTTTACACTGAACGAACCTTGCAGGTTGGTGCCGTACGTTACAGAAAGGGACCCTTATTCCAGAATCGAAAGGATTAAGAGTTGTTGGAGAAGCAAGAATAAATTTCCTAGGTAATAAATTCAATGTGCGGTTAATACACGAATTCTCACCGCAGAAATAAGTGAAACGTTCTGTTTTATAAAAAGAACGCCTAGTTCTACAGTACTGGAAGATACCTGACCCGTTATAGGTCTCATAGGACTCATATGCCAACATCTCAAAGCTTAATGAAAATTTAAAATTTGAAGTGTTTTCGAATATAGGTTTTCCTTTTTGAATTGGGAAATATTAAATATGCAAAATAGTTGTTTAAAAAAAAAAGATTATTAGCCAATTTTCAACAAAATCCCTCCGACCAAAAATTGTGTTATATTGTCGTTTTAGCACTACTTACATAATTCATTACAAAGATTTAAAAAAATATATAAAACCCACAAAAAAATATTTGTTTTCTACAATTGATTTGGAAAAATTCTATGAACTTTTTTAGTTTATCACATCATGGCTTTAAGACAAATGTTTGTCTTTCCAGGCTTTAATAGGATGCATGTTTTGAATAAGAATGTTTAAAATTTGATCAATTTACATATTCAGATACGCTTTTATTAAGACCTATTATTATATTAAAGATATTCAAAAAAATATTAAACAATTCAATATAAAAGATGATGAAGTTTCGTGTTTTCCCCAATGGCTTTTTCTAACTGAAGCATTGACATCTTTTCAATATAAAAGTTATAAATGTGTTTAATAAAATAAAGCTTAAATTAATAAAGGCTCCCAATTTTACATTTTATGCATATACACTTTGCTTGAACTTAATATATAGACTGAATTGTTACAAATCCGTTAAACATGTTTTTAAAGTAAGAAATAATGTTTAGATTTTTATGGTTTTATTAAAACGTTTCAAAACCTTTTACAGTTGTGCCACATTTAGGCCATACGAATTGAAAGTAAACCTCGATTACGAAGAACCAAAACCGAAGCCGTTAGACAATAAAAAGTTCTCCTGCAATTTTATATACAACCCGGTAGAAAGTCCGGCTAATATTGCTCCTTCGTACTTCAGAAAGGTTTGGGTTCGATAATGATAATAAACAAAGAGGAATTCGTTTTACTGAACGTTTCTTTGTTATTTACAGCGAGAAGCATTGACGACCTGCCAAAAGATTTTTCATCTGGAACCTGTCAAGTACTGTTGCCGCTGCTTCAACGTACAGAATCGTACACAAAATACATCCAGGCGGTACTGAGCCTTATTAAAGATGTTAACCAGTGATAGCACAAACAGCCAGCAGGAATCGGTGAGTCGCAAAGTATATTGCTGCATTTGTTGTATAATTGATTAACTTGATTTTACAGGAACTGTGCCCAACTTCCCCTTGTGGCACGTTATATACTCCAACCAATTTCGTTCCCGTGAGTAACTTAAAGTCCACCAATTTTTATTTCAATGAAACAATTTTTCTTTAAAGGTATCCTGCCCTCCAAAATGCATGCCTGCATGTTTCCTATCTATGTCGACCAATTCAAACTCAACGGTAAATATTTTAAATTTAACCAATTACGCTGTAAGCATATATTCGCCGCAAAGTTTCCAAAATCAAATGCAGAATTGAGAAACTTTCACTTTAATCCAAGGAATCTACAATGGTTTAATCACCTGGTGCGTTTACATGCGCGGTTTTCGATGTAACGATGTAAAGACGAAATGCACCAAAACCTTTGACTTAAGACGAATCCATAAATTGACCCAGTCCCGGTTTAACATTTGCTCACCGAATCACAACCACCGACCCAACAGCAACCATTAACTATAATCCGAGGAGTGTAAGAAATTTTGGAGCAGTTATTTTAATGACTGGGTACGAACTAAATTAGTACATTAAATCAATTTTTTTTAGTTTCTGAACTGTATAAAAAATTACAATGTACTAACTGCTAACTAAATAATAAAATATAGAAAATTATAAAAAGTATGGCGTTGAGCCAACGGCGACTGAAGAGTCCCGGTTTCAAATTTCAGGAAGCCTAAATTCGATCCAACACACTTACAAATAATAACACATTTATGTTTAGTGGTCTAACTGACCAAATTACTTATTTCAATTAATTATTCTTTTTAATTTGTTCAGATACAGAAAATTACATAATAAATTAAAATACGTGCAAATATTTTTTTGTGACTTACTATGTCAAAAAATGTACACATGACCAAGCTATCTTGCTTAGCCACTAGGAATCATATTTTAAACAACGTTTTTTGCCTTTTATTTTGAGTGCACGTATTTCGTTTAGTAAATATACATATATATATATATATATATATATATCAGTCGATGTTGATACAAACACACACACCATGTCATCTTACGATTTCGAAAATAATAAGAAACAATAATTCCAACAAAATATATTTCAAATAATCAAAAGTCGACAACAACTTTTACATTATCAATTAAAATGATATTAGTTAATCAACAAAAATATGTGCACTCATTTTTCAAATTTTTCTTCAATACATATCGAATATTCTCTTTAATGGTAAATACAAAACTGTTAAATATTAGGTCGGTGCAAAATAATTGCTGGTTTTGAAAATTTGTTTTATTCTCGAAGGTGTTTGTCATGTAAACAAAGATAAACCCTCAAATCTAATTTATGGATTACAATGAATACTTTTAAATGTTATCTTTTATACAATACAGTTTAGTTTATATGGAATTTTGTAAGAGTGAGGACCTGCGAAATTAAATATGGCCAAACTAGATTTTCGTCAAATTTATTTGTATGAATTTAACTTGGGAAAAGTGCGGCCCAAACCGCGCGTAACATCAGTACAGTATGGGAGGAGGGAATCCTTAGCGAATGCACGGAGCAGCGATAGTGTAAGAGATTTTGTCTTGGAGATTTCGATCTCGAAGACATGGTAGGCCTTCCTTTGTGGACGACGACCAACTCAAAACGTTATTGAAGAAAGTTCCCGTAAGACAACAGGGAAATTGGGGAAGAGCTTAGTGTTGACCTCTCAACCGCTGTTCGCCATCTGGAGCAAATTGGTAAAGTAAAGAAGTTCGACAAGTTGTACCTCACAAACTAACCGAAGCCCAAAGAAATCGACGCCTTGAAATTTGCACGTCCCTTCCGTTGCTCAACCAAAATTATCTATTTTTCGATCTAGGCAAATGCGATGGGAAATGAATTTTGTACGATAACAGGAGGCGAACAAGTCAGTGGCTGGACAAGGATAAAGCTTCAAAACAATTTTTCGAAACCAAATCTGCACCCAAAAAATGTTATGGTGAATGTTTGGTGGTGTACTCCTGGGTTTGTTTACTATAATTTCATGAATTATGGTGAAACTATTACTGAAGAGAAATATTGTCAAGAAATCGACAAAATGCACCTGAAACTACGTCTTTGTCCAGCATTGGTAAACCGTAAGGGGCCGATTCATCTTCACGAAACGCCAGGCCAAATGTCGCAATGCCAACCCTGCGGAAACGTAAGCATTTAGGATATAAAACTTTACCGCACCCTCGATATTCAGCCGACCTCTCGCCTATAAACTTCTATTTTTTTAGGCATTTTGATCACTTCTTGGGGGATAAAATTTTTAAGGAACGCAGTAATGCCAAAAACGCCTTCCAAGATTTTATTGTGAATCGAAATAAAGATTTTTATGTCAGCGGAATAAAAGGGCATATTACGCGTTGACAAAGATGAATACATTGTGATGGAAAATAGCTCGAATACATTTTCTTTATTTTATAAAAATGAAAAATAGTTTGAACTGCCTTTTGAAAACCTGTATTATTTTTGCCCCAACCCAATATTTTCTTAGCTGTCCTTTTTTAATTAATTTATTTTTATTATTATATTTTATAAATATTATAACTAGTTTTACACTTTGCTAGTGAAAATTTACGCAGAGTAATAACATATTTTGAAGATAAATTTTTACAAGTAGGCTTGTAATTACCCTAAAGCGGTTTGTACACCATTCTTTTTATCGTGAAATTTCATCCTGTGGTTTGCAGGGTGATGAATAAGAAAAGTGATCGTTACCGGTCGTTTTGGCTTGCCTATTCTTGCTGGGTTTATCTGCCTGGCCAAAATGGTCGACAAAAATTAAATTGCAAGTCCTTTAATTATATTTGAACATAATTTCAAACTTTAATAAATTATATTAATATTTTCTATATGTGCAACAAGGAATAATATTAAAATGAAAAATTTAGAAGAAAATTGCAATTGTAGGCGCGCTGGTTGGTCGCAATACAGGTTTAAATGAAAATTCCAATACGCCAATAGGACGGCGTTTTCCTAATTCCTTCGACAACCGAGGCGAGCAGCTGTTACGAGCGTCAAATCGGCAAACTCTAGGCAAAGCAAACATGAAAAAAATGAACCTACCAAATATCTGTTCATCTCTATCCGAATCTCGGGTAATGTTACAAATCAATCGGCAATCTTCATTCGCGATTTTGGAACGCACGGGACTAACAAAAAAAAAAGATAAATGGAGAAATAACAGCAAACTTAATCGGACATAAAAACATTAAAATAAAATAAAAAACCGTCAGGACTCAAGTCGAAGGCAAAACAGGATGTAAAGAGTACTGGAATCAGAAGCAAAGAGGACAGTCAACAAATCAACAGAGAATGCGAGATGATCGAAGCGGATTATCTGCAAAGTGTGGACTAACGCGGTTTTAGAAAAAATAAAACCAATTATAAATAAATAATAACTAATAAATCAAATGCACTTAAGAAAGAAAATTAGGAACAAAGCCTAATAAAGAAAAGACAATATTGAATAACATAAATGCCTTATTATTTAATTAAATGTAAAACAATTAAATAATCGAACACTTCATGCTTACAGAACTTTTAAAGGTTTCTAATGGTTTACTGTAGTTTTGTTTAACTGGTTTTTGTTCGTGTAGGGTATACTTACAAAAATCAAATTTAATAGATTGCTGAAAATTAAAGAAATCATGAAAGTTTAAATTACTTTTACTTAATTATGAAGTGATAATAGTGCAATTATTATATTGCAAAAGTGATTTAAGTCTACCGAAAATCCCTTAAATTTTCATTTTATTTAACTATTATATAAAAGTTTTATCAATTGGATGGTATTACAAATTACGAAAATAAATTATCGATTTTGTTCTCCTATTTGTTTACGATCTTTAAAAATTGCAAAATCACATAGACATCATATACAGATAATTTATATTTGATTTTTTAATTTTCTTTCTGTACCAGGGAAAAGATAGGAGAAGATTAGGATACACCGGTTTTGCTGGTTACGGAGGAGGACGTCAAACACCAGCTGTACCAGAGCCTGGAGAACTTGCTTCCAAGTTTAGCATAGTAGGAGGCGAAGTAAATTTTGATTGTATATTTTTGTCATAGAATATTTGGAAAATATCCAGAGTTACTTTTAATATCTTACATACTCTAGTATTTGGGAGAAAATAAAAAAATAATAATCAAAACCTAAAAATTGTTACCATGTTCGTTGAAGACAGGATTAAACAAATAGGGGAATTTCTTTACAGCTTGAAAAATCTAAGTTTTTCGTATTTTTAAAAATCTTGTTCTTGGCTCTACAACGGTATGAAGTCACATCAATTATTTAAAATTACACCGTATGAATTTCACATTGCTATGCAACTAGTTATAATAACTGTTTGAATGCTTTTTATAACGAATAATACAAATATTTTTGTCCAGAACAAAGTATTCCAGGAGAGGTGCATGTATCTTAATAGAACTTAAACAGAGACCTTATTATCTTTGATAATAAGTGTAATTGAAGTTATTAAGTTATATTTCTCTGATCGGCCTTACCCGATAGGCCATTAGAGGTTGACGCATGGACACTTATTTCTGGACCAAACTTCTTTTCAGCATTTAGAAACGGTGCTCGATCTATCCCATTCAAGCTTATTATTGTTTGGTTATATATAAAGAGCGTGTAGGACTGCCACCCGATTTAACAGTTTCGGTTTTTATTTTATATTGTACTGATAGATCACGTTTTGTGTCCAATTACGAGAATATTATTCTCTTTTGTGCATATTAATAGTGAATGTATTTATGTGTATTATATAGTGTGAGAGGGTCTAGGGTGAAAAACTGAGCACCCCATTGATCAATTATATAAATTATTTAGATATAAATAGTATGGAGGAATATCGAGTACTCCATCACCCTTATGGCATGCAATTCATAGATTCTGTACATGTGTGTATATACGTGCATACGTGTACCAAATTGAGCTCATACAAATCAGTAATCAGTATTTCGTTGTTATTTGAATTAGTCATAGGATATAACAGTAATTGTTTTAAATTGTTCAAAACCGTATGCAGGTTGCAAGGTTGTCATTGTATATACAGGGTGAATTGCTACTCGTGCTACAAACTTCTCCAGTAGATTCTTCACCCTAAAATGAACAAAAAAGTTCATATTGTCCATGGTCCGATTCTCAACCATTTCAGAGTAATTTCGCTTTTTATCGATTTTGAAAGATATCACGTCCTGGCGTCGGAAAATCGTGATATCTTTTAATCTAAACATTTCTCTTAAAATCTATAAGCACCGTTGAAATCCCCGTTAATTTTTAGAGAGAATCAAAATCATAATTCCATTGAAATTTTTTAATTTAATTTAATGCCCATTTAGTATGTAATGCTTAAGAAGTTTACAAACAGCTAGAAGGTCAAGGAAGAAAGACCCAAACGTTTTGCCACCTTCATCTTCTTATTGAAAAATTAACGGGGATTTCAACGGTGCTTATAGATTTTAAGAGAAATGTTTAGATTAAAAGATATCACGATTTTCCGACGCCAGGACGTGATATCTTTCAAAATCGATAAAAAGCGAAATTACTCTGAAATGGTTGAGAATCGGACCATGGTCAATATGAACTTTTTTGTTCATTTTAGGGTCAAGAATCTACTGGTGAAGTTTGTAGCACGAGTAGCAAGTCACTCTCAAACATTAGCAATCCTTGAACCACCATTTTTTCTCTTTTTGTCATCAACATCTTGGTCTCACAACCACTAAATAAGAAAATGACGAGTGCGTTGGAAGCGTTATTAAATCAGGTAGTTTTCCTCAAATTTGCTGCCTTCTGAGACTAAAATTAGAAACTCTGGATTACTTTATACACTTTCCGATTTACACAATTTTCCACTCTTTTTGTAGTTCTGGCTGAAATAAAACACAAAAAATTAGCCCAAACATTTTGCCACCGTCATCTTCTTATTGAAAAATTAACGGGAATTTCAACGGTGCTATTAGATTTTCAGAGAAATGTTTAGATTAAAAGATATCACGATTTTCCGACGCCAGGACGTGATATCTTTCAAAATCGATAAAAAGCGAAATTACTCTGAAATGGTTGAGAATCGGACCATGGACAATATGAACTTTTTTGTTCATTTTAGGGTGAAGAATCTACTGGAAAAGTTTGTAGCACGAGTAGCAATTCACCCTGTATATAACTCAAAATAATTTGTTTCCATTATTTGCACTCTCTTCAAAAGGATGTGATTACAAGCATGTCCGTTTAGATAGAGCAGTTCCCGGTCGATTTATATCCCTGTAGTCACATGCTGTTTCAGTCTTTCGGACAAGTATTATTTAGTTTGTCCATAAACTGTTTCGCAAGTTTTATATGTTCCTAAATTTGTACACCATCTCTGGCCTACTTGCTTTTAATAAGCGTCTTATGATTCGCGAACCAAATGTCAAGTATTAAAATTCCTCCTTTCTCTTCTTTTGCTTTTCTTTTTATGTCCAGTGTTGGCGTCCACATGTTTACCTTTAATAAAACATACACTTCCGAAGACCATCGTGGCGATTTATTTATTATTGTTGTGTATAAATGTCGGCCTGCTTTACAGATTTCTATTCTGGCCTTTTAGGAAATATAGTCATACTGAATGGTGCATTTTTCTAAGTGTCGCGGATGAACCACTATAAATTCTTTTGAGATATTGTATTATTACAAAATAAAAAAGCTTGAGTTTTGCCGGAAACCAATCGTCCGTGTCCGTCCCCTTTTCTATTATTTATTATACAATTTTAACAGTAAATCATAACTATTTACATGAAATGAGAAATTCATACCACATAATTAGAAATAACTAATGCAAACCCTTATTAAGGTAGAGGCCTGAAGAAGATTACATCAATAATTGAAAGCTAGGTCAAATTACAATAGTAATTGTTTGCTGAAGCCAATACGACATGGATGATACACCATAATCTAAAACAAAAATCTAAGTTGGTCGATAATCACAGAATCTATATATGTACATATTTATTTTTCTTTTGCTTGTTTAATTTTTGTTATTTTTCCGCATCTTTCTTGAAGCCTAAAAAAATCATAAACTAAACAGTTCATAAAGAAAGGACAACATAAATAAGAAAAGAAGTATTTAAGAAAGAGCAAATTTCTTCATTAATAAAAATAAGAGAATTGATTTCTTAATTTCCCTTTTCTCGCAGAAGTTTTAACTAAGTTTGAACTTAACTCGATTGAGTACTTTATTTTGGTTTTACGATTTAGGTTCATCGTATTTGTAAATGCACCAGAAGAAACGGCTTGCAAGACGATTGCCCGATGCCGGGTTGTCGTGGCAATCCGAAATGTCTAGAAACTCCGTTTCCCACTTGCGCTCCTGCAGGTTTTATCGACTCACCAACTACAGAACAATACCGTAAGTTAGATCATTTTCCAAATATTTTGTTTTTACAATTTTAATTTGACTAACTACGTTTTTTGTTTCATTTACAGCTATTCTATGTTGTTGCTCTTACTCACAAAATTCGGAAGATTACCCATTAGACGATTGCCTACAATTTGTATCTTGTCCTAACTATTAGTTACTGTCCCACACAACATATACACATTAATACAACATAACACTCATTCATAACACAACTTGCGTTTCATTACTTAGCTAGCTTATATTTGAACTTCGACGGCTTATTAACTAGTCCTTTTGGTGAATCTTAGATTTAAGTTTAATGAAGCAATATCTTAAGTACTCGAGAAACACCCACTTACACACATTGACAAATTATACAAATGTTTAACGTCTGTTGTGTTTATCAATTTATAATTATTTAGCAACATAAAACATAAACTCCATTATATTTAGTGGTCTATTGATCAAATTACGTCTTTCAATTAATTAATGGTTTGTGTAAGGTTTTTGGTTGAAATGAATCCCGCTCGTGGGACTAACCTTTTCGTTTCAACCAAAAACCTTAGAAAAAATATTAATTAATTGATAAAACAGAAATCTGCGTATTATGTAGGATTTGAAGGGTTCAATCCTTGGTTTTAGTTTTATTAGATTTTATAAAATTATACATGGCACTTTTAGTTTTTTCTTAAACAGAAAATACCTAGTTTAAATAGAAGTTATGACAAAAATTAGCAATGTAATTTGACGGAGGGGGAATATTTGCCTTATAACAATATATACATATTTTTTAAATGTGTGGTGATTAGTGACCGTTAATCGATAATTTATTTTTATTGAGAGAAAAAGAGTGCTAAGGAAATAGAATGTGTGGAACAGTTTTCATAAGTTAGAAATTTACATAGATAGACTTACTTGAGCATTTTCTCTAAAAGCCTTAAAGCAACCCCTTCCTAGTTGTAAAATACACACTCCGTAGTAGCTGGCAAAACTTGAGCTTGAGGATCCCTTTTTATAATTAGGAAACTTTTCATGTTTGTCACCTAATCCTGCAGGGTGAGAGAATTTCTAATGGAGGGGCTTTGAACGACGGCCGTATATTATCTGAGGGGCAAGACAGCGACGTTTTCTCTTAGTAAATTAACTTCCTCTTTGGCGTTTTGCTCCTCGCAAATGTTAAATTAAGAAATTTAATTCGACCGACTGGAAAAAGGCGAATTGTTTGTGTTTAATTCCAGTTTCATGCAGCTTTCTCCAATTTAATTTCTGTTCACTCTGAAGTACCGGGCCCTGGCGGAAATTATTTCTTGCAGGCCAGCGAAGCATGCACCGGCGGGGAGAAATTATTTGTCCAAGCGAAACAACACCGGAAAGTACACAGACATATTAGGCGACTGTTCTAACCGCCCCGACAGGAAATGGGACTGCTTTTTGAAACAGGAAACACTTTTGAAAGAAGGAAAACGGAAAATGGCAATATATAGCCCTCTGACCCAAGGGCATTAAATTTGAATTCGTTTTCTGTCCTTGTTGCCAATTTGAACAGCATTCATAAAATAAAAAGGGCCATGTTCAAATGAAGAAATAACTAACACGGGACTAATGACAATTTGATTAAAACAAAAAACATGCTTATAACAATATTCTGACCTAAAAGTTAATTAAAAACTAAATAACAATACTAAATTTATAATGGAAACGGTCACTCTTTCCAAACTTATAAATTATTACGAAGTTGTAAAATGTGTACTGCATGTCCAGTTACAATCAAATAGAAGGCAACGGTGTAAAAATCTATCTCATGTCCTTATATATCAACTATTAACCCTTTGACAATGATTAATATCAACCTACTAACGATGTTCCCAATGTGTAGTAAATTTTTTGCTTCCACATTGTATGCAGATGTAGGCGAGAGTGGCGTTTGGAATACTTGTATTTTCGCCGTGACCTCAGGGATCTTTTAAGTACCAATGTGTATTGAACATATTACGGAGAGTTTTATTTTGGAGTGTTCTAATTTTTTTACTTCTGTGGTTTGTACAACTTTTTGTTTAAAACTTGTTTTTATAGAATTTAATTTTGTATTATAAGGTCTGTGCTGCTTATAATTAACCAGCATAGATGTCTATACTTTAAACCTATTTCTGTCCTTTTTTTCTTAACGTACTCTTTCTATCTCAGCTTGGCATCTATGGTCAGTGTTAGATGTTGTTCTTTATTACTGTATGGTAATTGGCTCCATCGCTACTAAGAGTCGAAACAGTCTAATTTTTTATTTGTGAAATTTTATGTATCAATTTATAATCTAATTCTAATTTTTTTACAATTTGTTCTGCACAACTTTTGGGTGATTTTTAAAGAGTGGTTAATACTCGATCCTACCAACATCACGGCTGTATGATCTGCAAACGGTGCGATGTTTTCGGAAAATTTTTTGTACACACGAATTAATATTAGACTAAGTATGCAGCCTTGGGGAAGCATTAATTTTCTTTAGTTCTGAATATTTTTTTATTGTTTGGTTTGACAATGTGTTTTTGGTACGTAGGAAGTGATCTTATCTACACACTACTTTCCTTTTAGTTGACCGCAGTCTTTAGCCGTACTTGTTCAAAAGCCTGTGGGACATCAAGGAGAATAGATGAAAACATTAGGTTTTCTTCTAGTGATTTCTATATTGCATGCGTTTCTCAGTGAATTTGATGGGTTAAATATTTTGACATGAGACAAATTGACGGTCTGGCGTGATTTTCACGTTTTCTATTACAGATTTTAATTTTTTTATTAATAAATTTTCGTAAAACCGTAGAGGCTGTATGTAATATGAGTCAATATGATCAAATTTCGTTTGGCGGTTTTTCCGATTTATTTACAACCAAAATCCGCAGAAAAAATTAAAAATCTAATAAACTTTTACATATTTGGCAGACCGTATCGCTTTGAACATATGTTTTTATAGATTACTGATTACCGATTTATTATGCTTAAATCTGCATCCGCATGTACAGAGTTGAGCGTATCACTTCTCGCAGTCCACCGGCAATTTGGCTTTTGTATTTGACAAAAAATGGCCGGCAAGCCTCGAGAATCACCCACATCAAGTGTTGGCCGTTGGGGTCAGACTTAGTTTTTATCCCTCACTACCAAGGTTCGGCTCCAGGGTCTATCAACAGCTAGGTCATTTCTACCCCTAAAGCAATCCGTACTTAAAACCAAACCCATTCACACTCTCAGTCATTCTTAAATACATATAAATTTCCTTTTTACATACCTTCCATTCAATTAGGGTGGTGGAGTACTCGGTATTCCTCCATCACCCTTTACAACCACTATATAATTAACCTAACTGAGGGTACTCAATATCCCGCCATCGGCCTTCTCACACCACAAATTCACACCAATAAATACCTTCTCTCTCATCACACACTAGTGACACAAAATTATCACAAACTGTGCAATAGAACATCCTTCCTCTGAAACTCGCAACAGAGGACGGGCATAAACGCTGCCGTGGTCAAGGATGATTCTCATATCGGGTGGCATTCCTCTGTATGGAGCACCCTTCAACTAGGTGGGACACATTGAGTTTTTCTTTCACTATAAAAGTAAATATTTCATACTAAATAGTCTAATTTTTGACCTAACGGTTTTCGCGCTAAATAATAATATTGCATGAATGTGTTCTGTTTTGAATCTTGACTGTGAATTTTGAAAAAATAATAACAGGAAGCATCTCATAATTAAATTTGTTTGTGAAGTGTGATTCTGTAAGAAAATAATCTTCATTACGTCGTTGTTAAAATTGCTAAAAGTCTTTTCGTTCAGTTGGGTTTTTATATTATGAGCCAATAGTTTATTTCAATTTTTATTCTTTGCCAATTGGCCCTGGGTCCTCTATTTGTACAAAGGCTGTGTCGGAGAGGGGTGTAAAACGTTTTAGGAATTCTCTAAGAGTTTCTCCTTCCGGAGCGCCTATAAAACGTATTTTAATAGGGGGTAACCGGTTAAGGGGACTTGCCTTGGGGAACAGTTGAGCCGATGTAATAAAGATAAATTCGTTTTCTTCTTTCAAGGAGCATAGAGCCGGTGGAAGTAGGAAAAGGGCAGCCTTGGGCGGGGCGGCGGCGAGGCCGTAGAAAGGGGAAAGAGGGAAACGGGAATGCAAATTTCTTGATAAAGTAAAGGATGGCCGCCCTTGGAGCTGCTACATATAAATTAGCTTTACGCTAAAACAAGGCAGCTCCAAATGGCGTAGCGCTGGATAAGAAGGTGTGGCACATGCCACCCATTTTCAATTTCTTTCATGCAGTTACATGCAGATCTTTATTCTTCATACTTTTCCTCATTCCGTCCAATCGTCTGCTGCAGTAATGGATTGGGTTGTCCGGAAAATAATGCAGGTTTATGCGGAATGCTGGAAGTTTAAGCCTACCTTAAAGAGAAATGATTTCTTTTTTAAATTATTTCATTTGTAACTTAATATATTTGTACAGCGCTGTACCCAGAAGACACATGCCATGAGAAAACAGCCAATGGAGGCAATCGTCGATTAAGGCGATGTGGCAGGTTCTCGAGATGGGAATGTGAGGAGATGGTTCCAGCAATAAGGATGGATGGAGATGTTGGTGTGAAACGATTAGTTCGTTGGAAAAAGGAATGTTGAGGTCTTTGTAGATAAAGGTTAGTGATGTAAAAAAGAGCTTTGACAATTTGTAGGACTTTTTATTGGAAGGATTGGATGTGCCGGTTGTTGGATGGCTTGATAGAACCCCACAGTTTCTCCTTCGTACGTCCAAAATGGACGCAGTAAGGTCTTCTATAAGGTGAATTTATTTTTTAAGGTCAAGTCAGATTTTGGTCCTTGAAGTCTTCATAGTTATCCAAATCTTCTGTTGAGTTGTTGTCTCTTAAAACTTGTATGGAGATTCCATGTCAGTCTGCTATCTAGGTACAGTCCTAAGTATTTGACCTGAATGAATGTCGGTATCTGTTCGTTGGTGATGCACAATGGAGAGCAAGGCTGTTTTTTTCCCCCAATGTGAACGTACACTGAGTACATTTTTCTTTATTCAGTCTTGTCCTCCACGTTTTGCACCAGTTTTCGATAGGTTCAAGGTATCCTTGGATGTTGGAGGTAGCTTGGATAGGCTTCAAGAAAGAGGACAAAATTGCGGTATCGAACTCGTAGATGGTGATGACGGTATTAAAGTGTGAAGATAGGTCAGCATTATATATTATATAATGGATGGGACTGAAAATGCTTCCTTGCGAGATGATGATGATATGCTTTATTTATTCAGATATCGTGAGATGCGGTCGGGTGTGATGTAGGTTTCAGAAAAACATTTTCTTTATCGTGCCAACGTTTCGATCTTTTATTGAGATCATCTTCAGGGCTCACAGTGTTTGTCTTCGGTGTAATTGTGCCATCCTTGCGTGTCGGCACTCTCAACACGACACGCAAGGATGGCACAATTACACAGAAGACAAACACTTTGAGCCCTGAAGATGATCTCAATAAAAGATCGAAACGTTGGCACGATAAATATGCTTTATTTTAAAACGCAAAGATAAGACAAAAAGAAGTAAGCAGATAGATAATTAAATTCGGTAGATATATGGAACGTTCCAGTTAGATACACAGATAGATGACTGAAGGAAAGAAATAGAGCTTCCACCACTCTTGCCAGAGATGCCTCGATCTTGATGATCTTAATCCTTTCCATGAGACGTCCTTTGTTTATATAGTCATGTTTTACGACCGATTGAGATTGACCGTAGCTTTTCTCTCTTGCCAATTTTTCAGCTCTCCGCTCTTATTCTTTACCCTCTTCATATATCCTTTTCTCAACGGTCGTTTCTTCATTTCCATTTTTCGCATCCGCTCCAGACACGACCAGGAACGCTATAATTTACAATCCTTTATTTCCCCTGAAAACCCATTTTTATTGAACTCTCCCTTTTCTTCTTTTATTATTTCTTGTATTTCACAACAAATAAGAGGGTGAGAAGGACAGAGAGAGAGAGAGAGAGAGAGAGAGAGAGAGAGAGAGAGTGAGAGAGAGAGAGAGAGAGAGTGAGTGGAAGAGAAAGAAATTTGTGTGAAATGTCTTTAATAATAAAATAACAAAAATAGCAATACGACAAACGCTTGCTCATATTTTATCAATTAAATTTTATTTATTCCATTATTTTTACTTTCTAAATTATTTAACCTTATATCTCTTCTTTATTTACATTTTAGCCAAAGAAGGACGAAATCAGCATTCATTTTTTTATTATTCGCTATAAACTAGAACATTTAATTTTATACGTTTTTATTCTTTCGAGGTAAAACTGTTAAGAACATGAATTAAACTGGATCTTAAATAACACTTTTTCTAACTTCAACTTTCCAAATCTTAGTTGGGGGTCCTATTTAACCAAATTAATGATTTAAATTGATTTATAATTTTTATGTAATGGTTGAAATTAAAAATTCGTTCGCGAGCGAGACTCGAACCCACGACCATTGTCTTGATACGCCGTTGCATTACCCCCATTTGAGCTATCGTGACCTCTCTCCCCCAGGACACCAACTCGTCCTCTCTACCTACAATTTTTCAAGTTTCCCTCTTGGTGACATATATTAAAATTTCGTGTAATCATATTCGATTCTCGGTGACACATAAAGTGGCCACGGCGACCTGTTAACGAAGTCAAGCTATGTCAATTAGTTAGATCAACGGCGTATTAAGCCGAAGGTCGTGGGTTCGAGTCCCGCTCATAACATTAATTTTTCATCTCAACCACACTTTACTTAAAAATTATAAATCAATTTATGTCTTTACTTTGGTTAAATAGGACCACATAAGAAACATATGATTGATATAATAATTAGTGCACTACCTACACTTCGCTAATAGTTTCCCAGTGGCCACTCTATATGTCGCATTACAAATCAATCATTTTTAAATGTTAACACTTCATTCACTCTTAAATACATTTTTTCCTATTTACATACCATTCACTGCCATGAGAGAGCAGAACACTAGATATTCATACTTCACATTACTTTCTCTGACTATTCCAATTGATTGCCTACTTGGTACTCAATATTCCCCGCTCGGCCCTCTCAAAATATGTACATTCACTCTAATAAATACGCTTAATGTGACAAAAAAACGCAAGATGAGATATACATCAATTATTACACAAGCTGAGACAGCCCTGTTTCGGATCTAAATACTCTCTTCCATAGTATACCTGGTGACATTCCTACACATTCGCTATATGGAGCCAAGGAATGACACGGTTCAAATTTGTGGAACACATCTCTACATGTTCGTTAGAAACGCACTTTTCGGGATAAACTATTACTATTTAATTATTATATGTATTTATATGTTAATATTATGTTATATATATGTTAATAATTTTATACGTTTAAGAATGAAAAACGGAAAAAACATAATTGTAACAATTTTTTAAATTTAACAATGATTAATTACGTCCTTGAAGAAATAGAGTTGATGTTTAATTTACCGTCAACATTCACTGCTTTTCATATCGTTTAAAATTTTTTTAAATTTATAATTAAATATAAGATTTGAAGTGCTTCTATATTTATTTACTCAAATAATAAAGAAAACGCAAAACTAATAAATGAATTTTTTTATTTTTTTCACATATTTTTTCAAAGATCTGTAAGTTAGTCAGACAATTTAGCTACCCTAGTGTAGAATAAAATATATTTTAGCGAGAAAAAAAATTATAGGTCTTCAGAGGGTTAAGGCACGAATACTTTAAATGCACCGGTAAAAATTAAAAGCTGTATTTTATTTTAGCGATGAAAATTTTCATACCCCCAGGCGCACAAAAACCGACATCTGCATTTTCATGATTATCTGTGTTATTTCCCTTTAAGTTCAACTGAATATTACAAGTATACGCTTGTACCCGAGGGTGTTGTAAATTTATTTAAAGAACAAATTGAACAGGAAAGAGCAGTCGGAGGAGGAGAAGAGAAACACAGTTTTGTATTGTGTTTAATTTTTATCGTTTTCTGTTTTGCGGAGAGCCGGCAATTTATTATTAGTGAATTATTACGAAAGTGATTAAAGGAAAGAAATAATTTAACACGTACTCCCGTCCCCTCGATAAATTATTATTGTCAAAGGGAAAGTATGTTATCATTCGGACCAATAACTCCCAACTAAAGGGGCCTTCTTTCGCCCCTTGCCAAGGAGTTGTCCTCATTTCCTCAAAAAACACGGCCACCCTCACCCTCACCGTATTTTATTTCAGTTTCTTTTTTCTTTTCTTTTTTTTATTTCAAGAACGTGAGAAATTTTAGTTCAGAACTGGAGTAAGTGTGAGATGTCGTGGAGGGCTTAAGTAGGGCGGGCGAATATTTAATAAGTGCCGCTAGGGTTATCCAAAGGGCGGTAGGCATCTGGCCAAGTCTTTCCCTTAAAACACTTTCATATTATTTCATGCCCTCCCCGCAAACGGTTACAATTTATCAAGTCACTAACGTGGTCTATGCATACCATGGTGACATCCTGTAAAAAATGTGAAAAATTACAACATAAATCCTTATACACATTAATTCAAATTTACAGAACAACCTTATCCGAAATACTTTAGTTAAAATGTTATTTATTAACACATTTCAATGCAAATTATGATATTGTGTATTTAATACACAATTTCAACTGTGGGTTACATGAGAGAATATGACTCTGGATTATACAAATAAAATCAACCTAAATTAACATAACTTCCTCATTACCAAGAAATTATTCAATATCAGTTCGTGAAAATGTTCAATTGAAATAATTAAGTCAGAATGTAAATGAGCTTTAACTCATTCCAGTAACAGTAATAAACCAACTGAAATACAACATATGAAATGAACATATGTAATTCAAAATATTGACCACTGGTTTACTGTTAAAAAATTAACCCTTTGAATTAAAGAAAACCAGCCCGTGTTCATGGCTTTTGAAGCCTCGTAAATTGTATTTATTGCTTGGCACGCAATGCTTAAAATAATACGGACCGTGAGAATACAATAAACTTGAAATTGGTATTATTTTGTTCAGTGGTGCAGAAACTTGTTAGTCGGCCAGCGGGCAATTTATGTTAATTCGAACAATTTACGGTTTGACAGTCAAACAAAAATAACGTTACAACCTGTACACGCAATGTTATGTTGGTTTTTGAATCCACTGTTTGAACACAATGTTATTGTAAAAGATAAATTTGCTACAAAATCCTGGACGTTTTAAAATAAAACTTTTTTTTACGTTATGTTGTTTTTAAATAATTTTTTTAAACAAGGCTTAGGTAATAAAATTTCGGCAAAAATTCTTAAAGGCCCACACGCTCTGCATTATTAAAAAGGGGTAAATTTTGTACGGAGCTATGTAAACATGCATCGTTAAAGCATGTTAATAATACATTACTGTAAGGGGAGTTAAGTAGGAAGGGTTTAAACGATAAAGAATCCATAATGACTGTTGATAACCACTGGCGTTTGAAAGGGTCAGCGTAAAGGAAGATCATTACCTTTCATCCCTTGAAGCCAAAAGTAAATTTAATTTGCAACCCCCTACTATGTATTTCGTTTTCATGAAACCCCGGGCAGGTCAAGAGAGAGAGAAAGAACGAGAGAGAGTGAAAGAGAGAGAGAGAGAGAGAGTGAGGAAAAAAGAATTATCCTTGTATTTGCACGAGGAACGTAAGGGGGTGAGAGGTGGGAAAAGAACAGGTTGTCATTTTTAACTACAGATACGGTTTCGCGGGGGCAATTTCGACTCTATTGCACCCAAGGGTGCGGCTCTACCCCTCGAGGCCTATATTTGCAGAGTGGCGATTGTAGATAATTACATCGCAGTAATGGCGGCAATACTTCACCGTCGGACTTATCTCCCGATAAAGTGGCATACAGGACGTGCAATGTGCCATATCTCTGATTCATGCATAGTGGTTCTTATCACTTTCCAATTAGCCGATTTATTCGCATGACACCCACTAAATACATTTGCAAACAGGTTTACACGCAGAGGAGAGCAGCCAGCACAGGTGCTTGACAATGCGAAATGATTTGTATTCCCTAGAGCCCTGTAAACGGAAAGGGGAGGCAATAATTGTCAACACGCTGCAAATCTCTCAATGACAGGGAAGATTTGTGATTAAACCGCAGTGTCATCCTTCTTTGTTCTCCTCTATTGTCCTTTATTGGATTATATCTAATTCATTATTGCCGAAACCTTAATATTTACATTATGGACCTCGTGTTAAATCGTCCAGACAACTAAACCACCGATAAGCCGACAAAAGGGAGAAATTAAACGAAACCCAGCTGAGGCTACACAACGATTAGTGATTTTACAATTTTCAGCCATTGTGTTTTATTCGAGTTATGCGTCTACTTGGAATTAACCGTATAAATAAACATAGTATTAAATTGTGTTTGATAAATTGTTCCTGTTTATTCCTGGACGGGCGGTAACATCACTTCAGCCCTTAATCATGTAATATATGTCATGAGTATAAGCAGACATCCAATTATGATTACACGAACTGAACTGCATAAGGCCAAGCGACGAGATTATCAATCTTGATCAAACAACAAGCAAGTCCAACTTGAAATGATAGCAAAAAACTTGCGTCGCCTCCAACAACAAAACATTTCTAACAGGTACTTTTGAACAGCACATTTTTTTAATTTAAATTTGAATATCTTTTTATAAATAGCTCATTCCAGGTTTATCTAAAATTTCAACCAACCAAACTGTATTTACTTCTAAAACATTAATTTTTTGTTTATTGAAACAATGAAGGCGTCTAAATTTTGTATTTATTGACGAATAAAAATTCAATTTGTCAAATAAATCTTTACTTTTTACAATAATTAAGATTTGTAAAGCAATTTACATTTAACAAATATTTGCAAATCGGTTGTTATATTGTATTCTTAAATTAATTGGACATCGGTATTATTGGCAAGCCACACCATTATAAACTTTCAAGGAAAACAATTCTTAACAACTTGCTTAGTAATGCCTTTGTTAACCAATGTACTGATATTAAATTGAAGCCTTTTACAAGCGTTTTTAAAATTATATTTATAAATTTAAAAAAAAAAAAAACTGGAGAGAAAAGAATACTTGAATGAAAAATGTAAGTATCGTAGTCGATCATTCGAGTAAAATATCTTCTTCAGGGCTACAAAAATATAATTAAACGATGGTAACTTATTAACAAAACGAAAAATTTCATTGATTGTTATAAACGAGTAATATGTAATAATTTTATTGTTATATTTTTATATTATTGTTATTTTATTGTGTAATAAAGGTTTTTCGATTGGTTTAACATGGATCATAATTTTTTCAAATTATATATTTTTAAGGTAATTTAAAAAAAAATAAAACCCGCACCTATTTCACGTGGGGTTTAAAGAGTAAGACACAGTTCATCTAACTCACCTGAAAGAGAAAAAAAAGATCATTAAATATTATGTGTTATTTATTGTAGGTTTTTTTATAGCTTGAATAGAGGAACTTATTGTCAATTAACCAGAAGAATATCGAGTACTTTGGGGTAATGTGAAATTTAGTCGTGTGTAACAACGACAACTTGAGACTACGCGCGACTGTAGCGGCCGGTATATATATATATANACCTGTAATTAAAATGATAAATATATATATATTGAATTATTTTTAAAGAATTTAGTTTATGTTTTTTTTAATTTATCCAAATCGTGAAAATATAAAATTAGAAATGTGTAATTTTCAATTTTAATTCCAACGATAAATGGTTAAAATTGTATTGAACTACACCCACAAGTTATGCTTGTCATTTGAAGAAAAATTTTCGTATTTTATCATCTTTACGACATCGATTATTTTAAAAAAAAATTGCGACGAGCCTGTTTCTCCGGCCACCCTGCTTACGTTTGATACATAAATAACAACAAGTTTACAAAGAAATATGATCAAAAAATGGTTCTTTCAATTTTCGTATGTTTGAGACTCGAATTGTAGAACACTGTATCTAGGGAAAAGTCGTAATCTATAAAATTATAATAATGCTATGATTTGCTGATATTAAAATTAATTTTTTTAAGTTCTGATAATGTACATATGAAGAATTATAGTAATCATTTTTGTAGAACTATTATGTAGTAATTTGTAAGTTTGTTAACTTTGAAAATGTGTTAAATTGTTAGGAAGAAATTTGAATAAAATTTTTGAGTTAGGAATTTTGTGCAATGAACACAATTATTGGGTCATCAGTTTAGTTGTGTTGTAAGGAAGGATTTGATGGCATGAAGTCGGTTGTAAAGAGGTTGCGAACTGTCAAAAAATCCAATAAAAGTCTCTTGCAGTGGTAACAAGTATGACAATAAATTATAATTGGCCGTTAAATTCGGCCTTTAAGCCGAGATAAACTTCGGGCCAAAGGCAGTCGAGTGGCTTCGTAGAAGGTCAAAAGTTTGTCGAGAGGGTTGAAAGAGATATTACGACTGGAAAAGGGTTGCAAAGGGAAGGCGTGGCCCCTTGAGAGGAGTGGCTTTGAGACACCGCCCTGACGGCACTCGGCACCTGCCCGTTTTCTAGACTGGCCACCACTAAAAGCTACGTTTCGTCCAAAAACTTTGTTTTTGTTCTTCTGAAAACCACGTGCCAGAAAAGACGATACTGGGGTAGAGGTTAAGTAAAAATAAAGTTATGTGGTAATTTACTTTTTCGCATATTTTTTTGCATACATGTTTAGCGGACATAATTTACCATAGTAATTAATTCAGTTAATGATTCTTCGGGGGGGGGGGATTCGAACCCATGACCTTCGGCTCTATACGCCGCTGCTCTAACCACATGAGCTATCGTGAGTTCGATCCACTGGGACATCAACTCGCCAATAGCGAAAAGAGGGAAAGTTCGAAAGGCTGTTGAGAGAAGGTTGAGATGGGGATCCAAGAACTTTGATTACATATTTCTAAAAATCAAGATTTTGATCTAAAAAAGACATTGGTAGAAGGAAACGAAAAGATAAAGATTTTTTCGCATTTAAATTAGCATATAATTTAATTTTATGCTTACGACGATTTTTAATATCTATGTTTATAATTGTAGATTTATCCATTTTCTCCCAAAGTTGTTGTTCATGTAATCAGTGGTCAAGGCTGTTAAAAATATGGAAAACAACAACCATTTCTCTTGCATATATCGTATATCATACTCACACGTCCTTCATTCAAAGATAACTTCGCCTGTAAGTCAGACATGCCGTTTTCATGGGAAGAAAAAGTATCTTTAGCAGAAATTTCAACATTATCTCGGATATATTAAATATTTTAGCTTTTTTTACGTTGCAAAATTTATAAATCCTTAGACGAGTAAAAAGCAAATAAAAAAAAGTCAAAGTGATTCATTAGAGTTTAATGGATTGAATTCTAAACCTTTGAAAGAGAAAAATGCTCTTAATAATAAATGGATTTTATTATAAAGATGAAAAACATCTCCTCTTTGAAAAGAAATGGATTTTCAATCCAAAACAAAAAGCAAGAAAAAATCATATCATCATCAAAACAAGGCATTAAAATTAAACTGTTTATTTGCATACATCAGTATAAATTTTGCTGCAATTTAAAAAAAATATGAAGGCAGGAGGAGGGATTATTAAAAAACCAATTCACAACACTTTTTCCAGGAATATATTTAATTCATTCAATTTAACAGTATACCAATAGCAATATATTTTATCTGAGTTTTCACCCATCATACATCTTTGAAGTTGTATGTTTTTTTCGAAGTATATCCTTTTCAAAAAAATAAATAAATGTGTGTAGAGATTAGTGACCGTTAATCGATAATTATTCAGATATCGTGAGATGCGGTCGGGAGTGATGTAGGTTTCAGAAAAACANAAATACTTTGTTTGAATATAAAATATATTTTGCATTGTATAAATTCACTTATCCACATCCTAAATGTATTTGTTAAATGTAAACATTGTTTGTAAATCCCAGGCCCTAAAGATGATCTCAATAAAAGATCGAACCGTTGGCACGATAAAGAAAATGTTTTTCTGAAACCTACATCACTCCCGACCGCATCTCACGATATCTGAATAAAATAAATAAATAGAAATAAAAGTAAAACAATCATTCAAAATTAAACGACCCCCTCTTTTGTGGGTAGAACAGTTCTACGTAATTGAAACCTGGTGGCAAGAGAAGGGAAAAGAAGACAATCTTCAACAGGATGGAAATGAATTGACAAAAAAATGTATTTGTCAAAGTACATGGTACGTTTGAATTGAATTAATAACGATATTGACCTTTTCCCATCCAATTACGAAAGCAAAGTTTCACCACCCAGTGACTTCATAAAGAACGTCGAATTTAATCTAGAAACGGGTACATTCGTTTACGGTATTTCCATATTTTCAATTAACGAATTAATAATCATTTCAATTTGGTCATGGGTGATTTCGTTTACCCCTAGAGGTATGTACTTGGAATGAAATATTTGAAATCAAAAGAAATTTAAAATAAACATTAACTCATGAAAAATGGTTGGAATGTCATTAGGAATGAATGAAGGAAATTCACTTTGATTGATAATAAAGAAAATCAAAGGAAAATTTTAAACAAGTCTGTACAACATAAATCACCTGCTTGAGCTTAATGAACTCTTCCGGTCTGACAAAACCTTTACATAAAAAATAGCTAAACTGAGAAAAGATCGAGAGAGATAAAAAATTTCATTACAAAAAATTGACAAAATTTACTACAATATCCATGTTTTTTATTTCAACCTCAACAGTTTACCTTCTGAGTTATCTTTCTCAAAGGTGGGATAATAGGTCATGTCAAAATGATCAAATCTCTTTCTTATCCACCAGAAATTTACAACAATACTTTAAATAAACAATACTCATTTTTAGTTAGTTTTGATAACAACATGATGCTAGTATGTTAATTTCTTTATGATATTGTGTAATTCGAATAGCCAAATCTTAATCTTACTGTGATCAATGCCAGCTCCTTGCATATTTGCCCTTCTCACGTTATTTTATAATCGAGAAAATATGTATTCTTTTCTGCATTTTAATCTCTTTTCTGTCATGTACTGGTTGCTAGACTATCGATATATTTATTAGTATTTTGTTATAATTATTTTTATTAACCTTTCCTCCACACTCAATATTCCTAGAACACATGTTAGACTCACTCATGTTGCCATAAGCTTTTAAACTAACCTATGTTTTGCAGGTCTCAGAGTACAAATGGTCCATTGAGTTATTCGTATAACTGCATGGGAGTCGGCCAGGTGAGAGGCACCTCGCCAACAACCTTTCATTCACGCCAATAAACACGTTCATACCGAGTAACCTTTCAGGCCGTATTTACCATTAAAATTACCAAGATATCGTGCATTTTTATTGCTCGGTGTCTCCCCAATTTATCACTTTCCACTTATTCATTAACCTAACTAACCTGAGTTTTTGACATGTTCCTCAACAGACCCGTCCACTCACGCTAATAAATACATTCACACTGGACGGGTTCAACGGATGCCGTCGCGCCCTTCCCTCAGATCACTCTATAGATATTAAATTACCTAACCTAATTCAGTGGGCCTGTGGGAACCCAATAATCCGTCATAGCCGCACCCATGCCCACTTCATCATTCTCGCTAATAAATACATTCGTACATAATAAAAGTGGGGAATACAACGTATTATGTACACTCATTATTACTTAAATTGTAATGTCTACTTTCTCAATCTCTCTCTCTCTCTTTCTCTCGTTCTCTCTCTTTTTCTCTCTCTCTCTCGCTCTCATTCTCTCTCACACTCACTCTCTCTCTATCTTTCTATCACGCCCTCTTTTTCTCACTCTCACATTCTTTCACTTTCTCTCTCACACTTATTCTTCCTCTCCCCCACACCCTCTCTCACTCCCTCTCTCTCTTGCTTCCTTTTTTCCTACATCTCTCTGCATGTGCATGAGTGCAGGGTAAAAATTAGTTTATTTCTGCAATTTACCCATTAACCCTTTCTTGCTCAACGTTGTCTCAGGGCAACACCAAATTTAGCAAATTGGCGAAAGCTTAGCCAATCTTCTAGTTTAACTCCAGGGTAAGCGCTGTTTTTCCTTCAATGTTCCATCTCCTATATTGGCAACATTGATTTTTTCAGGGCCACTCTAATAACTACAACTTGGAATTTTCTATTTCCAACATAGCTTTTCATCCCACCATTGCACATTGTATCGATTGTTACGTTTGCCAAACATGAAAGTTTTCATATTCAGTTTATAATTTCTTGCTATAGTTAGTCCAATTATTACAAGCCTTTTTTGTTGGGGCTGCAGAGCATTGGAAACTTTAGCAATCTTGTTTAAGGTTAGAAGAAAATCCCATGAGCTTAGGACGGGCGTGTTGTTCCTGTTCTGTTTCTTCTCTTGTGTTAGCTACGCTGATTTATTTGGCATCAATTTAACCTCTCTATCATTACACTTTCTGGATTTCCCAATTGCAACATTTTGCCATAAATGGTTAAAGTATAAATAACAATTTATTGATAAAAATCTCATAAAATTAAAGGAAATATACTAAAACATGACAAATAATGAGTGAATGAACGAATGTTCCAGGACAAATGTTCTAAAGAGTTTTTTTTACATTGAATTATAGAGAAATAACGTAACAATAATAATAATAAAATAGGAAGTTTATGGGCCGACAAACAGCTGAGGTCATCGCCGGCCCTCTGCGTGTTTTCCTTCTTTTTCTCTTCTTTCGCGCGTATTTTGTTTTTAACTGTAGCCATTTGAGCGTCTCGATCTGGTTACTGACTCTCTGATTTCAAATATATACTATGTTGATATCCTAGAATGCTATTCTCTCGTTTGTACCTCAGGTTGTCATATACACAATAGAAAGAAAACATACAATACACACACACACACACACACACACACACACACACACACATATATATATATATATATATATATATATACATCACCACAAACGTAGATGTCTGGTCACATTCACTCCCCCAGAGCACTCGACATTCCTCGGGGCGGGGTTGTAAGCAACCCCTTCCTTTTCACGCTAATAAATTACTTTTACTCTCCAGAAGTCATACACTCACGCCAGTAAAAAGTTATTAATTAAAAAAATACTCTACAAATGAACAGCACAGTATGGTTCTTTTTTATAGGCGTACAAAGAAATTTCCAGTAATTTTCGCCAATAATTGAAAGGTTATCTTGTATTTTATGGATTCTAACCCTAGCGCTTGGTTTTAATTTTGATAATTCACATTAATCTGGATCATTATTTCCTCCAAAAAAGTTGCATTATCCTTAGATTTGTTTATATTGTCCAAGCCGGGCTTTTTTTGTGTAAACGTTTTGACGTGATCCAGACGAGGTTCCGTGTCGGCCGAATCAATTCGTGGATTGTTTGGAAACAGCCAGCACACATGCACCCTTTCCCAACTTTAACAACAGGTTAATCAGAAGCCGTTTCGCCCAGGGTGATAACATGTGTGCACCAACTCCCCAGGCGAATCGAACCTCTCAAAGTAATTAGCGAAAAGCAATCATCTGATTACAGAGGGGATTTTTCAAATGCCCATTGTTCCTGAAAGCCTTCCATCGCCGAATTGATTAGCTCGAAAGGCTTTTTATTCTGAAGAGGGTTAATCTCAGGTCGAGAGCCTTATCGACTTAAAACATTGTTTTACGTTGTTTGTAATAAGAGGTCTATTTAAAACCTTCTTATGTATTTTTTACGTTAAAAATAAATTATAAGCAAAATTTTTATTAATTTTTTCGTTTTTGTTTGTGCAAGTCTCTCCACCGTAGTTTTTATTATATCAATATTTTAAAGTTTTAATATATTGAAGTTTATATTGAGGTAGACACATTTATAATAATAGTGCATTTACGTTTTAGTGGTCAATCGACCAAGTTACTCTTTCAATTAATTATTATTTGATTATTAATTATTAATTAATTAATTATTATTGATGGAGAGTTGTCCTAGAGGATCGTACTCACAATAGCTCAAGTGGTAGAGTAGTGGCGTATTTAACCGAAGGTCGTGGGTTCGATTCCCGCTCGTGACGCTGACTTTTTTATCTCAACCAAGACCTTACATAGAAAGAATATAATAATAAAATTTGCATACCACAACTGTGTAAAGTTCACAATTATGTCTGAAGATGACAACTGGTACGAAATAAAGTTGGTCATTATAATCACTTCGGTAAATTAGGTAATTAAAAAAACAAAATTTTAATCTTTGTAATTTTCTTATTTGCATACTTTAGCTATATTGTTTAAAAACTTATGCGTTGGGGCTGAAATGACCTAGTTTTTGACAGCCCCTGGACCCCCCTTAACTTTGTTGTCGGGAGGAAAAAACCAAGGCCAGGATTTAATATTAAACAATTAAACTAATTAAAGCTTTAAATAATAGGTGGCAATAAATCCAATAAAAACAACCAAAAAAATAACTCCACACATAGACTTTTAAATTAAGAATTCCACCGTATATACACTGATAATATTCCCTCACACTGAAAACTCTTCATTAGATTTTCTTTGAGAAGGTTTCATGGTCACTTTTGCTTTAATAGATTTAAAGAATTTCTGGTACGTGTGGAATTGATAACTGTTAAAATAAGATATTATTTCAGTCAATCACATGCTTAGTGATTGATGGGATCTTTGGTACTAGTATTTAAGGGGATCGGAAAGCCATTAACAAATATTTAATCCGAAACTTAAAAAAGACCATTTAGAATTTAATTGAGAAATACGGACCGAACTGCTATCTGTTGGGAGTTCGAATTATTAGTTCATCACCGGAGTGTGTGTTAAATTTTGATTGAGTCAAGTTTTTTAGTAATTTATAATCTTTTCTTTCTCTTCGTTTTTTATGTTTTTAGCATTGTGTAAGGATTCCAAGTCATTCGTTTTTACATGAAAAGTAGTGAAGATATCACACAAGATCATTGTGCGTAATGGGATTTACTGCAGAACAAATAATGACATGTTAAAAGTTATGTGGATACTTTTATTTAGCTGGCTTTCATTTTCCATTTTATGAGCCAGCGTTGCGTGTTTATGGAGGGGTCAAAATAACGCGTGAGAATTGCAGTATCATCAATGAATGTATTAATGAGCTTTTAAAAAGAAGGTCTACAGTCAAAAATTAAACGGGCCAAAGTTGCTTCTCTTAGGAACACCTGCCTTAAATGCTCAGATTTGATTTCAGTATGAAATAATACGTATGATTATGGATGTTTTTTTATCTCGTATCCAAAACTAACCCGATACTCCATTTAATATCTGTGTATAAAAACTAAATTAATTAATTTAATTTTTTAAAATTAAAAATAAATAATTTTTTGTTGGTTGAAAAAGTTGGAGGTGATTTCGTTTTTCCGAAAATCAGTGTTTAGAAATAGATTTTTGCGAAATAACTTGAGAATGGTTGCTCAAAATTAATAACCATTTGCACCGTTCTTGAAATCACCGTTAACCAACCTTTCAAAAAATACATTGAGTTATTTGAAACAGTTAGGCTTCCATCCTGCTATTCAGAAGAGTTAGATCAAAATAGTTCTGCTTCTGAAAGTTTAGAGAAAAAATACGTGTCTCAGGTTTTTGCCCCGAAAACGTTGAAATAAGAAAAAAATAATAATAAAAGAAATACAAGGAGGATAGAAGTTAAATTCCTCCTTTATATGTACTTCCTGAAATGATAAATAAGTACGAAAATATTCGTTAATTAATTGTAACTTGAAAGGTCCGTTGTGTATATTAACATTAAACCTAATACCAAACCTTTCCAATAATTAAATTTATTTTAATAATATTACATTTAATATACAAATATCGTTTTAATTAAGAAAACGTACGTGATAATTTAAACCCATTTTTCTATGATGCATGTACAAAGTGGAGAAATTACATTAAAACCGTATTAATTTTTTAAACAGGGTGTTTGTATTTTGAATCCGGGGCGGGGTTTTTTCTCTGTTGCGTGTCGTAGATCGTAATTTGGCCGAATTCCACCTCAGTTCCACTCAGATTCAATCTTCTTTAACAATGGGGAGCTACTCGTCAAAAAGCAATAATTTATACAACGGCCACCCCATTATATGATTCAATACATCAAAAGATATATAGCAGAGCGTAAAATAAATTCTTCGTTGAGTTCAAGAAATCGCCCCGTCCGCGTTATAACTTTTTTACCCCAAAACACAATGGCTGAAATGTTTTACGGTTTTTGGCCTTGTGTCGTTCCAGTTCAAACAACAGCTTTTTCTCACGTAAGATTTACTTTTCACGTAATTGTTGAGGAATCTCTCACCAAATAAAATAAATTCGTATATTGGAAATAAAAATTATTTATATATTTAGGAATGATTATGTTTTAAATTGCATTTCATGTTTGCCTACAACCTCTGTTGTCTTTAACTTTGTTTATTGTTTAAATTCCCTAGAGATGAGAATTTTTTATTCTTCTTTTTATAGTTAGGAAAATAATGATTTTACACATAACTACTATTAAAAACAATCTGTTCATAATTCCCATCAGTACTTTTCTATAGAAATAGCACATCAAAACAGCAGTAGCTAGAATTCGCTACACAGAGTTGAAAGACCACAAGACATAAAATCCGATTGAGATAAGAATAACGGGAAAAATCCACCGACGAAAGTGATAAATTATTTGAATATCTGAAGTTAATATTAGTTTAAGGGGAATATAGAAAACTTTTTTATACACGGCTTTTATTCAGATGTGACTGTCTTTATTATCGAGAATTATTGAACGTCGATGGATGGAATATCGAGTACCTCACAGATCCTTCAAAGAAATCTAGGTAAAAATAAGTTGGCAAGGCACTGGCGTAATATCAAATGCTAGGTGACCGTGTGAATGTATTTATAAGCGTGAGGGCTACCAGTGCGCACTACCTCACAAATCCGATCGACCCAGTTAAGTTGTTAATTGTTATTGAGCGGTGCGGCAGGTCGGTGTGTCACCGAGTAATTTTAAAATTACTGTGTCTCTCAATTTTTAATTATACTACGGTTTGAAAAGTTCTACCTCGGATGAGTGTATTTATTGGAGTGAATGATTGGAGGGGCATTCTGCCGCTCTTCTGATTGTAGTTTATGGTTGAGTTTGTGACTACCCGATGTTTGAATGTATTTGCAGGCAGAATGGTTAACTGTTTGCGCGTTGATAAGAAACATTAAGTAATCCATAAATATGTCGATTTATTTAGGCTAATTATTATTTTGAATGCGCGTGATGTGACAGGTGAGTTGAGTCTTGCCAGTAATGTTAAAACCACCTGGCTTCCCGACTTTTAATTGTTATTACGGTTTGAAAGGTTATACGCTGTAAGAATGTATTCATAAGTGTGAGTGATGGGGGTACTTCCAGGCTTTCGTATTATCGTTTATATTTAACTTTTTATTGCTTTTAGCGAGTAAGTAGTCCTGGAGCTCTCAGTGAAGTTTTACTGCCATAAAGTCCGAACAAACTTATATTAGGTTATTCTTTGTAATGGGATGAATGTATAAATGTAATTACTTACGTAATTGTGAATAAGTACCATATAACCACGAGCCAAATATTAGATACAGCAAATAATCTCACGACACTCATCCAGAAGGGTTCTTGTCTGTTCTTCGTGAGCACCATTTAGCTCGTAATAAGAAAAAATACAATTTGATAAAAATTTTAGCCGGCAATGGTTCCAGCAGTCAGCCGGCCGGAGAAAAAATAGCACATCATTTTGTCTATTTTTATAATTTTATAAAAATGCTTTTAAAAACATAAAAAATGTTGACTTTAACAGTACGATTTTTGTTTCATATTTATGAACGGCGATAAAACGGAGCAAAAGCTACGATAATATATAGTGTCAGCGAATGTTAAATAAACTAGAAAAATGTTAAATACTGCAATATTTTAGCATTGTTACCCTTACTATGACCTACAACATTGATACTGCCATTAAAAATTAATAATAAAATTTTTATAAACCTTTTGTTTCATTATGCTGCCTAGTTTATTCTTAACAACAGTCTTCATATTTTGCGAATTCTATTAGTAAGAGAACATTACATAGTAACTTCTTACTTTATACACATTCATCGATTCAATCCAGCAGATGAATCGAAAAGCGAGTTAGGTAAGTTATACATTAATATTAACCTGTAAATGCTCCTTATATAAAATATTTTCGAGTTATGGGGAGCTGCCTTGTTTTCCAAGTAGGGAATCCAGCCGCAGAAGTAATAAAAACTTTTATGACAGTTTTCTTATTATTAATGATACTTTTACTCCGAGTTACGCCTTAAAGCCGCTTTCTGTTTTAAAACTAACAAGGAACACAGCGAGACTAACAGATGTTTAAAATTATGGGATTAGTCTAATAAATATAAACTTTAAATACCTACCAAAGGGACTTTATCCGACTAAGAAAGTTTAGTATTGTCTTTGCGGCTTAAGCCTAGACTGGGACAAAAGCAGGTTTTGTATGAACCCTGTGGGGTTTGCGAGTGTCGGTCTAGAGGGAAAAAGGGGGCCTAAAGTGGTGGAGATAAGGGTTTCATTAATTTTTCCCTCCCCGCCCCATCGTCGTCGCAGTTTCGCGGATTTCATTATACTGAGATAAAACGAGTGTCGTGGAGCACGTTTCTACCGAGAAAGTCATGTTCCCGAGTCATATTAAACGATATATTCTTGCGCCTCCCTGTAAAGTGAATGGGTGGAAATGAAATTCCTGTCCTGTAATGATACAATAAGTCGGAAAAGGGAAGCGGTTGTGTTTTATGGGCACTTATGGTCACGATTCTCCTTTATATTAATCCTCCGAGTCAGCCCTTTCGATCTTCACTTCTTTCACATTCTTCGGCTTAGCCAAATAATCGTTACGTCGATTTGAAAGATTTATTAGTCACTAACTAGGGCATATTCCGATTATTTGATTTTTATAAATTCATACACTTCTTTCAGATCCTATAAATCATTAATCGACAAATTCTTACTATTATTGTCTCTTGTAAGATTTCTTCTTTAGGTCTGTGAAAAAATGAGCTTCATCCTGGTACGTTTGATGTTTTAAACTGCACTTCACTTGTCCATCTTCAATAGCATCTCCATTAGCCTGGGCAACAACAAGTTTATTGTAGAATAAAATAAAATTTTCGTCCTAATATTATTTTTCCCTTTTCAGTTTTGTAGGGTTTTTACCTTTTGCACACATTCAGCTTTTAACAATTATGAAATGAAAAAATATTACAAAAACTGATTAAAAATACTTGCACCAAATAGTACAGTACATTCGACGATTTTGTACCTTTCGTCTGTTATATCCGAGGACTTTTCCAAGCTACAGCAGGGCAGTTACACAGGATATACTCTGTCGTCTACGTCTGGATTTAATCACAATTAGTAAAGACTCGTCTAATAATAGCCCAATTTTTAAAATAGTATTTATTGAAGAATGTCCTGCAAACCTTCCTCTTTTTAATTAATGAATTCTTAGGATTTCCTCTTTCCTTCATTGTTTGTTGTTGTAGTCTTTTTGCACGTCTGTCTAGCAGACGTTCCCTGTATTTTTGTGTTCCCTCATCCCCCAAGATTTCAGCTCTTTATTAGTGTAGTTCTTGCATATACCACAAAATCAAAAGGCACCTATGTATTTTTCCGAGGCTCCCTTTTTTAACTAGAGTGCCTGATGCCTCGTTTCCTCTAATTACATATTGACTTGGGACCCACTTTTGCATTAGGTTATTTGTTTTGAATTGTTTTAGTCTATTTTGGGCAATATCAGATTAGATTTGAGTTGATAGTAGTCTAGCAGAGCGTTTAGAGTTGCTTGCTATCTGATTGTAGTATTTAGTTGCACCCCTGAGATGTTTGTTGTCAGAATGTTTCCACCGTTAGCGATTCGCCATGAAAGAAGGTGGGCATAGTTAGGCTCCTCTTTGTGCCCATTTCCGCACTAATTTCTAACGTTAACCATGTATATACAATAAAAGAGCTCTACGTTTTTCCAGTTTTATTTAACTGATAAAAATCGGCCATGACAGCTAATTTAAATTGGTCGAAAAGTTTGGTTTCGCCGTTTGTTTTTTCTGTGCTTTCTTTCCTATGACCGATGACGTTCTATTCCTAAATCGCCCAAGTTCTACTGACATTTTGAATCACGAACACTCTGGATAAAGATATACTGTTGAAGATAAGTGCAAATTTATTTGTTAGTGCCAATTTTTTGACTTATTTTAAGGCCATCATCAAGGCAAAACAATCTTAAATATGTCTACAGATTGACAAAATTATGTGTTTTTTATGGTCGATCTCAATTTTCCTTCAAAACCGAATCAGTTCTCACGTTACCAATGAGTGTAGCCGTATTGTATACAATGCTGGTTTGAATGTACGTTTTGAAGGTTTTTAATTATTTGCAACTATAAGTAGATTAGTTTCATCTGCCGGCAATTTTTGACATGTCAAATTTTTTGGAGTGTGACATTTTTCTTCAGCTTATTTCTTTTGGATGTCTATCATACATTGGTGATATTTTTTTTTTTTTTTTTTTAGTCGATAATCTTAATAAGCGTATGCTTGGGATTTACGTTTTTTTAATGGTTATAGCATTTGTCAATGTAGTTCCATGTCATTGGTTTAAAAAAAGTAAACTATTCGTCAGGCTATGTTCTGATTTTGAATCAAGTTAAAAAGTTCACCTACTTGAAAAAAGAAAAACACTCAGATTCTTCATTTTTGCGGATTTTCCCCCTTCATCCGGACAATGAAACTAATTTCTAAGGATATACACAAAATTATATATATAAATATGTATATACACATCTAATAACTAATGATNTAATAATTATAATAACACTATTATAATTTAGTGATATAAATTATATATGTGTTTTCCAGTGAATAAAATGTTCAACATTGCTTTATGTATAAAACATAATATTAATTTTTACGTCATGAAATGAAAGTCATTTTAATTTCCACTTGCAATTCGATTAGATGATAATGGCAGTACTAAAACGAATAAAAATAATGTAATCTCAAGCATTATCAACGATATTAGATTGTTAATAAAACATGTTTGCAAATAGGCAATTATGGTATGATGATGCCTAGTATCGATGAAATCAACTGATAGTTTACGTTGTGAACACTAAAACTAAGGTTAAAATATCGCGATTTTTGAAAAAAATGTATAAAATAAAATAAATTAATCTCAAAATGTGACGCTTAAATTACCTTTCTATGAGAAAAAGCAATGTTTGCATTTCTCCAACAGTGAATCATGCCCGTTTAATAAAAAATTTTAAAAAAATTTCGTGCCATTAATATAGATATTTTTCGATTTTACAATAGCCTAATTAGATTTTTCATTGTTGGTTATATATGCAAATATAATTTCTATAATATCACAGCTCAACAACAGAAAAATCTGTGTAAATTTTTTCTTCACAAAATGAAAAATGTTAACCTTTATTTATATTATTTTCTAAAGGAAAACATAAACATAAAGCAACCTACCCCACAAAGTAGGTAAAGACAGAAGTTTCCAAATTACTTCTCGACTAGTGCTAAGATTTATGTACTATTTTAATTAATTATACTTTTTATCTTAGGTCTTTGTTGAATTGAAAATGTTACTTCTTCACCTCAACCAAGAGCTGAGATAAAATTATAATCAATTAAAATAATTAGTACGATAAATTATGACTTGAATATGGATTTATGTACTATATTTACTTTAATAAAGTCAACGTATATAATTTTATTGTAAAATGAATAACAAGGTTAGCTGTAAATCTCACCTTTGACACGAATGTAGACATGACAGAACGTAGCTGGAAAATTATTAATTTTGAGTATGTGAATGCAAAGTTGAAGAGTAATTTATACAAACTTTGAGCAAGTATCTATAAATGCTACCTTCATGAAGTAAAGACGCTTTTTTCTATTTATAAATTAATATTGTAGCTCGTTCAAAAGTAGCTCATTTGTATCAAAAATTTCTGTTAATTTTTAATTACTTTATTATTCTAAAACGTAAAATATACAATAAAATCTAGTAAATCAATTCGTGTTTTTTAGAGCGTAAATGAATTTGTATCAACTTTTTAATATTACGATTGGTTAGAAAAAGTTATCGAAATGGGACTTCTTTCAATTAGTTATTCTTTTTATGTGAAGTCTTGGTTGAGATAAAAAAGTCAGTGTCACGAGCGGGATTCGAACCCACGACCTTCGGCTAAATCCGCCGCTGCTCTACCACTTGAGCTATCGTGACTTCGATCCTCTCGGACACTCACTCCTCGTCTCAACGTACAACCGTTCGAATTTTCCCTCTTATTGCCATTTTCAGTTTATCTCAACCAAGACCTCACATAAAAAGGTACAAGCCCAAAACATGAGCAACCAAAATCATTAGGGAAGTACACTTCGGTCTTTCAAGCAGAAATACATGCCATCCATGCTTGTGCCCTGGAAAATCATAAAAGAGGTTACACTGGCCAAAAAATCCTCATAAGATCTGATAGCCAAGCAGCCATTAAAGGATTAGCATGTAAAATAATCACATCAAAATTAGTCATTGAATGTATCCAAAATTTCCAAAACTTGGGGCAACACAACAACCTGATGATATATTGGGTGCCAGGGCACAGGGGAATTTTGAGTAACGAGGAAGCAGACCGTCTGGCTACAGGAGGATCTTCATAGGCCCCGAACCTATTTTTGGGTTAATAAAAACAAATATAGAATCCTCCATCGCAGAGTGGATCCATACAAAACAAAAGGAGAAGTGGATAAACTCTAGCGGTGCTAGACATAGTAAACTTATGATGAAACAACCCTCACCAAGACTGCCAAAAGCATTGCTGCAATTGGAGAGGGCCAAACTCAGAAGAGTGGTAGGACTACCAACCGGTCACTGGCATCTGCGAAAACATCTACACTACACGGGTATATACAACGATGATCCCACTTGCAGATTATGTAATGAGGAAGAAGAAACAGCCACTCATATCATCTTCGAATGCGATGCAACAGCTCAATGGAGATTTAACCTAACGTACGGAAAAAACATAGGGAATCAAATTGCAGCAGCGACAGTCAATGACCTGATACTTCTAAGGCGAAGGATTGTGTCTATTGCACTGAACTGCACTGATCTAGGAAGGTACCATAAGCCAGAAGGCTGCAGTGCCTGGGGAGGAAAGCAAACCCAGCTTCCTAGTATTCTTTTTCACCATACCATACCATTACATAGAAATAAGAATTAATAGGAAGAAGTAATTTGGTCAATTAACTACTAAAACGTAAATGGATCAATATTTAATAAGTAAAAGAAGTATCACTTCACTAAACAGCTCCCCGTGGCCACTTCATAGGTCGCTGAGAATCAAATCCTGATTACACGACAGTTGAAAATGACAAAAAGAGGGAAAAATTCGAACGGTTGTAGGTTAAAATGGGGAGTTGGTGTCCGAGTGGATCGAAGTTACGGTAGCTCATTTCGTTTGAGCAGTGATGTATTTAACCGAAGGTCATGGGTTCGAATCCCGCTCGAGACACTGACTTTTTTTATCTCAACGAAGACATTACATAAAAAGAGTTATTTTTTAATTTAATTATTACATCTGTAATATCAATTATAAAATATGTAAAATTACTGAATTATATAAGAAAAAAATTAGTTTTCATCTATATTTTGGACATTGCATAATTTTCTGACTGGTGTTGATATTAAGTTTGGGTCATGTAAATCATTAACTGTCTTGCGTGAGATATAATGACATAAGGTTATTTCATAAGTTTAAAAATTTTAATTTTATATAAATCCTTCTAAATAAAGAAAATAAATCCTCTTAACTAAACATATTTTAACACATAAAAATTCGTATTAATTATTAATACAATAAAAGAAATTATGTATGAAATTGTAACCCCTTAGTATTATTAAGGAGCTCTTTTTGAGATCAGGCATGTGTTAACTAGAAAAATACGTTATCCAATATTTTCAAATTTTCGGCTTTTATTATGCCTGCTTCCGGACATTCATAAAACACAATTACAACTATTAATTATAAATGGACTCAAAATAGCTTATGTCACCTATGTTTGTTTGCATAATTAGGCGCGATGTGAGATGTAAAACATGTATACAGGGTGTTCCGAGAACAGGAGGTTATTGTAACTGTCAAATAAGTCTGAAAAGTCCCTATTGTCAGTGGTGTCATTCTCCATATTCAAAATATTTCAATTTTCATTTACTTCAACCTATTCTGACAGATTTTACTCCTCTTAGAATTCATCTTGGTTCTCTTCTCTCATAAGAGTGAGCGATCTCTGAATCTTTTTTCTGTCCGTCAGGAAACGGTGTCTTGTGTGTATTCTTCAAGAAAGTGGTTATTTTCAACATTGCTTAAGTGGTAGAGTAGCGTCGTATTTAGCCGAAGGTCATGAGTTTGAGTCCCGCTCGTGGCACTAACTTTTTATCTCAACCAAGTACTTACATAGAAAGAAGTCTCTTGGGCAATTGACTACTGAACCATAAATTCTTTAATTTAAAAGTTGTATCATACATTTAAGGTAACAGAATACATAATGATGCATAATAGGAGGTGTTTAATTGGTGTATGGGAACAAAATGAATTGTATTATTGCTATAGGATTGAAATTTCTTTGTATAAGAATAAACATAAACTGTCTCGATTGTTTCCTCTGGGCAAAAGTATGATAGCTTCACGAAATTATTTGTATAGTTAAGGAAAAAAGGGTCTACTGACAATTCGATTGGCCTGGATTGAGGAGAGAAAGAAACGAAGCGAGGATTGAATTAGCAGGAGAATTTACAGTTTGGGACGGGGAGTCAGGCCGGTTTCCATCGCGAACGGTAAATAAGGACCTGGACGTTAACAGCTTTCCGCAATATCGCTGATGTAAGATCGTCGTCACATGTTGCCCGGAGCGGAGTTTTATAGGGGCGGTGTGTCGCCCCCTAAATCAACACCTTATCGGCCTGGCTCGGGTTGTGTGCAGCACGCCACATTATGACGCGGGGGTTGGTAAAGATCCGCGGGGGATAACATTCGACCGGGCGGGTTGAGGGGCCCTCAGATAATTCATAAAGTAAAAATGCACAGGAGGGAAACGGGCCGGACACGAAACGGCTGTGCTGCTCTGCGTGGGACACCTGTAACCTGCACGGATCACATACTTTCAGTCCTCGTTAAATATTATTTGAAAATTTCCCGTTTTTTCACACATACTCGCCAACTTATAAGAACCATAGTTAACATACAAGACTTACAACAGAAGAAATATTGTTTATGACAATATCAACTTCTTTACCCGGACTAGAAGTTTACAAGAATTATAAGAATAAATGTTATCATTATATAAAATAATAATTATAAGAGAAAGCTTTTATCAATCAAAATTACATAGAAGAAAGAACGAAGGATCTCTACTCTTTAGTGGATTGCGAAAAGAAAAAGAAAACCAATTAGCATTCAGTTGTAATTTTTCTATTATATTTGTAACTTCATTTTTCAAGGTTTTGGATCTTGGATCACCGATATAGTTTGCTCTTTCTTTCTTTACGTTTCTTTTCTCCCTCCTTAATCTATTTTAAATTATTTTCCCTTTTTTTTCTAGCTGAGTTATGATCAGGCTAAGTATAACCACTCTATCTATTCTTTAACTTAGCCTTATAGCTAGCCTCTCTATCAGGGCATCGTCAACAGTGGATTAAAAATACAAAGAACAAACAGAACAAACATATAAACACATAAAACAAAAATAAGGTAAATACTGGTCCGTTAGCATTCAATACCCCAGAGTATTCGACATTCCTCTGGATAAATAACGATCACTTCCTTCATTCATGCTAATAAATAAATTCACACGCTACCCCGAATTACTCAATACTCGTAAAGCTAAATGGGGGTGGATAAGCCTTCTCATTTGCGCTAATGAATTACATTCATTTACCAGAAATTTTACTCAACCCCAGTGTCCTCGTTATTTACTGCTTATTATGCTATTATGCTGGCACTTGAAGATAAACCCCTCCATTAATGATAATAAATACATTCCCATACCAGAATTTTAGCCCTACTCCAGAGTAATCAATATTTCTTGAGGTAATTGGGGATGAAGCCAGTCCATGCACGTTAATAAAGTATACATACCACAATTCATTCACATTACACCAAAGCACTGGATATTCCATGAAGTAATGTCATCTATTCACGCTAATTAATTATATTCACGCGCCACAATTCATCCGTACTCCTCCAGAATATTAGAAATTTCTTGGGGTAATTGGGGATAGACCCTCTTCACACTAATAAATTACATTCACACACCACAATTCATCCACTCTGCTACAGTGCATTAGATAATTATCGGGGGTAATTGGGGATCCGTCCTCTATTCACGCTAATAAATTTATTTTTTAACCCAGGATGAATATGCTTATAACAACATTAGCTTTTGAATTTAAAATAAAAGAGATCTTAAATAAAGAAATGAGTTAGTAACAACGACGACCCCATTATCAGAAGATAGCTCTTTCACGTCCATACAAAAGGGACTAGAGTAAAAGGAAATCACTCAGACCCAAACTACAAATGGCAAAAATCCAAAACACCTCTTGCAGGTAAAAACGGGAAAGATAGATAGACAAAATGATAGGGAACGTCTATTGGTCACCACCCAGATTTCAAGAGGAAATCTAAAAATGGTAGTCAATAAAAAAGTAAATAACGATTAGATTATTACACTATTTAACCAAAACATATTATACCTTGTTACGGTCGAAACTTAGGCCGACAACAGTTGGTCCCGTTACTCAATGGAGAAGGGGGTGGGGGAAGCAGAAAGTTAGGGAATTGTTGAGCGTCCCGGTATTTTTGGGAAGGATAAATACCGAAACCCGAGGGAAAGAAAAGAAATAGCGGTAAAGGAAGGAAAGGAGAGAAGAAAGAATCCAAAAGGGAAAAAATAACGGAGTTTGGAATTGAACCAACGACTTTCGAGGCCGAAGTCGGCGATCGTAACCAATCGGTCGCCTTCCAGTCCTCGACGCCTGATACTCGCATCTTCAACGCCGAAATTTAAATTTGCACGACACAAAACTAAGATTTATTTCGCAGGCAGGCGCAGCAAGCCACCAGAAAATACATTATTATTTTTTTCCTTAAAAAAAAAGTAATAACCTAACAATGATATTATACCAATCTTGGATTTATCAAATTGACAAAACATACTTATATTTCCGAAAATTGCCATGTTGTAACTAATTACAAAAAATATTAAAAAAGGTTCTCACTATGAATACCTATGTCACTAATAGCACTGCAAAGTATGATAAAACCGCAGATCAAATGGTCACAATGAGATATCATTTATACCGTAGTTTACAGCGTTATTCTAAACAACAATAATCTGGCTGGCTAATTCCAAGAATAAAGCGGGACAAATTAGGTTAATTATGTTGCAACATGTTTATTACTGCTCCTGCGATTAAAAACGCTCTCCAACTGATAATTATTGAATTTTCACTGTTAGGATATACACGAGTTTCACCCCTCCTCCGCTAATAATTACCCGTTTTCAAGCTCGAGGCTCTTGTTTGTTTTAAATAAATTATCTTAATGTTAACGGCAAGTTAGAGAGCTTGAATGCAAGATCACTAATTTCAGCTTGAAAATATCGAATTTCATTAAGGCACAATAAAGTAACAGCGTAGGAATAAATATGCATAGTGTACTCTCAAACGCTGACTTCTACGTTAAATAATTATTATTACCGGGTGTGCTTAATGAAAATTACATTAAGGTTGTTTAGACTGAGGTTTAAAGGTCAAAACAAAAATCCATTAACTAATGAGAGGCCGAACCCTCCAGGCAAGGGTTACATGTATAATGAGACTACAAAACAATCAGGTCAATTTACATAAGGCGATTCGATCAAAATTGCCCATGAAAAAGGTACTTAAACAATCAATCAATCAGCAATTGGTTAAGTAATTTTCAATCTCTACTTTTTTATTTTAAAAAAATATAAATAATTTTGTTTTCTCGTGTAGGAAAGTTTTGAAAAAAAAATGATTGCAATAGTTTAACTGTTGATTTATGCCTAATTGTTTTTACTATGATTTTCACTTTTTCTTGTTTATTATTATTATTGAAAATTACGAATTAATGATTGTACTTATTTACTATATATCGCGAATATAATATTGACCTACTGATTTTTTTTTATGAAAAACCATTTACAATTTTGAAAGAACCAAAAATATATATCTTTTACAAAGTTTTATGTGGAATTGATATTGATACAGTTTTTTAACGCTCATTGTTATGCAAAATTAAACATTTTTCGAACACTTCTTAAAGTAACTATTTACTTCAAAAGTAACATGGTTAGTTACTATGAAACATTGATATTATTGTATTTATTTATTCCAATAATTGTAATTGTAAACATCAAATAAATGTAATAAAAGCATATTCCTTAATTTATTAGAATACAATTACAGTCCAGTTTTAGTTAATTTATTGATTTTTTAGAAGACGTTTTAAACATTTCTTCATTCAAAGTTATAAAACGCGATTTTTGTAACAACTGTTTTAAAACTTCGTAATTTAAATCACATCTATATTTGCCGTTAAAATGTTAAGTTCGGTGAATTGATTACTCATGCTCAAGATAATATTATGAAAAAATATTATATAAAATAATAATCATATAATATAACTACATATTCACTAAATGAGATACTGATTAGTTTCTCTGTAGTTACGGCGCAATGGGCCTACAGTACCGCAACACTCTCGAATCGTGAGGGTCCGCTATTGTTCAACGGTTACTAAGCACTCAGCATTTAACACAATATATGTGTTTAAAAAAGTTACTAATATACTAATAAGACAAAATTTAACATTTGTTGTTATTAATATATACCTATATTAATATATTAATAAACCTTCATCAATCAAATCAAGGAAATTTGTCATCATTTTTGACATACTCACTGGTTTCGGGTTATCTATTTTCAAAATCTGTTTAAAGGTTAACAATAAAAATAATGTGTTTATTTAGCGAAATATAAACTTTATATTATTTAAAGGTAATGGTCAAATGGCAAAAAATAATTTATGGGTCTATGCCACCCATCGAAGAATATGAAAGAGTTCATAAACCTGTTATGCTGGCCAAGTGACCCAAAGATTTCAACAAGCACAGCTAATAAATAAAATAAAATTAGAAAGCATTAGCTGTAATAACTGTCCCACTTGCTGGTTGACCAACAATCACCGATTAAAGAAAAATATTAAAGCTTATCAGTGACTGCAAAAATAAATTATTTGAATGCCTGAAATTAATACAGGTTATGGTGAGAAAGGTTTAACGTACGTAGGCGATGTAGGTGTGTATGTGTGTGTGTGTGTGTGTGTGTGTGTGTGTGTGTGTGTGTGTGTGTGTGTGTGTGTGTGTGTGTGTGTGTGTGTGTGTGTGTGTGTGTGTAAGGAATACGCATAGACCTATCGATTTAGTTAGGTTACTTATTATTACGGATGCGGGTAATGTGACAGTCTCGTGAGTCACGCAAATAATATTAAAACAACGACTTTTAATTGTAATTATGGTTTGAAAGATTTTATCCGGTATGAATGTATTTATAAGCTTGGATGAGAGCAAATCGACGCTATGGGGCCGGCCTCCCAATTGTAGTTTATATTTAACTATTTATTAGTTTTAGCGGTGGGTCCTCAGTAGTATTTCGGATAATATGAGCACGAACAAAATTAAAATAGATTATCATTTGTAATATAATGAACATGTAATTAAATTAAGAGCGTCATATCGAAAACCTGCGTGTTATGACCTACGAAAGAGTTAAATTTTAGGTATAGAACACAATCCAATATATTCTCTCCAAAAGAATGAACCGCCTGGCTGTTCTTTGCGAGCTAGACAGTGCATACTTGAAATAAAGAAAATAACCGAGATGAATAAAATGTAAGCAAGTTTTATGCTCACACCCTTTTTTACTATGCCATCGTAAATATCTTGATAGCTGCGTTTACTAATTTTATTTGTAACTAACTGTTTACCACCCATGAAACAGTTTATAATGACAGATTTTGAACCAATAGTCAGTCTGAGTATGAAACGGGAAATGAAATAAAAAAAAATGAGGTTTCGCGCGCAAGCTCTTATTAAATTTTTTCGATAGATGCATTTAATTATTTAATTTGTAACTAACTTACAACCTTTAACATTTATGACAACCACGAAACAATTGATAATGACAGATTTTCAAACATTAGTCATCCCACGGAATACAATTTAAGAAGTATAATTCATAGCAATTTCCTGTCCGTAACTAACAAATTTTAAAAGCATTGTCAAACGTTTTTTAATGCAATTTGAAGTATATAAGCACTATACAAAATAGTTTTTTCTTAATTTGAAGTAATGCTGTAATTATTATAATGATAATTATGAGAAAGTTTCGTATTTCTTGCGCTGTGGAGATTTATGCAGTAAAATTAAACTGCTTGTATTAATCAAGAGAATTCTCTACTTATGTAACCGCTGTCCTAAGGGAAATTTTCGGTCTGCTGAAGAGCCATGTCAACTTTAGAGCAAAACCTTTGAGTTTATTCTTCTGGGTTTTGAAAAATTCTACAATTCTGTACTAAAATTATGTTGCGTATTACAACAATCATCACCATTAATGTGACTATTAGCTGATATTTGCTCGCTCCAATTAATCTAGAACGTGGTTCAAAGGCTCAACTTTGAATTTGGGAGTATAACGTCTATTATACAGGATCTGCCACTATTAGGGCTGAGCCGTTAATATTACACAGTCGCACGAGCCAATCACCTGGACTCTAGATTGAATTGATCTATATTAACGATGTAATAATGTGATTTACACAGCGGAAAATTAATCAACATTAATGATCCCTTTAGTCCAAGAGCCTTATTATGTACGTGCGGTTAGAAAGCGAACAATGACTACATGTCAGAGTTTTGTTATTAAATTTAGTAAATTTGTTTTCGAAAGCTATTGTCGCCCAAACAATAATTTTTGATTGGATGATTTCAGTATTCTTTGGATGTTTCGAAACTTTGTTTGAGATCTCCATTAATTTGTAAACAACTTTTTTACTTGGTTTTCATTTTTTACATAATAATAAATCATGATACTATTTTATAATATTATTAAATGTAATAAATGTTTTTACTGATCATCCTAGGCTCCATATCTTTGCTGTATTGGTCAATGTCGCCATTTTCTGTTATGAGTGTATTCGTTTTCTTTAAAAGCCACGTTTTTTTATAAGGTTGTGAAAAGTTGGGCGTTAAGTCTGTGTTGTATTTTTTGTCCGTGGCTTTGGTGGATTGTCTTTTTTTTCATGGCCTTCGTGATTGCAATAAAAAAACTTCTAAAAAGACAGACTTTACAATATATATATATATTTATATATATATAATGTCACCATCTTCTGTGCTGTTTTCTTTAAAATCAAGTGTTTTATAAGGTTGTGAAATTTAGGGCTTTGGTGTTTTTTCATGGCCTTCGTGATTGCAATAAAAAAATTTCTAAAAAGTAAGACTACAAAAAATATAATTTTTTTTAAGTCTAACATATATACATAAAAACAAAGGTAACGCTGACACAACTTTTCACAACCTCATAAAATTGACTTGACTTCACTTAAATCATACATACCGAACATTTAAGATTTCCATGGACGGAAAAAAACCATGTTGATCGGTAACGATGAAATATAGATTAATCACACGCAACCACTCAGAAAAATCTCACAAATATGTTTTTATTTAAGTACAACAAATTTTACATAATCTTTATAATGCTCACCAACTATTAACTGATTATAAATGTCTTACGCGCTTTAACTATTCGCGAAATTAATTTTAAAGTCTACCTTCTGAAAATATGATTTGAAAGTAAAATAAATTAGAACTGTGTAGAAGAAACTGTGTAAAATGAGAATGCCAAATGGTACAATTATTGGCAGGTTTTCAATTTCACTGAGGTCTTTTCAATTTTATTTCGAACAACTAAAATGATTATTTCCGTTTTGACTGGCAATGGGTAAAAACTGAGTAATTTAATTTCCTGTTCAATACGTTTCAATATAACTTTTAGAGTTTGGATAATATCGGCTAAACCTAGAAATTGATTGAACAACGTCTTTTATTATTTATTTAAGATTTTCATATCAGAAGTGACTTGATATGCAATAAATGCAATAAACAAAAGGCAAAAGATAAACTATTAAAACAAATTTATTTATATTTAAGCAATTTAGAGTCATGCAAGGTTGAGATAAACAAGACAAAGGCACAAAACACCAACGCGCGCGGAAAGATGCTAGGCCACACTACGGTTCAGAGCATAGAGACCACTTTGACTAATAAGTGAATCATAAAGCATAATTATGTTAAATTGATTTAAGCAGTGTGGTATAAAATATTATTAATATAATCAATATAAAACGCACATATAGAAATTTTCTATGTTCAGAAAGACAACAATAAAGAATGCGAAGGAAGACGAAATACATTTGAAAATAAGTTCGCTTATAAGTGATGGTTAGGGATGGTTAGAGTTACTTTGACCTAAACATAACCATCAACAAACAACAACATAACAATATACAAAATCCTAAGGAGGCCTGTTTCGAATTGTGGAGCTTAGCCAAACCTTTCAACATCCAAAGAATACAATCCTTTTAATCACAAGTGTTCCGTCGTATTCTAAGCATTTTTACGTCACCAACCAAACCATCCAGAAAGACTTGATCTGTATACGATCCACAACTTCCACTCCAAGCTTCTTTTCCAGAACATTCCAACAATCCAGGACAAACCTTCTATTCAAGACTTACTATACCTACCTACCTCGACCTACCTATAGTCCTCCACGGACGCTAAAAGTCGATGGTTTCCTAACATAATCTTAAACCAACCCTTCGAAATACTGTGAGTTCCAGCGATGGCCAGCTTCTGTCTATCTGTCGCTATTAAACACACGTCAGTGTATCATTCACACTGTTGCTTTATTTCACTTAAAAATGTAACAAGTATTGGATAAGCGACATAGAAAACTAACTTCCGAGGATATCGCAGCTATTGGTAAACGTATTTAGGACTCTAAGCTAGGTATTCACAAGTCACAAGAAGAAGGCGCAAAGTTGAAAAGCTTATAAGTAACAGAAAATCCGCGACTGTAGCCGGAGTCAGTAAGTGACCCAACGACAGTTGCATTTGTTGGGAATGTACATTGTGCATTGTAAGAGTAAAGTCGAGTTATTTTAAGTTTTTAACAGTTTTTACTGTTTTAGGGGCTAACTGTAATTGTAAAGCCATGTTGTAGATGACAGAAAACGAAAAATGTAAGTTATAAATATAAACTATTAATTTTTTATAAAAAATAAACATGTATTGTGTTTAGAAATTTCCAGTACAATAGTCAAATGAAGAAAATCAAATTGACACTATTTCCTAGCATTTTCATAATTCTATAAGGTTAAGAAGTTAAAATTTTGATTTATACTGGAGAGATTAACTTTAAGCAACCCGTAAAAGAAGTTATGTTTTCACAATTTCTGCCAAATCAAATATGTAAAAAATCGAAACTGTCTAATGTGTTCGGAAACGTAATGTAAACCTATTTAGTCTTATGGTCTACGAGCAACAAGTTAAAGTACGGATGGATATCTTGATGCAATCTCACGGTTCTTCTCTGAACTCGAGGTACATTTTTCGTAAAATCTTCGATAAGACCTGCGTGGCTTACTAATTACATTTATGTGTATCTTATCAATTACGAATTCGAATCACTAATATTTATTATATTACCAGAAAGTAAAATATTTATTACATTATGAAAATAATTACCAAAAAAACATATGCATATCTCATTTTGTGTTTCTCAATGTTTCTCTTTTTTGCGCAAGTTACTAACGATTGTTAATTTTCAATAGTTGTTTACTTTTTTATGCAATAAGCATAAAACTGCATTTGTATGCAACCTTGTGGAATCGGCTGGAACTATCTCAAAAAATTCCTGACGGCGCAAGACCGGAACGAAAGGGTGGGGAAGGAAATCGATGGATTCAGATCCAGTTTCCATCAGATCTTCAGAGGGATAACACGTGCTATCCAGGATGAACATGATTTAAATTAAACCAACCATGCCTCATCAATGATCAATCAAAACTTTTAAACCTATCTTTCCCGAGCTTGGATTTTTTCGAACTAATGCAAATGTCCAGTTTGTTAATTTTTTTTCTGGTTTCAAGCTCTTTTCAACCTTGATTGATATTTCCGTAAGCTCTACCTGTTGGGTTTCACGAGAGATAGATCTATTCCTCAAGAAGATTGATGATGTGTGGTTTCTTTTTTCATATCAGAACAATCCAATGGGTCTGAGCACTATAATTTTGTAACTGTTAATTTGTACTCAGTAAATTTTAAAATTATTGTTTGATTTTTCGTTGGTCTTGTTAGTTACTTTTACAAATATGTTGCAATTTTAAATTAATGTAAATTTACTTATATACAATATTTAGTTTTGATTTAATTATATAATTATTATTATAATTTAGTTCATTTCATGTCGGAACTATTGCACTTTTCGATATGTCTTTATAGTCAATTGAAGCAGTTTTCACAATATTAGTAATAGAAATATGATTATTTTTTAAACTACGCTCAATAAAACAACTAGTACAATAGATTTTCTACAAATGGTGCCTCAGCGTTGTGTGTTCATTCGAATTATATGTTTTCAGTTTGTTCAATATAATAACAGGTTTAAAAATAAATAAATTAACAACCAGTATCTCACATATCTATAGCAAAATAGAATAACATTGATTCATTAAAATTTATATACGTTTGCGAGTAGTATTATTTTCATTTAAAGCTTTTTTATCGAATTCAAACGTAAAATTTTTAAATATTCTACAAATATAACCATTGAGAAAGTTAATAACCAAATTATTCAGATATCGTGAGATGCGGTCTGGTGTGATGTAGGTTTCAGAAAGACATTTTCTTTATCGTGCCAACGTTTCGATCTTTATTGAGAT